>NC_139253.1:17299132-17850132 GCF_977018435.1 Lepisma saccharinum
CACGGAAAAATAAATAGTGAGTTTATTCGAATAAATAATATTCATGTATGAGAGTGGCACTCCATGAGGATTTTTCGGAAGGAAAAATAAAACAAATCTATGCACTTACCAAATTAGCTAATAACGTCAAGACTTAAAAAAGAAAGAAAAAAGTTGTACAATGTTATGAATGCCCAGTCCAATATTTTTTAAAGATGTAATAGTAGTTTTCTTAACTGCATAGAAGGCAGGGAGAGGGAAGGTTGTTTCTTTCAAATTTAGGTAATCATGTACAATTGGGTTGTATTAATACGCATGCGCGAGATCCATGCATTTTGTGAGGCGGAAGATCTACAACGTTGCCAGTTCTCTTTGTAGCGTCTTCGCTGGCATTAGGGGTGTGTAGGTGGCAGCACGCATATTAATGAGCAATTGCACATTACAATATCTACCGGTATCATGGGTATAGTTTGATTTGATTTAGTTTATTTTTACTTCGCGTTTTGTGCCTCTTGGCTAATTTGCGAAGATGGGGATGAGTGATGAAATTGATGAATGGACATTCACAAACAACCTAGCCCGACCGGGATTCGAACCCGGGACCCTTGGCGTCGCAGCGCGATGTGCTAACCACTCGGCCACAGGGTCGGGCATCCTGGGTATAGGTTGTTGCAAGTTTTTGCTAGGAAATTCACGTTTTGCGAGTTGGAAGATCTCCAACGTTGCCAGTTATCTCCTTTTTAGCATCTTCGCTGTCATTATGGATGTGAGGGAAAGATTTTTTGGGGTCGGGAGGGGAATTTTTAAAATGCCAACATTCCCTGCATTCGGGATGGGAAAAAATCGTCATTTCCGGACCAAGTCGGGAAATTTTCTGAAAAGGAAGTTGTCGAAATTTTCAGAACTTCTATAAATCTCGAATTGTACAGTGGGATTCATGAGTATTACCGTTATAACCGATGTGCCAATTACAAATCCCCAGATGTGCCATTTACAAATCTCCATCGGTCTTTCTACGCTTTCCCCCAAGATCTTATTTTCTGCTCTCTGAGAAGAAACCCAGCTGCCTCAAGAAACCCACGTTCGTTCCCATGAAGCCTCCCATATATCACCGCCCCTACTTCAAGGTGAAGGAAACTGTGTGTCTGGCAATAAACTCCCATATCTGTCCCGTACAAATTCATCTAAACTCTGGCTCACGTCAAGATAATTTCAGCCCAGATGGAGCCTATCGAGATAATTTCGGCCGAGAAGGAGCTAATCACCTGGAACTTCAGGCATTTAAAATTTAAAAACTTTCTTCCCCGTTTTAAACAAAGGAACCTCTCTTCGCGTGAGACTTTGCAGGTGGCCAGGCTCGGATTCTAGACAATCGCCCTACACATGGTGTTCTCCACGAGACGCATAACTTCCACGATCGCCGCCAACCCGTCTGGCTCACTGACGTCGAATTGACAAGAGTAAATAGCAGAGAATCTTGAACTCCAACCCTGCCAGAACATTTCTCTTCGTATATCTTCGCTTCGATGCGATTTCGACAGCAAAGGAAGGAATAACTTTACCGAAGTGTCCGAGTTGTGTGCGATAAAATTTGAGCTGAGAGCCATTAAAATTAATTAGAACAGATGCTTTTCATTCCTCGAGATCAGCTCTCAAACAAGGTGCTATTGTGTTTTCATGCTATGCGATTATCGCCTCTCAGTAAGCAATTCTCACCCTTAACACCCCCGTGTGTTACGATTATCGCCCCTACATGAAGAAGTGACCACGTGTGGGCGGAGTAAAAAGTTCAACGACCAATAGAGTGAAGGACAATTCTTCGGAGAACGGAAAGAAAAGACGAAGGAAGGACTTAGCATGGGCAGTGGAAAGTTAGAGTCGGGGCTGTTTCAGTCTTATGGGAGATTGGTTGACCGTAGTTAGTATTCTGTGTTTCTACTGTTCCTCGCGAACCGGCTGAAGTCAAATTCGTGTCCATATTCACGAACCTTTTCTTCTACTAAATTTTATTGCGAGAATGAGAGTAGAATACGTGTAATATTTACAAATAGTACCAGGAATGTACGTATTCTACAACTCTTTCATTTACACAATATTTAGTTTCTAATTTGGATAAGTAGCTTCATCCGGCCGACCAGTCTGTTTACATTTTGAAATTGTGTCGTCTGATTCTTGTCATTAGAATATTATTTTGGGGATGCGATAAGTGTTGCCTAATGTAGTTAATGAAATCGTAATTTAACATTGTATGAAATCACTGCGTAATACGTATCAAAGCTTTTTTCAAAAAGTGATAAAGAAGTATCGCCAAACGCGAACCAAATTCCGTTCATTTCATCTCTGTGGTACAGGCTTGCATTCAGCATCGAAATCGAACTTTCTGATTGTAATTGTGTATCATTTGTTGTTTAAAATAAAAACTCAGGAATTTTAATGAAATGGTAATAATATTATATACTGTTCTGTAAGGGCCAAGTTCCACGTGTATAACTTATTCTGTGATGTTATGCTTCTACAATAACTTATTTTTTAATTCCTCTCGTATTTTCTTGCTTGAATGGTTTAGGTGGACCAGGTTTGGTTCTCTTACTTTTATAATTATACACACGCGCGGAAATAATCAGATAATTAAACCTAATGATCCTATCCTACTTATGTTATGATTCTGGTAATTATTTGAAAATAGTCGCAGCCTTTTCTATTTGTATGTAGCTAATGCTTAAGGATCATTTGAGGTAAATGCAGCTTTGTATTGAAAGCAACATATTTTCAGTTACTATTTTCACCAAGTGGTCAACCTCGTTTTTGTGCAATTTTCACCTAAACTCATGATTCCTCACAATGTGGGAATTATTTTATAAAACAGTCACGTTCTCTTGTAAGATTTTGTTTTGCATTGCTTGTTAGGTTCTATGTCTCAAAAAATAATCATCTATACCATGTGATATCACTGCTCTCTCTAAAAAGTGGTAATAACAATCAATAACCATCATTTTTAATTTGTGTTAAGCTCTGTGGTTAGTTGAGTGATTTAACTTGCAAAAATTGACAATGTGTGAAATATAATAGCATCTGTACTTAATAATAAAGGTACCAGTTTCATAGATCCGAGACACATTAAAATCAGATATTTTGTGTTTTGCATGGTTCGTACTTACCAATTGTGTATTGTGGAACATAGTTCAAGGTGCCAATATGCTTTTTACACGAAAACAAACACTTTTTCTAATAATTTATCTAAGTGCTACTGAACGCACGTAACGGTGCTATATCGCTTACTTTGTGAATGATATCGCTTCTTTTGTTTTCGAATATCAGTGTTTTCCAACCTTCACCGAAAGATACCTACTATTGTGTTCGTCACATGTGCAAATTGTACATTATGCACTGGTAGCTGACGGACAGACCCACGAACCATTCCGATAAGGTTAGGTTTGGTTAGGTTAGGCAAGAATAGTTAAAAAAAAGGGTGGGTTGGAAACACTGACATGATTTCCCGGTCAAATAGATACCACGAAGAAAGAAAATACCTCTACTAACGTTGGAAACCTTAGAGAAACTCATTTCCATAAGTAGTTTCTTCTGTAAAAATGAAGAAATGTGTCTCCGATGTATGAAACTGTTACCATAATAAAAAAAAAATGTTGAAAATAACTTGATCTGCTAGTCTCAACACCTCATGAATGTAGTGTCACATTTTTTTTTTTTTTTGAGAATAATTGCTGAAATTCATGGTTCCCATTGTGTGATTTTTTTATTTTTTAGAAGCTATACAAGAGAATGAAAAGGTGCTTTCAGTACTGCAAACAACTGTGGGAATAACTTTGCAGTTCGGAGAAACCTTTCTGTGGGAAAAAAACAACACTTCAGAGTGTGATCATTTCCACAATTTATCTATTTTGATGAACATTTTTGTGTTCAGTAACATGCATGTATCATGATACATGCAGTACAGTAGTTACTGATATAACAGATTAATCAAGTCCAGTGAGATGTATGAAAGTAAGTAGTCTCTGCTGCACACTGTTTATGCTGTATTTCATTAAATACTAGTTGTTCATGTTATAAAACTATGCGTAATAACTACAGAAAGGAGATATGGAGTAGCAAGGTCCAATATGAATTTTTCATTTCTGTAATGGTGCTCGTATGTCCTTAGGAAAAAGCAGCCAAAGTTGATAATGAAGTCATGCATTTCTTAAAGTGAGTACATTAAGTACATTATTTTTGTTTGTTTGCCATAGCGTCGGTCAACTTTATTTTTTCAAAGTGTACTCTCATTTATGTGGCGAGCATTCTAGCATGTTGGCTACTGAAATGTTAGTGTCACCAGGAAAACAATGTTACCCATTGGGCAATTCCCAGTACATAGTATTTGAAGATGAAAATGCAAGAAAATGAATCCTACTGTACGGCACTGTAGAGCATTTATTTAATTTCTAGGAATTATCCACCTGTGTGCGTGTTTTATGCACACATCAAGATAGAAGAGATGCATATGCAAAGTCCGGTATGGGACTTGGATGTGGGAAGTGTAATAAATATGGCACTTCTCTGTTTAAGTCTCGTATCAGCTGGCACAAAGTTCATCGTGGAGGGAAATAAATCAACATTTCTTCATTCATGTTCAGCTATTTAGTAAATGATGAGTATTTGGTTTTTAAATAAGCTGTTTTATGTAAGAGATATTGCAGATATCATTTTATATATATATATGTGTGTGTGTGTAGATATTATTTTTGTTAATACTTTCTGTTTTTTTAAAGTAGAAATATTAATTTTCAATATTAGGGGTTTTCATTTTTTCAATTGTTTTAAATGCTGAAAGAAGTCTTCAAGGAACAACTATTAATTTTCCAAAGTATATTTTCATACTTTTCTTTCAGTGTAAAAATCATATATGTATAGTAGGTGCTGCTGCACTTGCTACAATAAGGTATGAAATTTCACTTCAACTTAATGGTCAGTGTCATGACAGTAAATTTGTGTTAAAAGGCTGAACCTTTTCGTAGCATTCAACCTAGTACTTTTTATTTATTTGATTTTTGAGAAAAATTCCGAGCATTCTCTTGGTAATTATTATATTGTTTCTGTGCAGACTAACCTTTCTAATCAGTACCATAAGCATGGGCGTCCACAGGATTTTTTCCAGGGAGGGGCAAGTAAGGCAATTTTTTTTTTCCAGGGGGCAAAGGAGTCATATTTTCCCCCATAATAGTGATGTCCCTTCAAAAAACACTGCTTCAGTCTGAAATTATCATGTTCTTCAACGCCCTTATAATAATTAACATAAATTACTGACTGAAATGAAATTATGTGTGAAATATATACCTTTTGTCAGACATTCATTATCCAGGGGGAAGGGCGTGCCCCTCCCCCCTTTCGGACGTCCATGGCCATAAGGTATGTGAACTGATCCCTGACAGTATTGAAATTTTTATTATCGAATGGAGCGTAGTTGCTGTAGGCAGTCAATTTTTTCGTTTTAATATGTGGTAAACAAAATGTTTTATTGATCGGTGTATTATCTTGCAATACAATCCTGTATAGCGGAAGGATCAGTCAGGATTTTTTTTTTTTTTTTGCAAATATGGATTAGCATGACATAAATCGTTCTGAATTATTGTATACTTATTTCATTCCATTTCTCCACCCAAGAAAAAAAAGTCACCTATTTTAAGACTGTCATTCTCGTATGATGAAGAATGTTTTTAAAAATGCCTTTAGAGGAAATTATATATTTCCGCTTAAAGTAAGAGTGCAATTTCAGGAAGTTTTGGTAATAGTACGTTTTCCATATAATTTTCGTATACTTTTATTTTTGTGATAGAAATCAATTTTAATGCGAAAAGTTTGTACTTAAACGAAAGCATTGCATATAATTAATTTCCGCCACTTCTAACTACGTTTAGTCAATTTGCGCGTATAATTTATTATACGCGCAAATCGGCTGAACGCGGTTAGAAAGTATCGGAACGCGAATGGTACGGAACATGATAGTGTTTTGTCGTTTCGAGCAATCCGCGAGTCCTTGCGCATAGCGTTCGTCTTCTGTTATTTCCCCGACGGTGCTGCCGTCGGTGGTCGCGAGGAAACGACCTTCCAGTGCCGCCATACTGTCAACCATATTTAACCCGCAGCTGTAACATCTTGTAGTAGTATGTCTATGGTTAGAGTTCGATAGACACATTTCGATTTGGCAGTTCGACATTCACATTTTTGAGAGACAGTTTTAGAACATTCACAGTTAAAACTTTCAGCACTTTTATAGGTCAGAGAGAAGTTGTTTTCTCTACTCTGGACCATGTCTAGATTTCTAGCTTTGTGATTTCAACTTCTTTAACGTAACTGGTTAGGCATGGTGCTAGAAACATAGCGTTTATGTAAAGCATCGACCATCAGCGGTCTGCGTTGCTAACTTGTCTGACCCGGTGCCTCATGGGTCCGCGAGTGTTTTGTCTTGTGTCGGTGAGCGACCAGAGATTGTAAGTATTTCTACAGAAATGTATTAAACATTATTTCGTAACATATTTCAGTGTCCAGTGTTCTGATTTTTTTCAATTTTTGATTCCTACATTTAAAAACAACATTTGGCTTGTAAACGAAGACCGATGAAAAAGGAACTTCATCGTCTTTTTCCATCGGCCGAATTTTGGACCGTGACTAAATTTAATGGTACATTTTAATTTCTCCTAGCACGAAAGAACATCCGTGCCTTAAATAACGTAACTTTGGTTCGAACCCTAAACGCCACCCAATTCTATTTATTTTTAATTATTGTTATAAATGGCTTTTCCCGAACAGGGACTTGTTTACATAGCCAAGTTGTCATTTGTTAAGTACTGCTAAAATTCGAAATTTGCACTAAATTTTAAAAGAAATCAGGACACTACAATAGTAGTTGCATGCCTCGCGAGTGAACTAACTTCCGAGTAGCATAAGTTCATAAAGTGGAAACAACGAGTTGACAATATTATTGAAATGCACATACGTAAAAAGTGAAAGTACAAGTAAAGGGGAACTATGGAGCTAAAAGCTAATTTTGAGGGCAAAATAACCTAATCGTTACCATGAAAAAAGTATGATAAATAAATAGACGACGATGCATTAAGAATTTCTAGTGTTTGTTTTATAATGGTAGTGGGCAGAGATGGGTTAATTTCATAAGTAAGCAAAGTGAAATTGCAACAGAAAAATGGCATTGACCTTGGAAGAGCTTAGGGACACCCTAATGGAAGTACTCAAAGTTATAAATAAGAAGGTAGATGATTTTCATGAAAAACTAGACTCGTTTGGAGAAAAGATAGATTCCAGTTATGAAAAACTAGGTCAAACTATAGATGAGTGTAGGGATGAAAATAATTCTAAATTAGATGCATCCCCTAATTGTTATGATGAAGTGCTAAATGTAAACAAAGTGGATGATGATGAATTAATTGTTATCGAGGTACAGCAGGCAGAAGTTAGGCCTAATGAAGACAATGTTATTGTTGTGGATATTAGTACAGCTAAGAAGCATAAGTTTGCCAGTAGCAGTAGAGTAACTTTTGAGCTAGGAGTGAGGGGGGATATGACCCACTTTAAGAAGGTTATTGCTGATGAATTAAGGCTAATTGAGTATGGTGAAATAGGATGGATGTACCGTAATGGGAAGGTTAGGAGTAGGCTGCGTAGCTTTGAAAGTTGGAGGATTAATGAGAGAAGGGGAATAAGGGGGAAAGTAGAGAGTAATGGCAAGAATAATGCATCTACGTTAATGAAAGCTCAAGGTAGCAAGTACATAAATAAAGTAATGGAACCCCTCTATGATTTGCCTGCCAGCAAGGAACTGGTCAAGGGCAGTGAATGGTCCGAAGCTAGCGTTAACCTAACCAGCAATGAAAGTATGTCACTACTCATGAAACTTAACTGTAGCCAAGACACTAAAGCATATCTTTTTAGCATTCTAGTAGACGAAGTTAACGTAGCATTGAGCAACACCCATACGGCTCTGCGTAATGTCGGAGGTAAAGGACGGCACGACGTTTCCGCCTCGTTCCGTAACCATGTAGGTCAGACAACACCCAACATGCATAAAATATTTCAAGTATGGAAGGGTAACAGAAAAAAGAAGAGAGGTAAAATACACAAATGTACCAGTAGGTAACAGACCAGATTTTTATGATGACTGTGCAATGTACACACTTATTACACCAATATGAGTGTAAATAATGAAAAATTTCTTCCAAAATTAATTTTTTCAGTAACTTCGTAGCTGCGGAACAGCAGAAACACCCCATACTTCTTACCAACATACAGTTTTTGAGTTGTTTACAAAACAAAAGCTAAATTAAATCACAAATTAGCTGTATTTTACAAAATTTTTGCAAGATGGCATAGCAGCCACTATGATTATAATTTTTTTGAACGAATAGAAACTTTGCATACCAGAATTATTGGTACCAGTAGTGTTTTAGACTACCAAGATATTCTAATACATTTATAGAGTAGATAAAATGATGAGAAGGATTTTAAAACTGTATAATTGGAGAAATATGAGGAAAGATGTCAGATCTTATGTTGCAGACTGCATTACATGTCAAAGTACTAAAGATAACACACATCCACCTAGACAAACGCTATTAATGCACAGTATGGAAGGTAGAGATATTGTTTTGTTCATAGATATTCAGGGCCCATTACCAAGGGGCAAGAGAGGTGAAAGATTCTTACTAACTATTCAAAATGCAAAAACTAGGTTTCTAACCGCATACACGTTACGTAACAGTACTACCGACAGCATACTACGGAAGCTAATTGATGTCTATTTTTTACACTTCGGGATCCCAAATTTAATAGTAAGTGACAATGGAGTTCAGTTCAAGTCAAATAAATATGTACAGTCATTAGCCTCTCTAGGCATAAAGGTTGCTTACACCCCGGTATACAAACCGAGCAGTAACCTAGTAGAGAGGATACACAAAGATTTGAACCGGCTTATGCGAGTGGTCTGTGAGGGCGCGCATAATGCTTGGCCAGAGCATGTCACCAAAGTTGTTAACTTGTTGGATGGAAGTGTCAACCATTCCACTGGTTTTGCACCTATAGAGCTTCAATTAAATTATCCCATTGACAATGCAGTAAAAACACACTTTGATTTGCCAGCTGGTGAAGAGATGAACTGGGAACATAAGCTGTACATGGCTAATATTAATACAACGGGTGAAAGGAACAAAAGAAATACCAGGATAAATGCACAATTGTCCCAAAGGCAAAATGTCTCTGTAGGTAACTTAATCTTTTTGAAAACACACTTTCTTAGTAGCTTATTGGATGCCATAACCAGGAAGTACTGCAATACCTTCTCCGGTCCTTATTACTGCTACCAGGAGGAGAGAGTTGATGTGTTCACGCTGTTGGACTGCTGTACCGGCCAGATGGTGACCAATCAGCATGTGGAAAACATGAAGCTGTGGCACTGTACCGAAGGTAAAAGGACATTGTACCTCAGGATGTTGAAGGGTAAGAGACCAGATCTTTTTCCACAGGATGTTAAGGATACACATGTTACATAACACACATACTTTGAAAAGGGAAGTCCTCTTAAAGGACTGGAGGCTGGGAGACTCTTTTACACTTGATTCTCAGGATGGCGTAAATAGAATCTTGTTCTTTATTTCTCCTTCAACCTAAAAATTGGTTCTTAAAAACAATATTTGGCTTATCTTTCATTTTCCAAACTAAAAGCATTACGCTGTTAAATAAGGCACTTAAAATGAATTTTCAGCATAAAAGCTACAATTTTTGTAACAAATTCTTACATTTAGAACTTAATAATAACAATTAAGCTATAAATTACTTAAATATAAAGAGTTAATCTTGTATCGTTTCATAAAATTGAGCTACTGTGACGTAGAAATCCAAATTTTGTCTGAACTAGTACCTTTGCGGAGAACTTGAATTTTAAATCAGCCATAAAATGCTTAATTACAGTCGGATCTTTATGAAAACTAATTACAGAAGTCATAAACAGACTACCCTTGAGGGAAATTACAAAAAATCAACCAGGACTTGCATAATTTTATTTTTAATTATCCAGTTTTTATACGAAGGTGTCGTATCTGAGGCTCGTAAACCGAGAAACTTCGAGTTTATGTAAAAATTTTACTTTTATTTCAGGATATTTACTTCGAACTTGTTTAATTATTTAATATAAGTGTTATAGAAGTTTTGCAACCAACTACCATTTAAAGTTAGTGAAAATCAGTGTTGCCAGCTAATTTTTTAGAAAATTTTTGACGTTCCGAGGAATTATTTTCCGAAATCACCTTTCTTCGATGTACTGATTAAACCAGCATACCTGTGACTTGTGTAATTATACAGTATAATAGTTACTAAGTAACAATTCATTATAAATGGTTTTGCAACCATCAACTTTAATATTTTTCTCAGCATGCGTGCTTACTTGCACATGCTGAATGCGACGGATGACCTGATGATAAATAAGAATTTATAATGAAAGGGAGACCAACTTCTTCGTTTTATATATCTCCCTAGGGTTAATTTCTTGCTATAGAGAACCTCAAAGATCAAAATTTCTATTCTCAAAGGAGACTAGAACCCAAAATTTATTTTGCCACCATTTTGGAATACTTTTGGTATACCCCGGGTAACTTGGAAAGATTTTTTTTGGTGTGGAGGTTAAGGAGTTAGGAAGAGGAAGATTGGGGCACACCGCGTGTCACCTGTCCTCCCAACAGCTTATAAGACGCTATGGCAGCGTGAGCTAAATATGATTTTAAATATGGATTAGACTTAATCATTGCGGAATTCGACAGTTTTCATGCTCGGAGCATATTTTATTTTACACTTTGCCTTCTTTAGGCTTTAAGGGATTTTTTTTTATCAACATATCATCTTGCTGTCGGATTCAAGGGGGGGGACTCTTTTATATATACATGCGGGTTGGGTTTGGACGTGTTCGGTTCCTGGATTCTATCAGCCACGTGAAAGGTCGACATTTGGCTGCTAGAAGTTAGGGCCTAACTACGTAGTCCTCATAAAATTGCCCTTTGCGGCTAAAACATTGCAACAATTGCTTAAGAATAAGTAAGACAACAATTACACTCGACCGAAAAGCAAAGATTCGTACACATGCGTACACTTGTAATATAAATGTATTTTAATCTTTTGATTTGTGTTTTATGATGTAACTAACAGAAGGTGGCATTAAGTCATCTGTTTGTACTCATCTCATGCATTTGCTCATATTAACTTCTTCATTATATCTAAACAATAATATTCTCTTAATAATTTTGATGTGTTTAAATTTTATGTTTTTATCATCTTGTAATCCTAATTTTTGTAAACTTGTGTAATCAGGTGCAACAATATATGTGCACACACGTGACTCAGTAAGTCACCTTATCATTTTATTAATGTCTAGTTAGTGGTGAAACTTATAATTTTGTTTATTTAGCACAGTCATAGTGCCATGTAATCCTTTATTTGCTTAGAAGAAGAAGTAGTTTTCTTTGTTTTCTTTTTCATTTGTTTGTCAATATTTACAGAAAATATTAATATCAATTGATTATTGATTAATCTATTTCTATGTTTTATCTAAAGGTGTATTTTGATCTATTATAGTTAATATTTGATAGGCTAGACACACCAGACCAACCAAGGCATGGAACGGCCAGTGATGTATGATGAAGAAAATAAGTTGGGTCTGTATAGTAAAATAAGGATTAAGTTTGTATAACAACTAGATTCATGCACCATTTAGCTTTGATCAGGAGAAAATGGAGACTAGATCTCCATAATGATTATTCACTGTTTGTTTTTATGTTGATAAGGAGAGTATTTAAATTTTGGCATTTTAACTGGCTCAAGTTGCATAATTTTACTTAATGTAAGGTATAAGACACAGAATAAATACACCTACCACATACACTTGCCGACAACACACAACAAGGATTTTGGTGTTATAAGAGGGTTGCGTTAATTTTAATTTGCCCAAGGAGGCCTATGCTTTACATAGCATAAAGAATGTGCCTATGATGCACACATAATTCCTGCCATAGAGCAGAAGATTTGCCCATAGTGGCCATTATAGTTAAGTATGCACATGTAAGGGGCTGAATGCCCATGCAGTAAATACTGCCTAACCTATGAAGTGTGTTAGTGAAATAGACTTGTGTTGGTAAAGCCTTGAGCTAAGTAATGAAATATGAAATAAGCTAAAAACAATGAGATAAATTGAAGAGAAGGGTGCATGAAGAATATGAAATAAAGGGAATTTTCTTATTTTAATGTGTGTATCGGTAATTTTTCAATTTTTAATTTCAAAACTAGCCAACAGATTTTTATATAATATTTTATTAAATCCTGTATTGATTTTCATAATTATACTATCTATGTAGAAGCTACAAAATTTTTGTGTAATTTTTTTGCTCGTAAAAATGTAATCAAGAGACATAGTGGTCAAGTACAAGAAGACAAGGAACTTAAAGTGGTAAGTAGACTTAGTGGCCCGGTTCTGCGCCCGAAAATGGCGCTCGGTGGCGCTCGCAGTGTTGCCAACTTCTTACTCGAAAAAATCACCAAGGTTTTTGGTCTAACCTAACCTAAAAAGCAAGGAGCTAGCAACTTTGCTTGAGAGTTCACAAACCGGAAGTGAGGCTCGGTGAGGCTCGCAGTGTTGCCAACATCGTACTCGAAAAAAATCACCAAAGTTCTTGGTCTAACCTAACCTAAAGCAAGGAGCTGGCAATTTTGCTTGAGGCTTGTCTTACAGTGCATAAAGCAAGGAGCTGGCAACCTTCCTTGAGGCTTGCCTTACAGTGCATAAAGCAAGGTTGCCAACCTACTGGTATTTTTACCATAGCTTTTTACAAAAGAGAGAGAGAGGGAAGAGTTAAACAACCGACGGCCTACCTACAGCTTTTTTTGGTCTAACCCAGCCTAAAGCAAGGAGCTGGCAACCTTGCTTTATGCACTGTAAGGCAAGCCTCAAGCGAGGTTGCCAACCTACTGGTACTTTTACCATAGCTTTTTACAAAAGAGAGAGAGAGGGAAGAGTTAAACAACCGACGGCCTACCTACAGCTTTTTTTCTTGGTCTAACCTGGCCTAAAACAAGGAGCTGGCAACACTGCTTTATGCACTGTAAGGCAAGCCTCAAGCGAGGTTGCCAACTTACTGGTACTTTTACCATGGCCTTTTACAAAAGAGAGAGAAGAGAGAGGGAAGAGTTAAACAACCGACAACCTACCTACCTACAGCTTTTTTTTTTTACTTAGCAAAAGCTACTATTTTTTGAGGCTTAGCCAATTTATATACTGGCGTAACATACACACACTAAACAAGGAGAGCCGGCAACAAATATATACTGCCGTAAAAGAGAGAGAGATTTATGGCTGGCAACAGTAACAAGCGAATGCGCCATATCGTAATTTTCCAACTCCGTATATCGTGACCTTTGTAAACCTTTCTCTCTCGGGGGAACGATGTGCCACACACACACACACACACACACACACACACACACGCACACACGCGCGCGCATATGTATTGTGACGCAAACAAACAAACAAAATAATAATTGTTGTTTTTAGGATGCCTGGCCCCTATAACCTCGCCAGGGTGCGTGGTGCCCAACCAAAAATGTAAAAGTTTTCTAATGGCTGCGGTTATAGATTACCGCACCTCTGTAGAGTTTCACGTGTTTTTTTTTTTCCCCCAAACTTCCATGAAACCCTACAGAGGACCTCCGTAATGCATGCAACGTGTACTAAAGACTCTAGTGTTATTTGATGTTGTGATATTTTTGGATATAGAGTTTTATTGTGAGATATAGATAAAAATAATTATGTTTATTATAAGTAGTGCAGGTGCACGGGTTCTGAAACCGAAAATGGGGCTCGGTGGGGCTCGCAGTGTTGCCAACTCTTTACTCGAAAAAATCACCAAGGTTTTTGTTGGTCTAACCTAACCTAAAGCAAGGAGCTGGCAATCTTGCTTGAGAGTTCACAAACCGGAAGTGGGGCTCGGTGGGGCTCGCAGTGTTGCCAACTTTTTACTCGAAAAAATCACCAAGGTTTTTTTGGTATAACCTAACCTAAAGCAAGGAGCTGGCAATCTTGCTTGAGAGTTCTGCAACCGAAAATGGGACTCGCAGTGTTGCCAACATCTTACTCGAAAAAAATCACCAAGGTTTTTGTCTTGGTCTAACCTAACCTAAAGCAAGGAGCTGGCAACTTTGCTTGAGGCTTGTTTTACAGTGCATAAAGCAATTTTTGGTAACCTACTGGCATTTTTGCCATAGCCTTTTACAAAAAAGAGAGAGGAGAGAGAGAGGGGGAAGAGTTAAACAACTGACAGCCTACCTACAGCCTTTTTCTTCTTGGTCTAACCTAACCTAAAGCAAGGAGCTGGCAACTTTGCTTGAGGCTTGAGTTACAGTGCATAAAGCAATTTTTGGTAACCTACTGGTACTTTTACCATGGCCTTTTACAAAAGAGAGAGGAGAGAGAGAGAGAGAGAATTAAACAACCGACAGCCTACCTACAGCTTTTTTTCTTTTTACTTAGCAAAAGCTACTATACACACACTAAACAAGGAGAGCCGGCAACAAATATATACTGCCGTAAAAGAGAGAGAGATTTATGGCTGGCAACAGTAACAAGCGAATGCGCCATATCGTAATTTTCCAACTCCGTATATCGCGACCTTTGTAAACCTTTTTCTCTCTCGGGGGAACGATGTGCCACACACACACACACACACACACACACACACACACACACACACACACACACACACACACACACACACACACACACACACACACACACGCGCGCGCGCGCGGGCATATGTATTGTAACACAAACAAACAAACAAAATAATAATTGTTGTTTTTAGGATGCCTGGCCCCTATAACCTCGCCAGGGTGCGTGGTGCCCAACCAAAAATGTAAAAGTTTTCTAATGGCTGCGGTTATAGATTACCGCACCTCTGTAGAGTTTCACGTGTTTTTTTTTTTCCCCCAAACTTCCATGAAACCCTACAGAGGACCTCCGTAATGCATGCAACGTGTACTAACGACTCTAGTGTTATTTGATGTTGTGATATTTTTGGATATAGAGTTTTATTGTGAGATAGATAAAAATGATTATGTTTATTATAATATTTTCTTGATGAAGATGGAGAATGTATGTGTGTGTTACAAATAAAGTTGCATGCTTTTTTTCTAGTGTGTGTGTATGTGTTTTTGATGTTTCGACAGCATCTGAAACGATAAAAAAGAAATTTTATTGTTAATTTTCACGTGTAAAAAACAACAACAAATTTTTTTTGTGCAAATTTTCTGATTGTCTCGTGCTATAGTGCAAAAAAGATATTGTAACTGATAACTAATGAAATTGACATTTGTAACTGATCTGAACTAGTGAAATTCGTATTGTGCCATTGTAACTGATTGTGCTAGTGCAGAAAATTTCTTATTGTGCAAGAAAAGATGTTAAAAACTTGTTAAAACTGCTCTGTAACCCTCTCGTTCTTCACGTCGTAGGCGAAGGACTTCTCTGCAATCAGGATGACACTGCATAGGGTATCCTCGGGCAAGGCATCGTGGAACTCGCAGACGACCTTGATGTTGGTTCGATCGTTGACCACAACCTTCTTTCTCTTAGATGTGTTGATGACGGTCATGGGTCTCCGTGCTTTGAACTCGTTGGGCGTGTAGTACATGTCCACGCTTCCCTCGGTCACGCGTTTGTAAGCTGTGTAAGCTTCGTAAAGTTTGAGGTAATCGTTTTTGGTCACGTCGAGGTTGTAATTCTCGCGCGGGAACACTTCGTTGCGTCCATTCTTCAGATAAACGTTCTTGATCTTGCAGTCGTCGAACTTGCTGGAATCTTTTTCCTGATTCTTGTCCCTCCCGGTCTGAAAGAGCACTACGACAAAATCTGGCATGTCGAACTGTATGTTGTTGAACTGCGTCGTCACGTCGAATTCCATGTGACTTCCCGACGCCATCTTCTGCACGCACTGGTAACCGTGAAAGTGAATCGACACCTGCGGACTTTTCAAGATCTCCGCTTTGTACTTGAGGGCGTAGTTTGTTTCGTATTCCACCACCGGCATTCTCAATTCCATGCTTTGGATGACGCACTTGGCTGCTTCGGGTAGAGTGTTGGCTATCGGCGTGGTACCGTCCGGACCCAAAGTAGCGTATCGCATTAGTGCGTCGTTGTCGTTGGCCGCTCTTCGAAATGTGACGCGCAGTCCTCCCTTCCACATGATCTCCTTGTAGTCCGAGAAGAAACCCGGCAGCAGACGCATGGGAAAGAGCACCGTGTGACTTCTCGTCGATATTTTGGTCCCGGCTTCGAATCCCCCGGCCTGGTAGTATGCTGCGTCCGTTTTGGATAATTTCAACGTTCCCACTGCCGTCGACGTGATGCCTGGATAATCTATTCTGTCTATGACGGTACCGTGTTTCCTCACCTCCACCTGCGAGAACAGGTGAGGCACGAAGTTGTCCACGAGTATCAAGTTTGCTGCTGCGGGAAACGCGTCTCCGCTTTCCTTCTTCACCACGTCGAATTGAAGGTAGAGGTCCACTCTGTGAGGATGAACGAACCCGTCGCCTACGTCCACGTCGTATTCGATCTCCCTGTTCGCTTCGTTCAGATTGGCGAACGTGCGACGGTTGGGAGGGAAAGATTGCAATTCGTAACTTTCGATTTGCTCCATTTTACATGTATGGTTATTTATTATATGTTGATCTCCACGATGGCCGTCGTAGTGGCACCTGCGAAATCCACCACCTCTCCTTTCTCGTTCGTCACCACCAACTCTATGTCGTCTATGCGGTTGCGACATACTGGAAAATAGATCGGCGAAGAGGGCGTGTAGATGATCAGTTCCATGAACTCGGAACTTGGTTTGAAATTGGCTATGATTCCCGTCTGCTTGTGACTTCCTAACAATCCGTCCGAAGATTTCGTGATCATGCCTTCCGCCACGTTACAGTGTACGTTCAGAATCTCTATGGCCAAGAATTTAGGAATGTTGGTTGCTACGTGCTTGATGCCAGCTTCGAGTTTGGTGTCGTTCTCGAAACCTAAAAGTTCTCCCATGGTGCTCAGGTCCACGGTCTCCGTCGCGGATAGGATTTCCACTCTGTGCGTGACCGAATTTTGAGAAAGGTATGTGCCTTTGGGTAACTGAGCTTGCAAAGTGGAAAGATTGTATTGTCCTGGTGTGACGACGATGTGTTCGCTTCCGACGCTAATTTTGTTGTTGTGGTGCGTAACATTGGGTATGAGGTACATGCTGTAGAATGCACGCAGAGCCACGGATTTAGGATAGACGATGTCGTCGTGCAGCGTGAGTTTCAAGATTGAAGATTCGCTCGTGAGATGGAACACGCCCATCCTAGTGATGCTGTTTGAGGTTCCACAATGCTTTCTGGAAATCCTCGATCGTAGGGTTATTTATTTTAGAGAGAAACGCGAGCACGGAGAGGCAGAGATGACCGCAGTTCACGTCTCCGAAATTTTGAATGCGTTCGTCGTTGTAGTATATGGAGGTTTTGTTCGTTTTCAGATAATAGACTAAATTTGTAGGTGGAACACCTCCGAAAGAATCGAAAACGAATGCTTTATCATCATTTTTGTGGTAACATATCCAATGCGTGCCTGGATTTTCTTGACCGTCCAAGTTGACTACGCCGCATTCTCTTCTTTTGACGGTTGAAGGTAACGAGTCGGACATGAAAACTCCTCTGAAGTGTTTGATTTGTAACGGTTCGATCAGAGATTCAATGTCTCGGTTGGTGAGTGCTTCTGTTTCTTTTTTTTAAACTTTTTCATCACGCCCTTCCCCTTTTTCTTCTCCATGGCCAGGTTGTGACGTTTCTGTTCTTCCAATTCCGCCTTGTTCTTCTTTGAGTCGATGACGGTTTTCGCGATGGCGGCACTTCCGCCGGCCAAACTTCCAACGGCCCCCAATGCCGCCAGGATGGCCGGGATGCTGAATATGAAACCTCCGATCTTTTGCTGTTTTCGCGAACGCTGCAATCTTTTCAATTGAGGTGTGCTGAGCAGTAATTTCATTCCGTGTCCTTTCGACAAGCAAGAACGTTTCTTCTCGCGTTGTTTCTTGGTGAGTAACCCATCGAGAGCACCTAGATTTTTTAGATTCGAATATGGTATCTGGTACACGACACCCTTGGGCTTCATGTTGATGCTCTATGTGTTATTTTCACGATATGTTATTTATATATATATTCTGAGATTTTTTCTTGTGTAGTTTTTTTACGGTATGTTATTTATATACCCCACCCCAATTTTTGTTTTGTGTTCATGGCGATGGTGGTACCCAGTGCGGCGACCCGTTCACCCAGCGATGCGTCTCTGCTCACGAACCTTTCGAAAGCTACATGTTCCAATTTTTTGTCTGCTTTGTGACGTGCGTCCAGATCCGTCTGCGTGGTGTTGTAAGCGATGTCGTGATCTTTGCATGCCGCGTCCAACGGATTCACACCCTTGTCTCCTCTCTCCAATCTTTTCTCGAGTTTGGTACCCGGTCCGCAGTACTGGTAGCCAGGTAAATGCATCTCGAAAGGTAACTTGTTGATGATGTCGTTCACGAGTCCCTTTCCTTCGGCCATGTTCCAAAATTTCGGAGGCAGCGTGTTGATGATTTTGATCAGGTAACCTATGCCCTTGTCGTCGTTCACGATGAAGTTGGAAAGTTTCGTGCTGATCATGTCCACGATGCCAACCTTCTCGTTGTAGAAATTACGGTTGCCTGCATTCTCTTCGCCGGCTATCACCAACAATCGGTCCACGAGCTTCCTCACGTCGTCTACCCAAACGAATTCTTTGGGTAACGTGTTGTAGCGTTTGACGCCGCTGCCTGTTTTGACCTGGTTCCAAATCGGTTTGATGAGATTCCTGTACTTCTCGCCGCTGCTCGATTTCACCCTATTCTGCGAGGCGTCGTTGTTCTGGTACAAGGCATCCGTCATGATCAGAATTTCCTTGTAACTTTGGTAATCTTCGTCGGTGTAATCTTTCGGCTGCTTTTTGGCGACGAGTTCCCACAGTCCCACCGTACCCGGATACCTGTTCCAACTATCCTTGTCGCCTAAATTGACTTTAATGTCGTTGCCTTCGAAGGTCACCTTCGATTTCCCAATCTTCCACACCACACCGCCGCCTTCGCTGGTTTCCATGCTGGGATACAATCCGAACACTTCATCCTTGTCGAATTTCCCCGTGCTCAGGTAGTCTCGTGCCAAAGGTCCCAACTCGATTTTATCCGAAGACGACGACGTGCTGCCTATGGCTCGACGTCGTGCCGGTGCATCCTTCAGTTCGAACGGCGTCGAAGGAATGCTCGAAATAGGCGTGGGTACGGCGTAACTTTTAGCTGCGAGCGGTACGAGTTCATTAATCAAATTTTTATTTTGTTCCGTGACACTTTTAATTTCTTTACCTAGACCGCTGATGGCATCGATCACAGGTTGATCCTGACGTTTCTTCTCTTCGTAGAATCCGCGATTCTCGGATTTCCAACCTTTGAAGCGTTTCGCGAGGTAATCGCGAAGCTTGAGATTTTCGTCTTCGATTTTTCGTTTCGTCATGACGTTATTTATACACGTCGTTTCTCACAACGTTGCAACGTTTAGAAAGTCGTTGATTTTGTTTCTGTATTTTCCATCGTTAGGTTTTCTCGTCATGTCGATCGTCACAAATCCGAAATTGTCACCGTTCCAGCAAGTAGAGCAGCCTTCCGAAAATTGATTGTAGTTCATGTCTCCGCCTACGTAGTCATCGTACGCATGCTTGAGGTTGGTGTGATCTTGACGAAACAAACATATGAAATTAGCGTTGTCGCGCACTAACTGTTTTGGAATTTTGGAAAACGTTTGAGCTAGGTAAAAACAATCCATTCCTTTGTGACGACCTTGCGTGAAAAAGTTGCGAATTTCATTTTGATTTTCCAGGATGGCGTCGTCGAACACAACGACTGAATTTTCACGACAATCGTCGAGTGGTTTTATTTCCGAGGCGAACGTTGCAATGTCCAGACCATCGTACAGTTTCATCAGTTGCTGGTATTTGGATTGCTCCAAACTTTTCGAGAACACGTACAGGTGCCTGTTCTTCCAATTTAACCAATTCGGTGCGAGGAGAAAATTGTCCACGAGCAGTGTCGTTTTCCCACACCCCGAAGGACCTACGATCAGACAGCGGATGCTGTCGGGAAGCAACTCGCCGTTCTTTTTTTTTCTTGTTTGACTTTCCGGATCCGGTAGACGCTTCACCACGTTCCACGTACTTACGAGATCACTTCGTTCGCGTCGATCCAACTCTTTTCCGGAAGTCCCAGCCATTTCACAAACAGTTTGTCACCTTTCCTACGCAATACTTTCTCGATGAGGTACGTGTCGGGGTGTTTCGTTTTAGAGAGTTCCTCTTCGTAAAATCTTCCTTTCAAAATCTCGCCGCTACTATCTTTTATTATATACGTGTGTCGGTTTCCAGGTAGAACTCGAACCACCGTAAAGAGTTCCGTGCTCCAATTTTTTGTGAACCCCTTCTCGAAGGTGCGTTTGAATTTGCTGATCCTCACCTGGTCTCCAATTTTGTATTTAGCTTTTTTTGTCGTGGGTGCGTACTTTGGACAGTAAACTGTAGAAATTAAACGTTGCTCGTCGGACTTGGTAACGTCGGCTGGCTTCATGCCTATCGTTCTGTGTACCGTATCATTATAGGTGTCGACGAGTTCCGGCAGGATGTCGACCCATTTGTAATTTCCCCGAAGCGTGAATCGTTTCCACATGTGTGTTTTCAAGGTTCGATTGAATCTTTCCACGATGCTGGCTTTGATGTGACTGAAGCTCGAATAATGTCGAATCTTGTGTTTTTGAATAAACTTTTGGAATACAGCGTTGTAAAATTCTTTACCGTTGTCCGTTTGCAGAAACCGTGGTCGTCTGCCGCCGCTTTCGCGAAAAATTGTCTTGAATGCTTCCGTGACGCATGTTCCCGTTTTCGCCTTCAAAGGTAGAGCCCATGCGAATTTTGAAAACGTGTCTATGATGGTGAGAAGGTACTTGTTGCCCTTGTTCAATTTATGTACGTTTTTCAAATTGCCGCTACTCATCTCCACGAGGTCACTTTGCCAGAGGTCGTCGATGCCCTTGGTTACCACAGCCAAACGTTCGTAGTTGCGGCGTGCAGGTTTATGCAATTCTTCGACGATGGCTTGCCTAGACATTTTTTTAGAGATTACGTTTCAAGAGAAGCACAAGCGTGATGGGATTCAAAGAGGGTGGCACTTCGCTCGTGTTTTGAATGATCAGCTTATCGCCGGCACTCACGTCGAAAACGGTGAGATCTTCGTCTTCGTGTATTTCATATATGTTGCGCGTTTCGTTCCAACGTGCCAGAGGAATGTTTCCTGCTTTCTGGACATCACGATTCGATATCAAAGTCATGGTGGGAACGCTAGCTTTTCTGCCGTGAGACCAGTACGAAAATTCGTTTATCTGAATCGTGCCATCGAGGAGAAACTTGTAGTACGGATGATAAGGATGTAACATGTACAGTTTGTTACCTTCGACGAACGTGGAGATTCTCTGCTGATTGGGTACGCTGTTGATTTCGTTGAGTTCTTGCAACTTGGCACCGAAAGAAGCCAGCGTCGATTCCTGCGTGGATTCCAGCACTCCAACTTGATCTCTGATGTTGACGACGATGTTCTGAAGGTTCTCGACTTGATTCAATTTCGAGCTCTTCTCGGTAAGATCGTTCACGATGCTTCGCATCTCTGTAAACTGCGTGTGAAGGTCGGCTACGCTCTGCGAAGTGGGCAGCGTCGACACCAGCGAACTGATTTCGTCTCGAATCTCTTCCACGTTCGCCGTTTCCGTTTCTAGTCGTTTCAGCATTCGAGATATGTTTCTTTTCAAAGCGTGCAATTCTTTGGAGGTGGGGAGATTGGCCACTTTACTCTCGAGATCGCTCAATGAACTTTTGATGTCGCTCGATTCGGATAGTGCCGTCACCGCCGTTTTCAATTTTTCCAAATCTTCGCTCGAAGGCACGCTCGTCCGTAACGATTCCAAGTCACCTTGTATGTTGTCCAGTACGTGATGAAAATGAGCAAGATTGGATTCGACGTTCAAATTTTCTAAATACTCGATCTTCTGCTGAACCGTGCTCAGCGTGTCTTCAATGCTCGTCAACGCTCTCGCTTCAGCGTGAATATTTTTAATTTCTTCGTTGATCAATTCCAAGGACGCCTGAAGCGTAGCGATGGTGGTTTGAATGTGTTCGAAATCTTGATAGACCTCCAATTGAATTTTTATGTTCGCGACGCTTTTACCGATGACCTGCAGTTCGTCCGATGATGGTAGGTTCGTCATGGTATCTTCCAAAGTCTGCAACTTGGATTTAATTTCTTCCAACGTGCCGGTGAATTCTTCTTGTAATTTGGAAACGACGACATGTAAGCGTTCTACATCAATATCGTTCACCACGGTTTGAAGTTCGGAGAAATTCTTTTCGATTGCGGAAGTTCGCTCTTCGATTTCGAGTTTCAATTTTTCCAAATCTTCATTTTTCGATTGAAATTGCTGTAATTTGGCCAAATCATTTTGAAGCGAATCCACGCTCAACTGTATATTTTGAACGCTGTCGTAAGAAGGTACGTCGACATAATTTTTTATCAGCGTTTTCAGTTCGGAATCGATTTTCAGAATGGGGTCGAGACATTGCGTTTGGAGCGTAGCGATTTCCGACTCTAAACTTTTGTTTAAGGTTTCCTGCAAAGCGATCAAATCGGTCCTCAACTTCTTAACTCGAATGTCCAACATGAGAATCTCTTCTGCGTGGTCTACACGCTTGGTGTTGCCGAAAATGTCGTTAGGCATTTTTGGTTAACGGTTATTTATAATAGGATAGACGATTCGTAATTCTATGAAGAGAGGAATAAGTTTGTCGTAATCTCCGAGGAGTTCCATGTAAAGATAATCTCCTGCGGACACATCGTACGTAATGTTAGAAAGCATCTTGTCGTGCTTGATTCGAAAAATGTTTTTGCCGGTAGAAATTTTGATTTCGCCTGCGTTTTCCGGATTCACGGTGATTTGAAGTTTCCCGTCGATCGGAATTTCGTAGAAATGTAAATTGTTATTAAAAACATAAAACATCTTGCCCACATCGTCATTCAGTTTCGTCCAAATGCTGTTGAGGTGAATGATCAACAGACCGTTGAGTTTAGGTAACACGGAAGGTAAGACTTCATGATCTGGTATGGTTTCCATAATGATCTGTTTTTTGAAACCGAACAAATTCATAGGCATGCTGGTTATTTAAGAATACAGTCAAAGTTTTTTGTAATGACAGTCAAAGTGTTTTTTTTTTTTTTTTTTTTTTGTTTTGTTTTTATGAATCTTCTGTTGAAGATGGACATATGTTGCAGGTTTTGCTTTCTGCTAAGCGATAGTGCCCCCACGGCAATGTGTGAATACCACACTCGAGGACGCACCTCTTGTCGTCGTTGGGATCCAGCGCAATTTTTCTAACTTTGTTTGTGGTCAACACATGGTCGACGCTCTGGATGCGCTGTTCTACTCTTAGAACCGACGACCTGGTCTTGAGGCAATCGACAAAGTCCTCGAATGCGAGATGCTCCCGAACCACCTGTCTGCCGACACCCTTGGCCTTCTTGGTAACGCTGCCCTCGGCTTTGATGGCATAGGCCTTGGCGCGAAGACCTGCAAACTCGAGAATTACATCACCGTCCTTCTCGTCTTTGAGTTTGCCAGGCACCTTCTTGTTGCGGGCCAGGATACCGTACTTGTTTTGCTGGGGATAGCCCGAGGTGTCGAAAAGGTTAACCAAAGATGGAGCTGTGGCTATATCCCCGTACGCATCGTCCGTGCGAACGTGGTACACCAAGCTATCCGTGTCCGTGTAGAGTAGGCTAATATTGTCGTTATAGTGCTGGCGTACTTTCCCATAATATATTTGAAACATGTGCAGCTTGCTCAGGTCTAATACTGAGGCGCCAACATAAATTGGCTTGTTGAGCTTCACCTCGCCCTTCCTCATATGCACCAGAGCAAGCTGTTCGTTATAAATAGTCCTCGATTTGAATAACGGGTTTGCTACGAGCCTGCGACATTGTGCTTTGTTTGATATTAGCCTCACATCTACACGATTCCGTACATTCTCCATGGTTTTCCCGAACACCGCATTGTTCATAAGCTTGAAGAAATCCTTATCAAGCTCGGACGTGGCTGCGGTGCGGTGTTTCGTGTTGACTTCAATATATGGTCGCAACCACGGAGAATGCTCGAACATCAAAACTCGATGTACTGTGCGTACGGTAACCCCTTGCTTCATCAACCACCGGAGGTTTTGGTAGTGCAGGACATAACGCTCTTTGGACTCGAAATCCATGACGAGCTTCTTCTGGTTGGAATCGGGTGGACACTTGAACTCGGGTGCAGGGGGAAGATCACAGAACAAATCCTGCAGCTTCTCGGAGAACTCAAGGTCCACCTCGGCGAAGAACCCATGTTCCGAATCGTCGAAGTTTTCGATGTCGAAGTTGGAAGGGTCAGCCCACTCGAAGCCTCTAAAGGGGAGTGGCTGCATCATGGAGTGTCCGTAGAGGTTATTGACGTCCGTGTACATGATGTAGCTGGACGGTTGTGAGGGGTCGTAACCGGTGGACATGTGGTGATTGTTGGCGCGCGAGTGTCGCTGCGACACCTGGACCATTCCACCCCGCACGGCACGTTCCACAAACAGCATCATGTTTACGTCTGAAAGAAGCTCCAGCTCGATCTTCGTCACCAGAAACATGGCCGACCACGCCAGTCCGGGGAGACTGTAGAAGTATGCAGGGTCCAGCTGGTAGATCTTCATTGCGGTCGCACGGAACGTCTGGAACACGTCGGCGAGGAGCGTCACATCAAGTCTGAGGTAGGCGTCGTGGTAGTCCCCGAGAGTTCGACAGCCCAGCTCGCGCCACATGAACTGGGCGTGGTGATATTCCTCGTTGGTGATGTTTGAGCCTCGCAGCTTGCTATAGAACTTCGCCTGGGGAGGTAGCGACGTCTCTGCGAACTTGGAAGGGTCTGTGATGTATTCGTAGGGATAGACCCCCTTACGCTTGAAGAGGCCGGCGTCCAAGTTCGGAAAGTTCGCGGAGGTAATGAGCATTTGCTCGTCGCTAAGCTTCCCTGCGAGAGCATCGAGGCTGGCCGGGAGGAACCTCAGAGAGTCGAGGAAGCGAAGCTCGACGGTAGAGCGTAATCCTGAGATTCGCACCCACTTGCTCAAGCTAATGTAACGCTCCTCGTTCTGCGCCAGGACGTTGATTCGCATGCCGTCGTACCCAAGATGCTTGACGAGGTGGTGGAAGTCGTATCCCGAGCCATTATGAAAAAAACACAGGGATGAAGCGCGGGTCCCGGGCCATGAGGTTGCATCCGTTGCACCATGGACCAACGTACCTACCGTTAAAGTGATCGTGGTGTTGGACTTTACGGTTGTTGGCGGTGTACTTCTTGTCGCAGACAGGGCAAGCGATGGCCTCGTCGTGTCTACGTTGATCATCGGGGGACAGTGGGAGCATAGACTTGGGGGTCAACAGTACCTTCCCTATCTCGCTGGCTTCCACAACCATCCTCTCGAGGAAGTGTTTGGCGGCGTCGGGACCGCGATACACGTAGGGCTCGGGGGCGATGTGCTGGTCACGTCGCACCACAACGTATGCGAAGCTGGATGCCTCGTGGAGTTGGTAAGGGGTGGTGGAGGAAACTTCGGGATCGGGATCGCAAGTGGACAGGGGTTTGAGGAAGGCTTCGAAATCCGCGATGATGATAGCGGGATGCTCTACCATGGCACCGTGCATGTGGAAACGCTCCACAGTGCCAGGTTTGGGTAAGACTGCCACACCCGGCTCGTTGGCATTGCAGTAGAGCTTGTGGCTGGCAAGCTTCTCGGCAGCGATGTTGGGACCTCTGATGCGCTGATAATCCTGCTGTTTTTGATTATGAAATGTAGACAAGCACCTGCGACAAACTTCTATGTGGGTTTTGTCTTTGCTCCCTTGGCTCGACACCAACCGGGAGAGGGAACGGATAAGGGTGTAGTGGTGATGGGTCTCGTCCTTGATAAGTAGGAGATGGATTTCTCGAGCATCATTGTTGTTTACGTCGCTCACGTGAATAGGGTACACCACATTTTTGTCAGTGAGGCCGTAAACGTTGATAGCCAACCGCGCACGAACCTCGAACTTTCGAATGTCCGAAAGCGCCACCGGGTAGTTGATCCCAGCCATCGCAACTTCCAGCTCTGACTTGTAGGGTACGTAGTGGTTAACTCGGCGTGGTTGGCTTTTCCTGTCGACAGGGTGCAACGCTGCAAGCACCGACCAGAGAAAGCACTTGGCGTCACTGTTCTGAATGTTCAGGACGGCCTTCTTTGCCGCAATGGTAGGTGGTAAGGGGACGTAGCTGGAGGCGGAGAGAGGTATGAACTTACAAAGTTTGACGCACAGTTCGTGAGGCTCGCCACACAGCGAACCCCCCGAGCCTTTAGCTTGATGTTCCTCCTGTTTTGCCACCAGCTCATCGGTAAACTGGTTGTAGATGACCTCGAGGTTGTCGACATCCGCCAGATGCAGCGTCTTCGCCTTGGTGTTGTGGCAGAAGCTGTAAATTTCGTCAGACGGCTTCTTGTACTGGCAACGTAGCGATGCGTAGAATTTAGTGGAGTGCGTTGCAAGCGCATCGCCGAGGATGGAAATGATTTTGGCTTGCACGTTCTCCAAAAAGCTACGTACGTCGCATGAGCCCTCCGAAGTGATGACAAAGTCCTCTAACAACCGCTCGAAAGCAGTCTGGTTCGCTTTCGCCACAGGCTTGACGCGTTTCGTGGGTGGTGCATTGATGGAGGCTGCTTCTGCCTTCCTCTTGGTGGAGGTCGAAGGCTGGGCCCCAGATGTATTTTTGCTTAGACAATTAAGCTTATGCTCCTTGACATACGCAATTGTGAATTGTATATTGCATCCGGAACATAGTTCAGTGGCAGCCAAATGCTTGCCTGGCACGCAGGTACGACAATGTCTTGCAAAATGTTTGCTTGATTTGGTTTCCTTGCACACAGGACAACTTTTCATGGAGCGCATTTTTTTGGGGGGGTATGTTTATTTATATGTGATCTGTTGGTGGTAGAGTGTTTACAAAATAAACCCTGTAAAAAATTTAAAAAAAATATATAAGAAAAATATGATTGTAGATAGGAAAAAGCACAATAAATATTGTATGCATGTGTAATTCTATTTAGCTTATTTTTGCTAGACACGAATCTTCTTCAGATTTTATTGCCTACTAGTATATTTTTCTACCAATCTAGTAGAGGTGCGAAACTATGAAAATGTTTTTGTTTAAGCACTAATCATTATGTTTCCAATAGGACTCCTATGGGACGTAAAATCTACTCTATGTATATACTAGTGCTTTTCCAACATATTCACAAAACCTTAGAACCTTCACAGACAAAAAGATAAAGTTCCCCCTGTGTACATGTATAATTCGAATCCCACTGTAGGTCCAGTTTCGCTTAACCTTACTGTGCATAAAACACCAAATCCAACTTAGAGTATCAACACATTCAAAAAGATAAAATTTCCCCCCTGTACACTTGTATAATTTTAATCTCCGAGTTCGATACCCGGCAGATCCCACTGTAGGTCCAGTTTCGCTTAACCTTACTGTGCATAAAACAACAAATCCAACTTAGAATATCAACACATTCAAAAAGATAAAGTTTTCCCTGTACACTTGTATAATTTTAATCTCCAGGTTCGATACCCGGCAGATCCCACTGTAGGTCCAGTTTCGTTTAGTTTTACTGTGCATAAAACAACAAATCCAACTTAGAATATCAACACATTCAAAAAGATAAAGTTTTCCCTGTACACTTGTATAATTTTAATCTCCAGGTTCGATACCCGGCGGATCCCACTGTAGGTCCAGTTTCGTTTAGTTTTACTGTGCATAAAACAACAAATCCAACTTAGAATATCAACACATTCAAAAAGATAAAGTTTTCCCTGTATACTTGTATAATTTTAATCTCCAGGTTCGATGCCCGACGGATCCCACTGTAGGTCCAGTTTCGGTTAGCCTTACTGTGCATAAAACAACAAATCCAACTTAGAATATCAACACATTCAAAAAGATAAATTTTTCCCTGTACACTTGTATAATTTTAATCTCCAGGTTCGATGCCCGGCGGATCCCACTGTAGGTCCAGTTTCGTTTAGTTTTACTGGGCATAAAACAGCAAATCCAACTTAGAATATCAACACATTCAAAAAGATAAAGTTTTCCCTGTACACTTGTATAATTTTAATCTCCAGGTTCGATACCCGGCAGATCCCACTGTAGGTCCAGTTTCGTTTAGTTTTACTGTGCATAAAACAACAAATCCAACTTAGAATATCAACACATTCAAAAAGATAAAGTTTTCCCTGTGTACATGTATAATTTTAATCTCCAGGTTCGATACCCGGTAGATCCCACTGTAGGTCCAGTTTCGTTTAGTTTTACTGTGCATAAAACAACAAATCCAACTTAGAGTATCAACACATTCAAAAAGATAAAGTTTTCCCTGTACACTTGTATAATTTTAATCTCCAGGTTCGATACCCGGCAGATCCCACTGTAGGTCCAGTTTCGTTTAGTTTTACTGTGCATAAAACAGCAAATCCAACTTAGAATATCAACACATTCAAAAAGATAAAATTTCTCCCCTGTGTACATGTATAATTTTAAACTCCAGGTTCGATACCCGGCAGATCCCACTGTAGGTCCAGTTTCGGTTAACCTTACTGTGCATAAAACAACAAATCCAACTTAGAATATCAACACATTCAAAAAGATAAAGTTTCTCCCCTGTGTACATGTATAATTTTAAACTCCAGGTTCGATACCCGGCAGATCCCACTGTAGGTCCAGTTTCGCTTAGCCTTACTGTGCATAAAACAGCAAATCCAACTTAGAATATCAACACATTCAAAAAGATAAAGTTTTCCCTGTACACTTGTATAATTTTAAACTCCAGGTTCGATACCCGGCAGATCCCATTGTAGGTTCAGTTTCGTTTAGTTTTACTGTGCATAAAACAGCAAATCCAACTTAGAATATCAACACATTCAAAAAGATAAAGTTTCTCCCCTGTACACTTGTATAATTTTAATCTCCAGGTTCGATACCCGGCGGATCCCACTGTAGGTCCAGTTTCGTTTAGTTTTACTGTGCATAAAACAACAAATCCAACTTAGAATATCAACACATTCAAAAAGATAAAATTTCTCCCCTGTACACTTGTATAATTTTAATCTCCAGGTTCGATACCCGGCGGATCCCACTGTAGGTCCAGTTTCGTTTAGTTTTACTGTGCATAAAACAGCAAATCCAACTTAGAATATCAACACATTCAAAAAGATAAAGTTTCTCCCCTGTACACTTGTATAATTTTAAACTCCAGGTTCGATACCCGATGTTTAATCAAAACAACACTTTCTGTTCACTAACGCCACTCGTAATTATTATTATTAACACACACACATGCAAAAGAAATAACAAGAAACAAAACTTACCTACAAAAAGCTGCTAGCAATTTAACACTCACAAATGGCAGTATAATCGCGCACAGTCGTAAAACTTCACTGTTCTGTCTAGAAGTTTCCACAGAAAGCGAAAGTCATCTCCCCCCTCTCTCTCTTCTCTCCACCCGTCGCCGCATCCGGTTGTGGTGACAGTGTCAGTATTGCCAACTCACTAGGCCTCTAAGTTCAGGGCGACCCGAATTGTGCTGCCAGAGCGTGTTGCGCGCGGACCAGGTTCGAGGGCATAAACTTAACTGGCATTTCTTGTATTACTATTTCAGCGAAGCGTTGCAGAACAAGCAATGTTTGTGTTTCCCATCACAAGCTGGTCGGGGGTTACGTACAGCAGCTGGCCTCCCCCCTTTCAGCGTGAACTTGGGAGTGGCGCGAATTCCACGCTGCTGGAGCGGACGTTCCGCCTGGTACGGAAGTTGATGTTTATCGCGGCGTCACGAATCACCGGGTAAACTGCTCGAAATAGACGCCAAACAGAACGCGGCTAAATTAATGATGAATAGTATGCACGGGTAAATGTACAAATTGAAAGACATCCCCGAAGAGATTCGCCCCCACGTCAATCAATTTTACGTTCGAAGGCCATTAGAAAACTTTTACTTTTTTGGTTGGGCACCACGCACCCTGGCGAGGTTATAGGGGCCAGGCATCCTAAAAACAACAATTATTATTTTGTTTGTTTGTTTGTGTTACAATACATATGCCCGCGCGCGCGTGTGTGTTTGTGTGTGTGTGTGTATGGCACATCGTTCCCCCGAGAGAGAAAAAGGTTTACAAAGGTCGCGATATACGGAGTTGGAAAATTACGATATGGCGCATTCGCTTGTTACTGTTGCCAGCCATAAATCTCTCTCTCTTTTACGGCAGTATATATTTGTTGCCGGCTCTCCTTGTTTAGTGTGTGTATGTTACGCCAGTATATAAATTGGCTAAGCCTCAAAAAAAATAGTAGCTTTTGCTAAGTAAAAAGAAAAAAAGCTGTAGGTAGGCTGTCGGTTGTTTAATTCTCTCTCTCTCTCTCTCCTCTCTCTTTTGTAAAAGGCCATGGTAAAAGTACCAGTAGGTTACCAAAAATTGCTTTATGCACTGTAACTCAAGCCTCAAGCAAAGTTGCCAGCTCCTTGCTTTAGGTTAGGTTAGACCAAGAAGAAAAAGGCTGTAGGTAGGCTGTCGGTTGTTTAACTCTTCCCCCTCTCTCTCTCCTCTCTCTTTTTTGTAAAAGGCTATGGCAAAAATGCCAGTAGGTTACCAAAAATTGCTTTATGCACTGTAAAACAAGCCTCAAGCAAAGTTGCCAGCTCCTTGCTTTAGGTTAGGTTAGACCAAGACAAAAACCTTGGTGATTTTTTTCGAGTAAGATGTTGGCAACACTGCGAGTCCCATTTTCGGTTGCAGAACTCTCAAGCAAGATTGCCAGCTCCTTGCTTTAGGTTAGGTTATACCAAAAAAACCTTGGTGATTTTTTCGAGTAAAAAGTTGGCAACACTGCGAGCCCCACTTCCGGTTTGTGAACTCTCAAGCAAGATTGCCAGCTCCTTTGCTTTTTAGGTTAGGTTAGACCAACAAAAACCTTGGTGATTTTTTCGAGTAAAGAGTTGGCAACACTGCGAGCCCCACCGAGCCCCATTTTCGGTTTCAGAACCCGTGCACCTGCACTACTATTATAATATTTTCTTGATGAAGATGGAGAATATGTGTGTGTTAGAAATAAAGTTGCATGCTTTTTTTTAGTGTGTGTGTATATGTTTTTGATGTTTCAACAGCATCTGAAACGATAAAAAAGAAATTTTATTGTTAATTTTCACGTGTAAAAACAACAACAAATCTTTTTTGTGCAAATTTTCTGATTGTCTCGTGCTATAGTGCAAAAAAGATATTGTAACTGATAACTAATGAAATTGACATTTGTAACTGATCTGAACTAGTGAAATTCGTATTGTGCCATTGTAACTGATTGTGCTAGTGCAGAAAATTTCTTATTGTGCAAGAAAAGATGTTAAAAACTTGTTAAAACTGCTCTGTGACCCTCTCGTTCTTCACGTCTTAGGCGAAGGACTTCTCTGCAATCAGGATGACACTGCATAGGGTATCCTCGGGCAAGGCATCGTGGAACTCGCAGACGATCTTGATGTTGGTTCGATCGTTGACCACAACCTTTTTTCTCTTAGATGTGTTGATGACGAACATCGGCCTGCGGATTTTGAACTCGCTGGGCGTGTAGTACATGTCCACGCTTCCCTCGGTCACGCGTTTGTAAGCCGAGAACGCTTCGTAAAGTTTGAGGTAATCGTTTTTGGTCACGTCGAGGTTGTAATTCTCGCGCGGGAACACTTCGTTTCTTCCATTCTTCAGATAAACGTTCTTGATCTTGCAGTCGTCGAACTTGCTGGAATCTTTTTCCTGATTTTTATCGCGCCCGGTCTGAAAGAGCACCACGACGAAATCTGGCATGTCGAACTGTATGTTGTTGAACTGCGTCGTCACGTCGAATTCCATGTGACTTCCCGCCGCCACCTTCTGTACGCACTGGTAACCGTGAAAGTGAATCGCCACCTGCGGACTTTTCAAGATCTCCGCTTTGTACTTGAGGGCGTAGTTCGTTTCGTATTCCACCACAGGCATTCTCAATTCCATGCTCCGGATGACGCACTTGGCTGCTTCGGGTAAAGTGTTGGTTTGAAAGTGGCTATGATTCCCGTCTGCTTGTGACTTCCTAACAATCCGTCCGAAGATTTCGTGATCATGCCTTCGGCCACGTTACAGTGTACGTTCAGAGTCTCTATGGCTAGAAATTTAGGAATGTTGGTTGCCGTGTGTGTGATGCCAGCTTCGAGTTTGGTGTCGTTCTCGAAACCTAAAAGTTCTCCCATGGTGCCCAGGTCCACGGTCTCCGTCGCGGATAGGATTTCCACTCTGTGCGTGACCGAATTTTGAGAAAGGTACGTGCCTTTGGGTAACTGAGCTTGCAAAGTGGAAAGATTGTATTGTCCTGGCGTGACGACGATGTGTTCGCTTCCGACGCTAATTTTGTTGTTGTGATGCGTAACATTGGGTATGAGGTACATGCTGTAGAATGCACGCAGAGCCACGGATTTAGGATAGACGATGTCGTCGTGCAGCGTGAGTTTCAAGATTGAAGATTCGCTCGTGAGATGGAACACGCCCATCCTAGTGATGCTGTTTGAGGTTCCACAATGCTTTCTGGAAATCCTCGATCGTAGGGTTATTTATTTTAGAGAGAAACGCGAGCACGGAGAGGCAGAGATGACCGCAGTTCACGTCTCCGAAATTTTGAATGCGTTCGTCGTTGTAGTATATGGAGGTTTTGTTCGTTTTCAGATAATAGACTAAATTTGTAGGTGGAACACCTCCGAAAGAATCGAAAACGAATGCTTTATCATCATTTTTGTGGTAACATATCCAATGCGTGCCTGGATTTTCTTGACCGTCCAAGTTGACTACCCCGCATTCTCTTCTTTTGACGGTTGAAGGTAACGAGTCGGACATGAAAACTCCTCTGAAGTGTTTGATTTGTAACGGTTCGATCAGAGATTCAATGTCTCGGTTGGTGAGTGCTTCTGTTTCTTTTTTTTAAACTTTTTCATCACGCCCTTCCCCTTTTTCTTCTCCATGGCCAGGTTGTGACGTTTCTGTTCTTCCAATTCCGCCTTGTTCTTCTTTGAGTCGATGACGGTTTTCGCGATGGCGGCACTTCCGCCGGCCAAACTTCCAACGGCCCCCAATGCCGCCAGGATGGCCGGGATGCTGAATATGAAACCTCCGATCTTTTGCTGTTTTCGCGAACGCTGCAATCTTTTCAATTGAGGTGTGCTGAGCAGTAATTTCATTCCGTGTCCTTTCGACAAGCAAGAACGTTTCTTCTCGCGTTGTTTCTTGGTGAGTAACCCATCGAGAGCACCTAGATTTTTTAGATTCGAGTATGGTATCTGGTACACGACACCCTTGGGCTTCATGTTGATGCTCTATGTGTTATTTTCACGATATGTTATTTATATATATATTCTGAGATTTTTTCTTGTGTAGTTTTTTTACGGTATGTTATTTATATACCCCACCCCAATTTTTGTTTTGTGTTCATGGCGATGGTGGTACCCAGTGCGGCGACCCGTTCACCCAGCGATGCGTCTCTGCTCACGAACCTTTCGAAAGCTACATGTTCCAATTTTTTGTCTGCTTTGTGACGTGCGTCCAGATCCGTCTGCGTGGTGTTGTAAGCGATGTCGTGATCTTTGCATGCCGCGTCCAACGGATTCACACCCTTGTCTCCTCTCTCCAATCTTTTCTCGAGTTTGGTACCCGGTCCGCAGTACTGGTAGCCAGGTAAATGCATCTCGAAAGGTAACTTGTTGATGATGTCGTTCACGAGTCCCTTTCCTTCGGCCACGTTCCAAAATTTCGGAGGCAGCGTGTTGATGATTTTGATCAGGTAACCTATGCCCTTGTCGTCGTTCACGATGAAGTTGGAAAGTTTCGTGCTGATCATGTCCACGATGCCAACCTTCTCGTTGTAGAAATTACGGTTGCCTGCATTCTCTTCGCCGGCTATCACCAACAATCGGTCCACGAGCTTCCTCACGTCGTCCACCCAAACGAATTCTTTGGGTAACGTGTTGTAGCGTTTGACGCCGCTGCCTGTTTTGACCTGGTTCCAAATCGGTTTGATGAGATTCCTGTACTTCTCGCCGCTGCTCGATTTCACCCTATTCTGCGAGGCGTCGTTGTTCTGGTACAAGGCATCCGTCATGATCAGAATTTCCTTGTAACTTTGGTAATCTTCGTCGGTGTAATCTTTCGGCTGCTTTTTGGCAACGAGTTCCCACAGTCCCACCGTACCCGGATACCTGTTCCAACTATCCTTGTCGCCTAAATTGACTTTAATGTCGTTGCCTTCGAAGGTCACCTTCGATTTCCCAATCTTCCACACCACACCGCCGCCTTCGCTGGTTTCCATGCTGGGATACAATCCGAACACTTCATCCTTGTCGAATTTCCCCGTGCTCAGGTAGTCTCGTGCCAAAGGTCCCAACTCGATTTTATCCGAAGACGACGACGTGCTGCCTATGGCTCGACGTCGTGCCGGTGCATCCTTCAGTTCGAACGGCGTCGAAGGAATGCTCGAAATGGGCGTGGGTACGGCGTAACTTTTAGCTGCGAGCGGTACGAGTTCATTAATCAAATTTTTATTTTGTTCCGTGACACTTTTAATTTCTTTACCTACACTGCTGATGGCATCGATCACAGGTTGATCCTGACGTTTCTTCTCTTCATAGAATCCGCGATTCTCGGATTTCCAACCTTTGAAGCGTTTCGCGAGGTAATCGCGAAGCTTGAGATTTTCGTCTTCGATTTTTCGTTTCGTCATGACGTTATTTATACACGTCGTTTCTCACAACGTTGCAACGTTTAGAAAATCGTTGATTTTGTTTCTGTATTTTCCGTCGTTGGGTTTCTTCGTCATGTCGATCGTCACAAATCCAAAATCGTCACCGTTCCAGCAAGTAGAGCAGCCTTCCGAAAATTGATTGTAGTTCATGTCTCCGCCTACGTAGTCATCGTACGCGTGCTTGAGGTTGGTGTGATCTTGACGAAACAAACATATGAAATTAGCGTTGTCGCGTACTAACTGTTTTGGAATTTTGGAAAACGTTTGAGCTAGGTAAAAGCAATCCATTCCTTTGTGACGACCTTGCGTGAAAAAGTTGCGAATTTCATTTTGATTTTCCAGGATGGCGTCGTCGAACACAACGACTGAATTTTCACGACAATCGTCGAGTGGTTTTATTTCCGAGGCGAAAATAAACTCCAAACTTTTCGAGAACACGTACAGGTGCCTGTTCTTCCAATTTAACCAATTCGGTGCGAGGAGAAAATTGTCCACGAGCAGTGTCGTTTTCCCACACCCCGAAGGACCTACGATCAGACAGCGGATGCTGTCGGGAAGCAACTTGCCGTTCTTTTTTTTTCTTGTTTGACTTTCCGGATCCGGTAGACGCTTCACCACGTTCCACGTACTTACAAGATCACTTCGTTCGCGTCGATCCAACTTGTTTCCGGAAGTCCCAGCCATTTCACCAAAAGTTTGTCACCTTTCCTACGCAATACTTTCTCGATGAGGTACGTGTCGGGGTGTTTCGTTTTAGAGAGTTCCTCTTCGTAAAATCTTCCTTTCAAAATCTCGCCGCTACTATCTTTTATTATATACGTGTGTCGGTTTCCAGGTAAAACTCGAACCACCGTAAAAAGTTCCGTGCTCCAATTTTTTGTGAACCCCTTCTCGAAGGTGCGTTTGAATTTGCTGATCCTCACCTGGTCTCCAATTTTGTATTTAGCTTTTTTTGTCGTGGGTGTGTACTTTGGACAGTAAACGGTAGAAATTAAACGCTGCTCGTCAGATTTGGTAACGTCAACTGGCTTCATGCCTATTGTTCTGTGTACTGTATCATTATAGGTGTCGACGAGTTCCGGCAGGATGTCGACCCATTTGTAATTTCCCCGAAGCGTGAATCGTTTCCACATGTGTGTTTTCAAGGTTCGATTGAATCTTTCCACGATGCTGGCTTTGATGTGACTGAAGCTCGAATAATGTCGAATCTTGTGTTTTTGAATAAACTTTTGGAATACGGCGTTGTAAAATTCTTTACCGTTGTCCGTTTGCAGAAACCGTGGTTGTCTGCCACCGCTTTCGCGAAAAATTGTCTTGAATGCTTCCGTGACGCACGTTCCCGTTTTCGCCTTCAAAGGTAGAGCCCATGCGAATTTCGAAAACGTGTCTATGACGGTGAGGAGGTACTTGTTGCCCTTGTTCAATTTATGTACGTTTTTCAAATTGCCGCTACTCATCTCCACGAGGTCGCTTTGCCAGAGGTCGTCGATGCCCTTGGTTACCACAGCCAAACGTTCGTAGTTGCGGCGTGCAGGTTTATGCAATTCTTCGACGATGGCTTGCCTAGACATTTTTTTAGAGATTACGTTTCAAGAGAAGCACAAGCGTGATGGGATTCAAAGAGGGTGGCACTTCGCTCGTGTTTTGAATGATCAGTTTATCGCCGGCACTCACGTCGAAAACGGTGAGATCTTCGTCTTCGTGTATTTCATATATGTTGCGCGTTTCGTTCCAACGTGCCAGAGGAATGTTTCCTGCTTTCTGGACACCACGATTCGATATTAAAGTCATGGTGGGAACGCTAGCTTTTCTGCCGTGAGACCAGTACGAAAATTCGTTTATCTGAATCGTGCCATCGAGGAGAAACTTGTAGTACGGATGATAAGGATGTAACATGTACAGTTTGTTACCTTCGACGAACGTGGAGATTCTCTGCTGATTGGGTACGCTGTTGATTTCGATGGCTTGCAGAGAATGCAGTTTAGCGAATTTAGTGTCGACGCCGAGCAGATTACTGTGAACGTGTCCGAGTTTATTTTCGATGGGCAGCAAATGCTCGACTATGGTATCCGTTACGGCAGACAACGACGGTTTGATTTTCACTTCCACGTTCAACTGCTTGTAGTTTTCGTTGAGTTCTTGTAACTTGGCACCGAAAGAAGCCAGCGTCGATTCCTGCGCGGATTCCAGCACTCCAACTTGATCTCTGATGTTGACGACGATGTTCTGAAGGTTCTCGACTTGATTCAATTTCGAGCTCTTCTCGGTAAGATCGTTCACGATGCTTCGCATCTCTGTAAACTGCGTGTGAAGATCGGCGACGCTCTGCGAAGTGGGCAGCGTCGACACCAGCGAACTAATTTCGTCTCGAATCTCTTCCACGTTCGCCGTTTCCGTTTCCAGTCGTTTCAGCATTCGAGATATGTTTCTTTTCAAAGCGTGCAATTCTTTGGAGGTGGGGAGATTGGCCACTTTACTCTCGAGATCGCTCAATGAGCTTTTGATGTCGTTCGAATCGGATAGTGCCGTCACCGCCGTTTTCAATTTTTCCAAATCTTCGCTCGAAGGCACGCTCGTCCGTAACGATTCCAAGTCACCCTGTATGTTGTCGAGTACGTGATGAAAATGAGCGAGATTCGTTTCGACGTTCAAATTTTCTAAATATTCGATCTTCTGCTGAACCGTGCTCAGCGTGTCTTGAATGCTCGTCAACGCTCTCGCTTCAGCGTGAATATTTTTAATTTCTTCGTTGATCAATTCCAAGGATGCCTGAAGCGTAGCGATGGTGGTTTGAATGTGTTCGAAATCTTGATAGGCCTCCAATTGAATTTTTATGTTCGCGACGCTTTTACCGATGACCTGCAGTTCGTCCGACGATGGTAGGTTCGTCATGGTATCTTCCAAAGTCTGTAACTTGGATTTAATTTCTTCCAACGTGCTGGTGAATTCTTCTTGTAATTTGGAAACGACGACATGTAAGCGTTCTACATCAATATCGTTCACCACGGTTTGAAGTTCAGAGAAATTCTTTTCTATTGCGGAAGTTCGTTCTTCGATTTCGAGTTTCAGTTTTTCCAAATCTTCATTTTTCGATTGAAATTGCTGTAATTTGGCCAAATCATTTTGAAGCGAATCCACGCTCAACTGTATATTTTGAACGTTGTCGTAAGAAGGTACGTCGACATAATTTTTTATCAGCGTTTTTAGTTCGGAATCGATTTTCAGAATGGGGTCGAGACATTGCGTTTGGAGCGTAGCGATTTCCGACTCTAAACTTTTGTTTAAGGTTTCCTGCAAAGCGATCAAATCGGTCCTCAACTTCTTAACTCGAATGTCCAACATGAGAATCTCTTCTGCGTGGTCTACACGCTTGGTGTTGCCGAAAATGTCGTTAGGCATTTTTGGTTAACGGTTATTTATAATAGGATAGACGATTCGTAATTCTACGAAGAGAGGAATAAGTTTGTCGTAATCTCCGAGGAGTTCCACGTACAGGTAATCTCCAGCGGAAACATCGTACGTAATGTTAGAAAGCATCTTGTCGTGCTTGATTCGAAAAATGTTCTTGCCGGTAGATATTTTGATTTCGCCTACGTTTTCCGGATTCACGGTGATTTGAAGTTTTCCATCGATCGGAATTTCGTAGAAATGTAAATTGTTATTAAAAACATAAAACATCTTGCCCACATCGTCATTCAGTTTCGTCCAAATGCTGTTGAGGTGAATGATCAACAGACCATTGAGTTTAGGTAACACGGAAGGTAAGACTTCATGATCTGGTATGGTTTCCATAATGATCTGTTTTTTGAAACCGAACAAATTCATAGGCATGCTGGTTATTTAAGAATACAGTCAAAGTTTTTTGTAATGACAGTCAAAGTGTTTTTTTTTGTTTTGTTTTGTTTTTATGAATCTTCTGTTGAAGATGGACATATGTTGCAGGTTTTGCTTTCTGCTAAGCGATAGTGCCCCCACGGCAATGTGTGAATACCACACTCGAGGACGCACCTCTTGTCGTCGTTGGGATCCAGGGCAATCTTCCTCACTTTGTTGGTGGTCAACACATGGTCGACGCTCTGGATACGCTGTTCTTCTCTTAGAACCGACGACCTGGTCTTGAGGCAATCGACGAAGTCCTCGAATGCGAGATGCTCCCGAACCACCTGTCTGCCGACACCCTTGGCCTTCTTGGTAACGCTGCCCTCGGCTTTGATGGCATAGGCCTTGGCGCGAAGACCTGCAAACTCGAGAATTACATCACCGTCCTTCTCGTCTTTGAGTTTGCCAGGCACCTTCTTGTTGCGGGCCAGGATATCGTACCGGTTCGGCTGGGGATAGCCCGAGGTGTCGAAGAGGTTAACCAAAGATGGAACCGTGGCTATATCCCCGTACGCATCGGGTGAGCGAACGTGGTACACCAAGCTGTCCGTGTCCGTGTAGAGAAGCGAGATGATGTGGCCGTAGTGTGGACGTAATATGTCGTAGTACGTCTCGAACATGTGGAGCTTGCTTAGATCCAGAACCGTGGCTCCCACATAGATGGGCTTGGTGAGTTTCACCACACCTTGCTTCATTTGAATCAGAGCCAGCTGCTCGTTATAGATTGTTCGAGACTTGAACAATGGACTTGCGACAAGCTGACGACATCGCTCTTTCCTCGTCACCAATTTTATGTCCACGCGATTCCGTACATTCTCCATGGTTTTCCCGAACACTGCATTATTCATAAGCTTGAAGAAATCCTTATCAAGCTCGGACGTGGCTGCCGTACGATGTTCGGTGTTGAGCTCGATGTATGGGCGCAACCATGGAGAATGCTCGAACTTGAGGATGTGGTGAACTGCGTGGACTGTGACCCCTTGCTTCATCAACCACCGGAGATTCTGGTAGTGAAGGACGTAATTCTTCTTGGGTTCGAAATCCATGACGAGCTTCTTCTGGTTGGAATCGGGTGGACACTTGAACTCGGGTGCAGGGGGAAGATCGCAGAACAAATCCTGCAGCTTCTCAGAGAACTCAAGGTCCACCTCGGCGAAAAATCCACATTCCGAATCGTCGAAACCTTCAACGTCGAAGTTGGAAGGGTCGGCCCACTCGAACCCTCTAAAGGGGAGTGGCTGCATCATGGAGTGCCCGTACAAGTTATTCACGTCCGTGTGCATGATGTAGCTCAACGGTTGGGTGGAGCCGTAGTCAGTAGCCATGTGATGGTTGTTGGCGCGCGCGTGCCGTTGCGACACCTGGACCATTCCACCCCGGATAGCGCGTTCCACAAACAGCATCATGTCCACGTCCGAAAGAAGCTCCAGCTTGATTTTCGTCACCAGAAACATGGCTGACCACGCCAGTCCGGGGAGACTGTAGAAGTAGGCAGGGTCCAGCTCGTAGATGGTCTTTGCAGTTGCACGGAACGTCTGGAACACGTCGGCGAGGAGCGTCACATCAAGTCTGAGGTAGGCGTCGTGGTAGTCCCCGAGAGTTCGACAGCCCAGCTCGCGCCACATGGACTGGGCATGGTGATATTCTTCATCGGTGATGTTCGAGCCGCGCAGCTGACTGTAGAACTTCGCCTGGGGAGGTAGCGACGTCTCCGCAAACTTGGTAGAGTCGGTGACGTATTCGTAGGGGTAGACCCCCTTACGCCTGAAGAGACCGGCGTCCAAGTTTGGAAAATTCGCAGAGGTGATGCGCATTTGTTCGTTGCTCAGCTTCCCTGCGAGAGCATCGAGGCTGGCCGGGAGGAACCTCAGGGAGTCGAGGAAGCGAAGCTCGATGCTCCTGCTTTTTGAGTTGGGGATCGGCACCCACTTGCTGACGCTAATATAACGCTCCTCGTTTTGTGCCAGGACATTGATTCCCTCGTTGTCGTACCCAAGATGCTTGATCAGGTGGTGAAAGTCGTACCCCGAGCCATTGTGAAAAAACACGGGGATGAAGCGCGGGTCCCAGGCCCTGCGATTGCATTTGTTGCACCAAGGACCAACGTACCTACCGTTAAAGTGATCGTGGTGATGGACTTTACGGTTGTTGATGCTAAACTCACAGGTGCACACAGGGCAAGCGATAGCCTCGTCGTGTCTACGTTGATCGTCGGGGGACAGTGGGAGCATAGACTTGGGGGCCAACAGTACCTTCCCTATCTCGTTGGCCTCGACAACCATCCTCTCGAGGAAGTGTTTGGCGGCGTCGGGACCACGGTACACGTAGGGCTCGGGGGCGATGTGCTGGTCTCGTCGCACCACAACGTAGGCGTAACTCGAGGCCTCGTGGAGTTGGTAAGGGGTGGTGGAAGAAACTTCGGGATCGGGATCGCAAATAGACAAGGGTTTGAGGAAGGCCTCGAAATCCGCGATGATGATAGCAGGGTGCTCCACCATGGCACCATGCATGTGGAAACGCTCCACGGTGCCAGGTTCGGGCAAGACTGCCACACCCGGCTCGTTGGCATTGCAGTAGATCTTGTGGCGAGCGAGCTTCTCTGCAGCGATGTTGGGACCTCTGATGCGCTGGTAATCCTGCTGTTCTCGATTACGAAATATAGACAAGCACCTGCGACACACCTCGACGTGGTGACTATCACTGCTCCGTTGGCTCGAAACAAGCCGAGAGAGCGAGCGAATGAGGGTGTAGTGATGGCGAGTTTCGTCTTTGATGAGCAGAAGGTGAATTTCCTGCGCGCCATCGTCGTCTACGTCGCTCACCCGGATAGGGAAAACCACATTTTCGTCGGTGAGGCCATAAACATTGATGGCCAACCGCGCACGAGTCTCAAACTTTCGAATGTCCGGGACCTCCACGGGATAGGCAATCCCAGCCATCGCATCTTCCAGCTCTGCCTCGTAGGGTCGGTAGTGGTTAACTCGGTGTGGATGGTTTTTCCGGTTGACAGGGTGCAATGCTGCAAGCACAGACCAGAGAAAGCACTTGGTGTCACTGTTTTGAATGTTCAGAACAGCCTTCTTTGCCGTGATGGCAGATGGTAAGGGGACGTAGCTGGAGGCTGAGATAGGTACAAACTTGGAAAGTTTGACGCACAGTTCGTGAGGCTCGCCACACAGCGAACCCCCGAGCCTTTAGCTTGATGTTCTTCTTGTTTTGCCACTAGCTCATCGGTAAACTGGTTGTAGATGACCTCGAGGTTGTCGACATCCGCCAGATGCAGCGTCTTCGCCTTGGTGTTGTGGCAGAAGCTGTAAATTTCGTCAGACGGCTTCTTGTACTGGCAACGTAGCGATGCGTAGAATTTGGTGGAGTACGTAGCCAGTGCATCGCCGAGGATGGAAATGATTTTGGCTTGCACGTTCTCCAAAAAGCTACGTACGTCGCATGAGCCCTCCGAAGTGAGGACAAAGTCCTCTAACAACCGCTCGAAAGCAGTCTGGTTTGCTTTCGCCACAGGCTTGACGCGTTTCGTGGGTGGTGCATTGATGGAGGCTGCTTCTGCCTTCCTCTTGGTGGAGGTCGAAGGCTGGGCCCCAGATGTATTTTTGCTTAGACAATGAAGCCTATGCTCCTTGACATACGCAATTGTGAACTGTTTATTGCATCCGGAACATAGTTCAGTGGCAGCCAAATGCTTGCCTGGCACGCAGGTGCGACAATGTCTTGCAAAATGTTCGCTTGATTTGGTTTCCTTGCACACAGGACAACTTTTCATGGAGCGCATTTTTTGGGGGGTATGTTTATTTATATGTGATCTGTTGGTGGTAGAGTGTTTACAAAATAAACCCTGTAAAAAATTTAAAAAAATATATAAGAAAAATATGATTGTAGATAGGAAAAAGCACAATAAATATTGTATGCATGTGTAATTCTATTTAGCTTATTTTTGCTAGACACGAATCTTCTTCAGATTTTATTGCCTACTAGTATATTTTTCTACCAATCTAGTAGAGGTGCGAAACTATGAAAATGTTTTTGTTTAAGCACTAATCATTATGTTTCCAATAGGACTCCTATGGGACGTAAAATCTACTCTATGTATATACTAGTGCTTTTCCAACATATTCACAAAACCTTAGAACCTTCACAGACAAAAAGATAAAGTTCCCCCTGTGTACATGTATAATTCGAATCCCACTGTAGGTCCAGTTTCGCTTAACCTTACTGTGCATAAAACACCAAATCCAACTTAGAGTATCAACACATTCAAAAAGATAAAATTTCCCCCCTGTACACTTGTATAATTTTAAACTCCAGGTTCGATACCCGGCAGATCCCACTGTAGGTTCAGTTTCGCTTAGTTTTACTGTGTATAAAACAACAAATCCAACTTAGAATATCAACACATTCAAAAAGATAAAGTTTTCCCTGTACACTTGTATAATTTTAAACTCCAGGTTCGATACCCGGCAGATCCCACTGTAGGTCCAGTTTCGTTTAGTTTTACTGTGCATAAAACAACAAATCCAACTTAGAATATCAACACATTCAAAAAGATAAAGTTTTCCCTGTACACTTGTATAATTTTAAACTCCGAGTTCGATACCCGGCAGATCCCACTGTAGGTTCAGTTTCGTTTAGTTTTACTGTGCATAAAACAACAAATCCAACTTAGAATATCAACACATTCAAAAAGATAAAGTTTTCCCTGTACACTTGTATAATTTTAAACTCCAGGTTCGATACCCGGCAGATCCCACTGTAGGTTCAGTTTCGTTTAGTTTTACTGTGCATAAAACAACAAATCCAACTTAGAATATCAACACATTCAAAAAGATAAAGTTTTCCCTGTACACTTGTATAATTTTAAACTCCAGGTTCGATACCCGGCAGATCCCACTGTAGGTTCAGTTTCGCTTAGTTTTACTGTGTATAAAACAACAAATCCAACTTAGAATATCAACACATTCAAAAAGATAAAGTTTTCCCTGTACACTTGTATAATTTTAAACTCCAGGTTCGATACCCGGCAGATCCCACTGTAGGTTCAGTTTCGTTTAGTTTTACTGTGCATAAAACAACAAATCCAACTTAGAATATCAACACATTCAAAAAGATAAAGTTTTCCCTGTACACTTGTATAATTTTAAACTCCAGGTTCGATACCCGATGTTTAATCAAAACAACATTTTCTGTTCACTAACGCCACTCGTAATTATTATTATTAACACACACACATGCAAAAGAAATAACAAGAAACAAAACTTACCTACAAAAAGCTGCTAGCAATTTAACACTCACAAATGGCAGTATAATCGCGCACAGTCGTAAAACTTCACTGTTCTGTCTAGAAGTTTCCACAGAAAGCGAAAGTCATCTCCCCCCTCTCTCTCTTCTCTCCACCCGTCGCCGCATCCGGTTGTGGTGACAGTGTCAGTATTGCCAACTCACTAGGCCTCTAAGTTCAGGGCGACCCGAATTGTGCTGCCAGAGCATGTTGCGCGCGGACCAGGTTCGAGGGCATAAACTTAACTGGCATTTCTTGTATTACTATTTCAGCGAAGCGTTGCAGAACAAGCAATGTTTGTGTTTCCCATCACAAGCTGGTCGGGGGTTACGTACAGAAGCTGGCCTCCCCCCTTTCAGCGTGAACTTGGGAGTGGCGCGAATTCCACGCTGCTGGCGCGGACGTTCCGCCTGGTACGGAAGTTGATGTTTATCGCGACGTCACGAATCACCGGGTAAACTGCTCGAAATAGACGCCAAACAGAACGCGGCTAAATTAATGATGAATAGTATGCACGGGTAAATGTACAAATTGAAAGACATCCCCGAAGAAATTCGCCCCCACGTCAATCAATTTTACGTTCGAAGGCCATTAGAAAACTTTTACATTTTTGGTTGGGCACCACGCACCCTGGCGAGGTTATAGGGGCCAGGCATCCTAAAAACAACAATTATTATTTTGTTTGTTTGTTTGCGTCACAATACATATGCGCGTGTGTGTGTGTGTGTGTGTGTGTGCGTGTGTGTGTGTGTGCGCGTGTGTGTGTGTGCGCGGCACATCGTTCCCCCGAGAGAGAAAGGTTTACAAAGGTCACGATATACGGAGTTGGAAAATTACGATATGGCACATTCGCTCATTACTGTTCCCAGCCATAAATCTCTCTCTCTTTTACGGCAGTATATATTTGTTGCCGGCTCTCCTTGTTTAGTGTGTGTATGTTACGCCAGTATATAAATTGGCTAAGTCTCAAAAAAAAATAGTAGCTTTTGCTAAGTAAAAAAAAAGCTGTAGGTAGGCTGTCGGTTGTTTAATTCTCTCTCTCTCTCTCTCTCCTCTCTCTTTTGTAAAAGGCCATTTTAAAAGTACCAGTAGGTTACCAAAAATTGCTTTATGCACTGTAACTCAAGCCTCAAGCAAAGTTGCCAGCTCCTTGCTTTAGGTTAGGTTAGACCAAGAAGAAAAAGGCTGTAGGTAGGCTGTCGGTTGTTTAACTCTTCCCCCTCTCTCTCTCCTCTCTCTTTTGTAAAAGGCTATGGCAAAAATGCCAGTAGGTTACCAAAAATTGCTTTATGCACTGTAAAACAAGCCTCAAGCAAAGTTGCCAGCTCCTTGCTTTAGGTTAGGTTAGACCAAGACAAAAACCTTGGTGATTTTTTTCGAGTAAGATGTTGGCAACACTGCGAGTTTTACTTTCGGTTGCAGAACTCTCAAGCAAGATTGCCAGCTCCTTGCTTTAGGCTAGGTTAGACCAAAAAAAACCTTGGTGATTTTTTCGAGTAAAAAGTTGGCAACACTGCGAGCCCCACCGAGCCCCACTTCCGGTTTGTGAACTCTCAAGCAAAATTGCCAGCTCCTTTGCTTTTTAGGTTAGATTAGACCAAGAACCTTGGTGATTTTTTCGAGTAAGCAGCTGGCAACACGGCGAGCCCCACCGAGCCCCATTTTCGGGCGTTGAACTCCCCCACTTGCACTACTGTGGTAAAGAGACTTGAAGTTGTGACATGTGAAGAAAGTGCATGAAGATAGGTTAAGACTTTCAACTAAGCATATTCTACTGCCTTTAAAAACTTTCACAGAACAAGATACTACAGCCAAATAGATGGCAGGAGAAGAGGCACCAAGGAGACTCCGGACACATTTCTCCAGCCGATACGGGAGCTCCAGCCAAGCAGACCAGATGGCAGAAGAGAAGGCCAGGACAGGCTACTACTCCAAGATGACTAGTCCCACCATTATTACCGACCGTATTCCTGAGCCACTCGACACCAGAGTCAGCAGTTAGAAGGAAGAAGATGCCATGGACCCCAAATGAAGCAGCAAGGGCACAACTCACTTGCCCAGAGCCAATCCAGGCAGAAGGAGAGAGGCAGGCAGACTTGCCCATAAGAGGCAGATGTGACCTGAACACTTAAGTTTACGGGTGCTAGGGTTACGTTCTGACCTAAGTTAACATTGGTAGGCAAGACACATCAGAAGTCCTGCAGGAGGCAACGCAACAGCTAGCTGAAAAATTTGCTTCCCTACAGTTCAGCAAATTTTATTCGGGAGCAGGGGGATGTATAACCGATGTGCCAATTACAAATCCCCAGATGTGCCATTTACAAATCTCCATCGGTCTTTCTACGCTTTCCCCCAAGATCTTATTTTCTGCTCTCTGAGAAGAAACCCAGCTGCCTCAAGAAACCCACGTTCGTTCCCATGAAGCCTCCCATATATCACCGCCCCTACTTCAAGGTGAAGGAAACTGTGTGTCTGGCAATAAACTCCCATATCTGTCCCGTACAAATTCATCTAAACTCTGGCTCACGTCAAGATAATTTCAGCCCAGATGGAGCCTATCGAGATAATTTCGGCCGAGAAGGAGCTAATCACCTGGAACTTCAGGCATTTAAAATTTAAAAACTTTCTTCCCCGTTTTAAACAAAGGAACCTCTCTTCGCGTGAGACTTTGCAGGTGGCCAGGCTCGGATTCTAGACAATCGCCCTACACATGGTGTTCTCCACGAGACGCATAACTTCCACGATCGCCGCCAACCCGTCTGGCTCACTGACGTCGAATTGACAAGAGTAAATAGCAGAGAATCTTGAACTCCAACCCTGCCAGAACATTTCTCTTCGTATATCTTCGCTTCGATGCGATTTCGACAGCAAAGGAAGGAATAACTTTACCGAAGTGTCCGAGTTGTGTGCGATAAAATTTGAGCTGAGAGCCATTAAAATTAATTAGAACAGATGCTTTTCATTCCTCGAGATCAGCTCTCAAACAAGGTGCTATTGTGTTTTCATGCTATGCGATTATCGCCTCTCAGTAAGCAATTCTCACCCTTAACACCCCCGTGTGTTACGATTATCGCCCCTACATGAAGAAGTGACCACGTGTGGGCGGAGTAAAAAGTTCAACGACCAATAGAGTGAAGGACAATTCTTCGGAGAACGGAAAGAAGAGACGAAGGAAGGACTTAGCATGGGCAGTGGAAAGTTAGAGTTCGATAGACACATTTCGATTTGGCAGTTCGACATTCACATTTTTGAGAGACAGTTTTAGAACATTCACAGTTAAAACTTTCAGCACTTTTATAGGTCAGAGAGAAGTTGTTTTCTCTACTCTGGACCATGTCTAGATTTCTAGCTTTGTGATTTCAACTTCTTTAACGTAACTGGTTAGGCATGGTGCTAGAAACATAGCGTTTATGTAAAGCATCGACCATCAGCGGTCTGCGTTGCTAACTTGTCTGACCCGGTGCCTCATGGGTCCGCGAGTGTTTTGTCTTGTGTCGGTGAGCGACCAGAGATTGTAAGTATTTCTACAGAAATGTATTAAACATTATTTCGTAACATATTTCAGTGTCCAGTGTTCTGATTTTTTTCAATTTTTGATTCCTACATTTAAAAACAACATTTGGCTTGTAAACGAAGACCGATGAAAAAGGAACTTCATCGTCTTTTTCCATCGGCCGAATTTTGGACCGTGACTAAATTTAATGGTACATTTTAATTTCTCCTAGCACGAAAGAACATCCGTGCCTTAAATAACGTAACTTTGGTTCGAACCCTAAACGCCACCCAATTCTCTTTATTTTTAATTACTGATATACCGTGCAAATTGTCCATGACTATTTTCATTATTATTTTTTTAAAAACCTATGTGTTTTTAAGCGATGGATTTTTATGTATGCTGGTGAAAAAGTTGTCAACAGCTTGTTTTGAGTTTCCTTTTAATTCTTGAAGCTGTTATTGGGTCAAATAAAGTGCACGAACATGGTAATAGACAATTTGCAAGGTAATACTCATGGATCCCACTGTACACGTCATTTTTACCTTAAGTCATTGTTTTTGCATTTCTGGAATAAAAACTAACAATTTCCGATAATTTTCACACTTCATTTTAAAACGACCATTCTGTATTTCTCGACTGATTAGGTTAACGAAAAGTCGGGAAATCATTTCCCGAATTCGGGATCGGGACGGGAGATTTTTCCCCGATATCCGGGTCCGGGTCCCGGATCCCGCACACAGCATTTACATCATTTGAGAGATGTGTGGGATTCCGAAAAGTCGGGACTGGGATCGCGAAAAAAAATTCCCGTCCCGATCCAGACTTTTCTGGATCCTGAGCAGTCGAAAAATACCGAATGGTCATTTTAAATAGTCGTTCTTTGTGTACGAGAAATGAGAAAACAATCAACTAAGGTGAAAATGATGTGTAAATTTCAAGATTTTCAGATATTCGGGTAGTTTCAAACATTTCCCGTCCTGACCCAGAAAATTCGGTCCCGCACACCCCTAATTATTATATAAAGATTTTTTTTAATTGGAATCCTAAAATTTATTGTCTTCCAATTTTGAACTTATAGTCTACATCTACATTTAAACAGCATTACATTATTATACAAACATTAAACAAATGTCACCTGCAGGGCGATTCACGAAAATGTCTACAAAATCGAGGCTACAACGATGTAGTAGTTTTTAGTAGTAAAAGTTGTAGTAAAGTGCGATTCACAAAACCGTCTACTAAGAATCGACTACATCTTTAATTGTCTACAGCGTACGGCTACAAGGAAAGTAGTAAACTTGGCGAAACTAAGCAATATCTTTGGAAAGAATCGATATTTTTATCGATTGTTGTGCTATTTCCTTGACATTATCGATGCATGTCGTCCTTCGAGATTCCGAGAGTTGTTTGTTTACGTAGAATGCATAGAAAACTAGTTTAGTTTGTTTAAACTGCAAAGTAATCGTAATGTACGCGTAACCGTGAAGTAATTTGTATAAAATGAAAGTACTCGTTGAATTAAAGCAACTGTGTGTAAATAAACTTAATTTAATAACAGGTGCTGTGTTTTACCTTACCTTCTACTGTATGTCACTGTTGAAACATATGCGGCAGAACTAGAAATACTATTTTTGTTATGTTGCAATTGAATGATGCAAAATGTAAAGGCAGCAGATTTTTCATGCTTTGCCATTATTATCTATAATGCAGGGAGTAAGAAATCATTAAATTATCCACCCACTGAATATCTCGTGAAAACTTTTTATTTATTTTTTTATTTTTACATATGTCCCATTTTTAGATGTTTGGCTTTACATTTTGTTAAGGTAGGCGTTCGTAGCAGGAACGTCTACGTTTTCTTAACCTGTTCAAACCCCTGAAGATAAGATTAACTTTGCGAGCTTCGTACAAACTGTTTCTCTTTACTCAACTTTATGCACAAATAGCCCTGTTGAAAATTCTGTCTACTGTTTTCAGCAGGTCGATAGGTGGTTTAAAACATCTAATGTGTTCATATTTTCAAACAGACGTAGCTAAATGAAATTTGTTAATAAGAAGGAATGAAATGTTAATACATATTTGCGGCCATCATCTTATGCTAAGCACACTACATACACATTAAATATAATAATAAAGAAATGATTTACACTTTTAGTGTGTCCTCTGTACTGTTTTCAGTACATCAACAGGCGTTTTGAAACATCTACTGTGTTTAGATTTTCAAGCAGATATGAAAAACAAATCGTTTATCATGAGGAATGACAATTTATATTTACAACAATATGTTAAAGAAATGGTAGGCGAGTTGTCCATAACAGTTTTCATTTTGTCTGTTCTACACAATGTGAAACTTAAATGAAAATGTAAAAAAGTGGAGGATAATATGTGCTTCACTTCAACAGAATTCCATTCTTTAAAGCAACATACGATGTGAAATGAAAAAATGAAAACAGCAATGAACTATTTGCTTACTATTATTTTTGCTCTTGGCTGTACATTATATCTACTGTAGGTGTTTGGTAGAAAACCATTCAGTTTCAGTAATTTCCAAGAAAACAGTAGAGTACAATTGATAACAGTTGTAAAGAGAAATTCCAAGCTAATCGGGCCACTATGTACCTCCACTGAGTATCGAACCTAGCAAAGTAGAATCTGAACCATTGAAATCACTAGCGAAAATTAAATTCAAGGTTCAAGGATTACAAATGTCAATAATTACTAGAACACACTTTTGTGCTTGAACTTGGCCCAACTTCTAATTAATGAATAAAATTATGTCATGTTACATGCTACATTTGTACATACTGCGGAAACATAAAAGATAGGCCTACATGTTACTTCTTTTTTCTTTAAGGACGATTTTCATGTTGCATGTTATACTATATGGAATTCTCGGCAGACAGTCATGCATTGTCTGTTGCCAAGAAGATGGACTAGTACTGCCACCACCTGGCAAAAAAAAAACAACAACATACATTTGCATTATCTATGAGCAGTTAGTTACATCAACTTGCTAAAAGCACCAAACCCTGATGTACCTAACCTACTCATACCTGCATCTGAGAGCAGAAATAAATCAAACTTAACCAGCCTAACCTGTTCAAATGTTTATTTTTGCTATCAGATGCATATGTGAGTAGGTTTGGTGTTTTTAGCATGTAACACCAAGCTGATATAGCTGTTGTTAACTGCTCATGTATTATCTATGTATAACCACTCACATCACATTTGCTTACACCTCCAATTTACAGAAATTTCATTCATTCTTAGAAGTTACACACATCACAATTTGATCCTCTCCAGAATATACCTTGCATTCCTGTAGATAACTAAAAAGAAATGTTGACATTTGTAACCAATTTGGATTCGAAATCACAATAATGAAAGAACCAACCATATGGGATTATAGATTTAAAATAAAAATGTTCACATATTTCTTTAACCTATTTATTGATTTATTTATTGCATTGCTCTTCTGCCACTTTTGGCTAATCATGAAGATGGGGATGAGAAATGACATGTTTAAATTGACGAAAGGACACTCACAATAACATCCATGTCCTGGCAAGGATTTGAACCCTTAACTCCTGGCATCATAGCATACTTTGCTAACCTCGGTAACAGTTTGTTATATCGGAGAGAGATTTCTTCATTTTTACAGAAGAAACTAATTACGGAAATGAGTTTCTCTAAGGTTTCCAACGTTCGTCGAGGTATTTTCTTTCATCGTGGAATCTATATGACCGGGAAATCATGTATTTTTCAAGAGAAATATCTCATCGATGCACAAGTGCCATTGCTTTCGCTACGTGAACCGGATGCTGCATACGTTTGATGTGGTAACCCCCTGTCAGTGTTTCCAACCCCCTTTTTTTTAAATATGCTTGCCTAACCTATCCAAACCTAACCTTATTGGAAATGGTTCGTGGGGCTATCCATCAGCTACCCGTGCATAATGTACAATTTGCACACGTGACGAACATGATAGTAGGTATTTTTCGGTGAAGAAGGTTGGAAACACTGCATACCTACAATGGTAGTCAACCTCTGCCTGCTATATTGTTTGATACGGAAGCGAAAAAAGGAATAACAAAAATTACTCTCTATGTGAAAAATTGTGTTTGTTTTCATGTAAAAAGCATAATGGCACCTTGAACTATGTTCCGCAATACACATTTGGTAAGTACGAACCATGCGAAACACAAAATATCCGATTTTAATGTGTCTCCGATATAACGAACTGTTACCCTAACCTCTTTACCTATTTACACTACAATGCTTTGGTGAAACAAATTAATTTTTAAAAAAATCATGTTTTAATGCAATTTCCTCTCATGTATTAACTATTTTGAAAGTTATGTTGTTTTACAATAATTGCTACCACAAATTTTTAACCTTTAAAAAATAAGTAGTGTTACATAATTAAACATGAATATGCTGAGGGGTTGCCAATAGAGGAAATATAGTTCTTCTTGTTTATAATAGTGATATCCCTGATATTTTGCATGCATCGAAAGATGTTTTGTGCTGGCTGATACAGGATTTGAACTGAGAAGTTTTATGTACAATACACTTCCCAAGCACAAATCCCATACCGTGCCTTGCATTAATGCTCCTGAGTCTGGATCCCAGGGAAGCCAGAATGAACTTGGAACCTGAGAAAAATAAAAAAATATATATATAGCTTGCACATGGTAATGACCAGATAATCGTCGCACAAACTCTAAATGTTTACATGTTTTGTGTCAGTACAGTGTACTGTTTTGTTCTAGCAGATAATACGTGCTCTATCTACACTATGCCCTAAGTATACAATGTGTAAATAAAACCTGCTGTAGAGTACAATTTTTACCCACATCTAATTTTTACGTGACATATGTTTCAACAATTTGAATTAATGCATGATCATTATAAAAAATATTTCATAATAAATGCATAATTATTGTGCTGTAAATTTTCTTTATAAATTAAGTAAATGTTTAATAAATTTATGTAAAACTATATTTCACACAAATCTTGAGCACTGCACAAAGAAGAAAAATAGCTCTCATGGGACTTCATTGAAGCCCATGTTAACAATTGAGAAGGTTGATTTGATTTGATTTGCTTTATTTTAGCCACTTTTGGCTAATTTGCGAAGATGGGAATGAGGGATGATATGATGAAATTGATGAATGGACACTCAGAAACATCCATGCCCAGGCCAGGATTTGGACCCGGGACCAAATGTGCTAACCACTTCGCCACAGGGGCTGGCAATTAAGAAGGTGAATGGAATGGCATAGATAAATAACAATAATTAAAAACTTTATCACAACGATTGTACATAACTGGCAAAAATATATAGGCTGCTATGATAAGTGGTGTGTGTACTGTGAACATTTTGGATGCAGGAGTTTGCATGATTTAGCAACCTTAAGTAGCCTATCACGAGTTTTCTTCTCATCAGTCTACCTGCAAGCACGTTCATACAAAACCAAACTGCGTACTGTTGGGGCTTGACTTCTGTATAATTGACGAATTTGGCATGGTTTATGGGATGTACAAGATTCAAAATGAATGTTGGTTATTGTTTATGGTTTGTAGAAGATGAAATTGCTGTTTTTAAATCGCAGGAAATCCTAGGTAACAGTTCTGAATGTTTCATGATTTTTCGCAAATTTTATAGGAGTAATAGCAAGTGTTGACAAAACTGGAAATGATTCTGGGAGTAGGTTCGAAACTTGGAGAAACTAATTAGCACAGTTAAAAGTTGCACAAAGTATTAATTACAAGATAAATTATGTTTTGAAATGTATTGTGCCCGAGCAGGAATGCCTGCAAGGAGGTGCTAACAAATTATGCCTAACTAACTTAATCTGCTCGTGGAAGTGTATTTTCATATAAATCAGTGCAAGATATGGGTAATTATTATTATTACTAACTTGGATTACAGGAGGTTGAGAGAAACAATCCTTTTGTTGGGAAAATGAGGTTCCACAATTTTCATCAATCCTTCGCACCTCATTATTCAGTGCCAAATTACTATGAAGATATTTTCGAAACAAAAAGGATTTCCGATATCTCTAAAATGTGTTTTATGTATAAGCAAATGCCCACTGTCTTTTCCTTCTGCTTCTCGAAGACGTGAAAAGACAGATTATGGGCCATTTTGGAAGCTCTATTTTCTTTTTTGAAGTTGGATGTCATACACAAACACAGAATATGACGAATGCAGTTCGCTGTAGCCCGCTGTAGGAGGGTTAAAAAGGGTCCTACAAGAAGTGTCCACAACTGTAGCCCGATATGTAGTCGACTGTAGCCTGTAGACCGCTGTAGACAGTTTCAAGAATCGTAAATTCAGGAAATGACTACAAATTTGGCCACAAGCCTGACGTGGCTACATATTAGACTACAAATCGGACTAGTAACAGTTCGTGAATCGCGCCGCTGGAATCGTAAAATATATTGTCTTCCAATTTTCAGTTTCACGTTGCTTAATGTTTCTGCGAGGAGAAAATTTGCTTGCATAAATAGAATTTTTGAATAAATATGCATTTATTTTAAATACTAAAAAAAGATATAACAACTTTCCTATACTCGGATTTAGAGCTATTGTTCATGTAAGGAGATGTTTATTATATTTATTTTGTGATTACACGACAACATGTTACAGGTGGACCATTAGTTCCTCTAAGTAATATACGGAATTTTCCTTGCACTTGAATAGCCTACGTTGTGAAATGTAAAATGTGTTTGCACTTTCCCGAATGGAAAGAAATATTGAAACAACAGTGGCGCTTGTCCTCTCGGATGTAAATTTTGCACAAAACAAATAATATTTGAAGTAAAATATGTGTCATTTATATATCGAGAGGAGAGAAAGCTTTACCAACTAAAATGCAACGTGCTCGGTTCATAAAGCTTCGACATGTTCACAGACTCACGTAGTGTGCTGAGAAAAAAAAAGATAATCACAACAATAAGTTCATAAATTTATGTAAATATTTTCATCTCCTTAAAGAAGTTTCCAAGAACACAGGTCAATGAACTAAATCATAGCAAGCACAATGTAGTAAAATAAGTTTACAATGGTTTGAATTTCTGTGGTAAGGAAGATAATGGTTATAAGTTATAAACAATTTAAACTTCCTTTATTGAGCTAATTGAAAATAGGTTAATTTAACAGTAGCGCCTTGCGTCTGTCAAATTATCTAAGGGACGTACAGGGGGTACAATTAGATTTACGGATTTAGGGGGTACAGTACCCCCCTTGGAAAATTTAGGGGGGTACAATGTACCCATGTACCCCCCGTTCCTTCGCAGCAAGTCTGGACGTGCATAGAACAGAGACGTGTAACACTCATTCCGTGACAGTCAAAGAGAGACATGGAGTGGACCCAAGAACAGTGGCGCGACCACAGGGGGCATTGCTCCTCCCCAACGTTGGACGGAAGTCAATTCTAGGGGGGCAAACATTTATGGTCAAAGACACCTGCAGAGGGCACAGGTGAGCAATTACCCCCCCCCCTTCGATTTCAAATTTTATGCAAGTAAAGATAAATTTCGCAACATTTTTCTTGCTCGCAATGTCGTTTCTCAGTTTCGTCAAGTTCAGATCCCTAGCTAAAGGGCGGCGACCATGAACGCCAAATGATCTAATGAAAAAAAATGTTTTTAAAGAGGCAATGCCTTGGCGTCCCGTGATATTATGTGCGCCCTAATAAGGGCAAATAGGAAGGGGGCAAATATTGATCGTCAAGGGCACCTGCAGGGGGAGGCACAGAGAAGCAATTGTCCCCTTCGATTTCAAATTTTATGCAAATAAGAATACATTTCGTAAAATTTTCTTGCTCGCTTCGCTGGCAATACTTGTTTTTCACAGTCTCGTCAAGTTCAGATCCATAGCTAGGGGGCTGCGGGAGTCGGCCAAGGATGCCGAACATAGGCGTGCGCTGACCCCTGATTGGGGGGGGGGGGCAAAAACCTTGAAGCTCCATATTTAGTTATACGTTTGTATAATTGTGTTCCCCACCAACATCTATGTTCTCCTTTCCTTTTCAATGCGTAATGCATGTAAATGTACGCTGCAGCGACTTCCATGTTCGTACACACTCAACTGGTGAAATGCGGAACGGTATTCTGTTACGCCTATGTGGACGCGGCTTAATATCTGCACATTTCAATGATACTGCGAGTAAACAATAAATAAGAAGCTATGCCTCTCTGCGGAGCTTTCGGATGCAACAACAGACGTTGCAAGAACTGTTTTTTTTTTGTTGTTGTTTTTTAAAAAAGAAGGAATTTAGAGGTCCAAGAAGATTACGTTTCCCAGATAAACATGCATACAAAACATATTTACGTTTATTATACACGCATTTCTGTTGTGATGTTTTTAGTGATATTATTATTAACGGTATGTATAAAATTATAAATTAAAAAATTACCACATATTGGAATACCAAAAATCATTCGCAAGTTTCCTAAAGATAACTATTGCGAATGTTTATACATGTTCCGAACTATGTGGAATGTAAATTCGTAACCAACAAAGAGACTTCAGACATGAAAAAAGAGACACGTGTCGCTTCGAAACCAGACCTTCCGAACAGAAGTGACACGCCAAACTGCACGTGTTATTCGAACTGGGCCATTTTCTAAATAACCGTCCATCGTGTCGCCTTGGTCTGTTTGTGGCACATGCATGGTCATTTTTTTTATTCAGACCGAAGTGGTCTGTGACGCTTGTCGCCTCCAATAATGGTGTTTTAAGATCGAATGTAGACGCGACGTGGGGACGATCCAGGCAACGTTTACACCAGTGGCGAAGCCTCATAAGAGGCCCGGAGGCCGGGCCTATCCTAGTATAATTGGCTATTACGGATTATTTTATTACTTACAATTTCATTAAACGAATGCTCAAGGTCCCGGGTTCGATCCCCGGTCGGTTCAAATCCGGGAACTTTTCTAACGTAGGAAGCGGCCCCGGCGCCTACCCAGCGTCGAATGACATTGGTACCCTGGGGGGTAAAGGCGGTCAGGTGCGTGATGCTGATCACATCACCCCCACTCATGACCGGATCAAGAAAGTGAGGCATTACCCCCACACCCCTTATACGCCTTCATGGCGTGGTGCTAAGCACAGGGGAGCACTTTACCTTTTACCCTTTTCATTAAACGACGCTTAATACAAGAAAACTGAAATTCTAGGCCTTACGATAATTTTAACAAATTTCCATCCCTGTCAGAGACTATATCGTCGCATGTTGAGCCACTTCTCCGAGGGCCACAGCTGGTCCCAAAACATTCTATGTGATCCATGAGGGAAAGCATAATTTCAGGGGCGCGTTCGCCCGAAATGGACACAGTGAGTCTGGCCTCACGCAGTGATACCAACCCTAGCATCTCTTCCGTTCATCCTTGCACAAAACGATCCGGAGGTAGTCACTGCCATTGTTTTCTACGGCCCTGTTCCAGCCATACTGGCGACAATCGTCATAAAATTTCTCGCCCAAACAGACCCTTCTTTCATTTGCGACCCTCTTCTTAAAATCCACAGCAGCCTCGAGTGCTGGTTGCAAACTTCAAAGATTTCGCACTAAAAACCTAGGTAAAGGTAAAGTGCCAAGTGCATATAACACAGTGCCATGAAGGCACATTTACGGGATGTGGGGGAAAGGTAATTTTGGAGGCGAAGTGATCAGCATCACACTCCGGCCGCTTTTGCCCTCCCGGATTGCCCACATGCACCCACTGATATGAGGCTGTTGAGCCCCGGAGCTACTTTATGCGGGGACAATGCGGAATAATTCCGACCTTTATTCACCCACTCCGGGATTCGAACCCGGTTCTCCCGCCGGCAGTCAGATGCCCTAACAACTACACCACCGCGGCTCTAAAAAGCTAGTGCAATTAGATACTCTGCTTTGACGTAACGAACATAAAATTTGCCTGAAGTCATTGGAGTAATAAGCGACATGCGACAGCAACAAGTATCTCTTGGAAATGAACCCTCAGTAATAAATGCAACCTTCCGAACGGAAGCGACTAGACCGGCAAGCGGCACCTGTTGCTTTGTCGCTTGCGTGTCGTTCGGACTGGGAAGTTTTTTAATTGCTTGCATTGTGTCGCCTCTGTCTGTTCGTAGTGAACTCACAGTGAAAGCTTGCTTATAGACTAAGGGAGATTTCACATGGAAGCGACACGCGACCCGTATCGCTTCAGGATTTCACCAATCGAACGCAGGTTTGTGCTGGCTGCTATGCTCCTACGCTGTGAAACGTTGCTGTTGATTGGCTCGTTCCAAAGCAACTTGTGTCGCGTGTCGCTTGTCGCTTCCGTTCGGAAGGTTGCATTTTTTACTGAGGGTTCATTTCCAAGAGATACTTGTTGCTGTCGCATGTCGCTTATTACTCTGAAATCTCCCTAAAGGAGCGTGTCGCTCGTTGCTTTGATGTGGAAACCCTGTGTCGCTTGTCGCCTGTCGCTTCAACCTGAAAGCTATCGTGTGGAAATTTCACACTGAAGCGACAAGCGACACGTATAATTCACACCCAAGCGACAACGGACCGAGGCTACAAGAGACACGTGCAGCTTTTCGTGTGTCTTCTGTTCGAAAGGTTGCATTGACTACTGAAAGTTTGCTTCCAAGCGACTCGTGTCGCTTGTCGCCTGTAACTTTGGTGTGAAGAAATCTTGCTCACAGCAAACTCTTCGAACCGAAGCTGCACGTCTCGCTTGTCGCTTGCTTGTTGTTCTGCTTAGGCCGTTTTCTGGATACCGTATAGACAGTATAGTCGCGATGGTTGTTATCCGCGCATGCGCGATGAATGCTTGCTTATAAACTGAAGTGTCCCTGTCGTTCGTTGCTTCAGGGCCGGTTGCACCATCGCCACTTAATCTGCCACTTTACAAAGTGCTGGATAACGACAGGCGGGACATTTAGGCGGCGGTGGGTTGCACCAAGCATTTTTATCCTCAGCCTTATAAGGTGGAACTTTCTCCTGCTTGCCCTACGACCTGGCAACAGAAACTGGAGAAAGTTGTGTTTTCGATTGTGTTTTGTTTGTTTATTACGTGCTAATATCTGCTTGTCAATTCCAAATGCATGCTTTTTCAACTGAAATATGTTTAAAAAACTAAATATTTATTGCAATAAAATGAAACAGCTGATAGAAGTAGGTAATGCATGTGTCGTACTCTCATATAATATCAAATGCATGTTATATGATACAATATAACCCGTAATCTTTCTAAGTAGTGGGATGCTTACAAAATTTTCAATTTATTTTTCACGTACTCCAATTAACATAATGCAAAAAAGAATATTCCTCGTCTTATCTTTCAGTAAGACATACGGTCACTTTTTAAAAAATATTAAACAGTACTAAACAGTGACCAAAATTTTACGAAGTCGTAACAAATGCAAGTTACGTTTATTCAATTTTTAGTGCAAGGCTGACATATCTGAGTTTGTGTAAATATATGGAATGAGAAGAGCAATCTTCTATTCTGCTCTTACTAATTTATCATTCGTTTCTGTTAATAATTTATCAATCCGTAACCCCTTCTTTAGCGAATAGCGAGTATTAGGGCCGGTTGCACCATCTCCGCTTAACGTCTTATCCTCCACTTAACACCATTTTGCGGTTGTTCAATGCCCGCCTAACGTTACCTAGCACTTAAAGTCCCGTGTAACGTAAGTGGCGGTCGGGGTTCCGCCTAACGCGTTAAGTGCCAGGTAAACATGGAAAAGCAGTACACTGTGCAGCCAACAGATACGTGCAGCACCTAGTATAATCTGTGTTTACACTTTTATAGTTGATAAAATGGCAAAGTCTCGATCAGCTGTTGCAAATTGCGAAAGTTTGCTGCATGTTTTGTATTACCAAATAACAGCAAAAAAAGGCGGATTTGTTAATTATCCCAGGAACGGCAATAAATAAAGCAACGTTTGTAAATATATGTGTAGAAATGAATGGTCATTTTCGTGTGTGTTCCGAAAATGTTGTATATTGATATTAGCATTAGCAGTTTCACTGTAATTTCGTATGTAGGATTTGAGTGCATGCGGGTACAGAAAATAAAACCAGGTTAAAGTGATGCGTTTGATGCTTGCAAAATTGTATTAAAATGCCGTTCCAAATAAATGAATGAATGTGTGTTTGCTATAACAATTTTTTTCAACCAAACGCAATACACGAAATGTACACCATGCATCAGTTGCTTTTTCGCAATCCTAGTAATTTGTAATCTTTAAGATTAAAACACGTGTAATATTATTAGAGTCACTTCCGTCGCCATTGGTGTGATTGTAACATTGCAAATAAACAAGTAATGTGTTGTTTCCGAATAACAACTGGCAAAGAATGCACGTATAATATTTAGCAGTAGCTACTCTTACCGTCCAGTTCATACATATGTACGTACAAGGAACAATTTCCGAATGGTGGTGTGTTTTTTTACAAACACACACATTTACAATAATAACCTTGCAAGAAACTACATACCTACTACTACATAAGACGTAATAACAATCTTTTAAGAAACGTATACATTGTATATGTGTGATTTTGTATGTTAACTTCCAAAATTGGCAAAAAAAAAAAGTTTACTGTTAACAAGCATCCTTACGATGTTGACATGCATGTACAAGGAACAATTTCCTACTGGTTTTGTACCTAACCTAACCAACCCTACACTAATATTCATGGGAGAGCATAAGACGTAAATGCCAAAGTTTTTTTTCGGTATTTACTACTTAGAGGAAACGTTTTATGCGAAGTAACATATTTTTAATTACATTGTGCGAGATTTTGTACTTTAACTTTAAAACTGGCAAAGAATAATAATAATAGAGATAGGTACAGCAGTATCTTTACGGCGTTGATACGTATATACAACGAACAATTTCCGAATGGTGTTACGTTTCGTAGAAACAAAGAAAATGCACCATTGTAATAAACCTTGCACGAATCTACATGCCTGAAGATGCATAAAACGTGCACTCAAGTTTTTTCTGTTGTTTTTTTAACATTCATATGCAATACACATGATCTTGTATTTGATTTTTCAAAATAACTGGCCTAAAAAGACGAGCGGCTAGGGGCAGCATTAGCACCTTGGGAAATACATGCTAACAACACCAAACCTGGCCTGCCTAACCTACCCACGTAGGCATATAATAGCATAAATAAGCATGTAAATAGGTTTGGCAAATTATAATTTGTTTATTTAAGCTATTATATACATACGTGGATAGGTTAGGCAGGCCATGTTTGGTGTTGTTAGCATGTATTACCCAAGGTGCTAATACTGTCCCTATCCGCTCGTCTAAAAATTACCACAGCTTGTACAGTCACGGACACTGCCGGCTTGTAACGATTCAATTGAAAGTCAATGTATTCATTACAAGCCGGCAGTGTCCGTGACTGTACGTATGTACAAGGTATATTTTCCTGGTGAATATTACTGTTTTTTGTAAAAAAAAAAATATATACGTTCTTGCATTGCACTAGCATATAACGTTGCACGAAACTACCTATCTGAAAGTATATACAGCCTGGCGTTTCTTCTTTTTTTCTTAATAAGAATAAAACATGCGTACATACAGTGCTACGGTACTTTACATTACTATTTGATTCTTCCTTTTGTGCTAAGATGATAGTAATTCCCAAAATGTACCTTGTACATGGAACCGTTGATTAACGATTTTTTTTGTGCTATTCGAATTTGTTTTGAATACAAAAATTTAATTTTCATCTGCATCGTTATTACTCAACCAACTTTCAATATTAATCTTGCACAAAAGCTGCATTATAAATAAAGAAGAAACCTATAAGATGGTCAACGTTGATAATACTATACTCGCTATTCGCTAAAGAAGGGGTTACGGATTGATAAATTATTAACAGAAACGAATGATAAATTAGTAAGAGCAGAATAGAAGATTGCTCTTCTCATTCCGTATATTTACACAAACTCAGATATGTCAGCCTTGCACTAAAAATTGAATAAATGTAACTTGCATTTGTTACGACTTCGTAAAATTTTGGTCACTGTTTAGTAGTGTTTAATATTTTTTAAAAAGTGACCGTATGTCTTACTGAAAGATAAGACGAGGAATATTCTTTTTTGCATTATGTTAATTGGAGTACGTGAAAAATAAATTGAAAATTTTGTAAGCTTCCCACTACTTCGAAAGATTATGGGTTATATTGTATCATATAACATACATTTGATATTATATGAGAGTACGACACATGCATTACCTACTTCTATCAGCTGTTTCATTTTATTGCAATAAATATTTAGTTTTTTTAAACATATTTCAGTTGAAAAAGCATGCATTTGGAATTGACAAGCAGACATTAGCACGTAATAAACAAACAAAACACAATCGAAAACACAACTTTCTCCAGTTTCTGTTGCTAGGTCGTACGGCAAGCAGGAGAAAGTTCTACCTTACAAGGCGGAGGATAAAAATGCTTGGTGCAACCCACCGCCGCCTAAATCTCCCGCCTGTCGTTATCCAGCACTTTGTAAAGTGGCAGATTGAGTGGCGATGGTGCAACCGGCCCTAAGTATTATCAACGTTGACCATCTTATAGGTTTCTTCATTATTTATAATGCAGCTTTTGTAAAAGTTGGTTAACGATGCAGATGAAAATTAAATTTTTGTATTCAAAACAAATTCGAATAGCACAAAAAAAAATCGTTAATCAACGGTTCCATGTACAAGGTACATTTTGGGAATTACTATCATCTTAGCACAAAAGGAAGAATAAAATAGTAATGTAAAGTACCGTAGTTCTGTATGTACGCATGTTTTATTCTTATTAAGAAAAAAGAAGAAACTCCAGGCTGTATATACTTTCAGATAGGTAGTTTCGTGCAACGTTATATGCTAGTGCAATGCAAGAACGTATATATTTCTTTACAAAAAACAGTAATATACATTGTACATACGTACAAGCTGTAGTCCTTTTTAGACGAGCGGATAGGGACAGTATTAGCACCTTGGGTAATACATGCTAACAACACCAAACCTGGCCTGCCTAACCTATCCACGTAGGCATATAATAGCAAAAATGAGCATGTAAATAGGTTTGGCAAATTATAATTTGTTTATTTAAGCTATTATATACATACGTGGATAGGTTAGGCAGGCCATGTTTGGTGTTGTTAGCATGTATTTCCCAAGGTGCTAATGCTGCCCCTGGCCGCTCGTCTTTTTAGGCCAGTTATTTTGAAAAATCAAATACAAGATCATGTGTATTGCATATGAATGTTAAAAAAAAACAACTTGAGTGCACGTTTTATGCATCTTCAGGCATGTAGATTCGTGCAAGGTTTATTACAATGGTGCATTTTCTTTGTATCTACGAAACGTAACACCATTCGGAAATTGTTCCTTGTATATACGTATCAACGCCGTAAAGATACTGCTGTACCTGTCTCTATTATTGCCAGTTTTAAAGTTAAAGTACAAAATCTCGCACAATGTAATGAAAAATATGTTACTTCGCATAAAACGTTTCCTCTAAGTAGTAAATACCGAAAAAAACTTTGGCATTTACGTCTTCTGCTCTTCCATGAATATTAGGGTAGGGTTGGTTAGGTTAGGTACAAAACCAGTAGGAAATTGTTCCTTGTACATGCATGTCAACATCGTAAGGATGCTTGTTAACAGTAAACTTTTTTTTTTGCCAATTTTGGAAGTTAACATACAAAATCACACATATACAATGTATACGTTTCTTAAAACATTGGTATTACGTCTTATGTACTACTAGGTATGTAGTTTCTTGCAAGGTTATTATTGTAAATGTGTGTGTTTATAAAAAACACACCACCATTCGGAAATTGTTCCTTGTACGTACATATGTATGAACTGGACGGTAAGAGTAGCTACTGCTAAATATTATACGTGCATTCTTTGCCAGTTGTTATTCGGAAACAACACATTACTTGTTTATTTGCAATGTTACATTCACACCAATGGCGACGGAAGTGACTCTAATAATATTACACGTGTTTTAATCTTAAAGATTACAAATTACCAGGATTGCGAAAAAGCAACTGATGCATGGTGTACATTACGTGTATTGCGTTTGGTTGAAAAAAATTGTTACAGCAAACACACATTCATTTACTTGGAACGGCATTTTAATACAATTTTGCAAGCATCAAACGCATTACTTTAACCTGGTTTTATTTTCTGTACCCTCATGCACTCAAATCCTACATACGAAATTACAGTGAAACTGCTAATGCTAATATCAATATACAACATTTTCGGAACACACACGAAAATGACCATTCATTTCTACACATATATTTACAAACGTTGCTTTATTTATTGCCGTTCCTGGGATAATTAACAAATCCGCCTTTTTTTGCTGTTATTTGGTAATGCAAAACATGCAGCAAACTTTCGCAATTTGCAACAGCTGATCGAGACTTTGCCATTTTATCAACTATAAAAGTGTAAACACAGATTATACTAGGTGCTGCATGTATCTGTTGGCTGCACAGTGTACTGCTTTTCCATGTTTACCTGGCACTTAACGCGTTAGGCGGAGCCCCGACCGCCACTTACGTTACATGGGACTTTAAGTGCTAGGTAACGTTAGGCGGACATTGAACAACCGCAAAATGGTGTTAAGTGGGGGATAAGACGTTAAGTGGAGATCTGGCCCTCAGTGTGATACTTCCGTGTCGCTTGTTACATTGAACAAGTCACAGGAGAGAAGCGACAAGCAACACGTAACCTTCCGAACCGAAGCACCACGTGTCTCTTGTCGCTTGCGTGTCGCTCAAATTGGGTCGTTTTCTTAATATCGAGCGTAGAATCGCCCTTATCTGTTGGTACTTGCTCGTGCGATGAATACTTTTATCATAGACGGAACAGAAGGGGATCCTGTCGCTTGTAACTTCAGTGTAAACCCCCGTGTGGCTTGTCGTCTGTTCCTTCTGTCTGAAAGCTCCCTGCATGTACGATGGATAAAGAGTGGATGGGAGCTAGAAAAGCACGGCAGATTCTATACATTATCTAGCTATTGATAATCAACAAACTTTATTTGATATACTCATGTTCTTATGATTAAGGAATCATATTTATTCTCACTATAGCTACAGTGAGCAAAGTGATTACAGGTTTAACCAATTTTCGAGAATAATATTTGTGATGCCTCCCAGTTATAACTTTTGTTGGCATAATATCCTGGATTACTTTCACGAGACGAGACAGCATTTTCACGAGACGAGACGGGACAGACCAAAGTCTCGTCTCGTCTCGTGGGCAACACTACATATCTGAGAGGAGTCGGTTGCCGACACATACGACACGTTGTCGCCTGTCGCTTCGATCTGAATGGTCCCATTGACTGAACGGGTTCCCGTCTTTTGTCGCCTGTTGAGTGCCGTTTATCGCGTGATGTTTCGGTGTTGACATTCTCCTGAACGTAAGAATTAATATATTAAAGCGCAACGGCAAGGTAGCTGAGACGAACTAAATATAGTATGTTTATAAACAAAGAACACTAAATTTGATGTAATTGGGCCTTGCCTAGCAGCCATGAGTCGAAAATAAAAAAGTTAGACTTTTTACACTACGCCTAATGTTTTCTTTTTCTGGTTGCGAATACTAATTCAACAGCGGAAGTAGGAATCTGATATAAACTTCTCAAAATTGAAAAGATAATGTATTAAGTGCGTAAGCGCATGATATTTTTTATTATTATACACTATGACACTGTACCCTATCCGATATTATAATATTAACGCATGTTTTCTTTCCCTCCAATTTTCGTCCTTTATTTCTTCGGTTACAACAATTTTAAAATTATAGTTCCTGTAAATAAGAAAGCGGTAGAGATTGCAAGACATGAAACAGAGTATACAATATTTTTGGTAATAACTTTTCTCGATAAATGTGCATGTATAAAATAGAAAACCATATTTAGTAGCCATGAGGGAAAAGTATGATATCACGTTAAAAAAAGAGTTAGTTATGATATAACAACTATAAAAATAAAAATACAGTCCCGTGGAATTATTATGTATTATTATTTACCAGATTCACAAGAATAAAGCACTTAAATTGTGAAAAATTTAAGTTTTTTTTTTTAGTTCCGATGTCTGTTCTGTTGACAATTGTCTCATTAAAATTCTTAGTGTCACAGCACTGATTAATCGTCTATCATGATCTGACATAATTTCTAAAGTTTAAATGAAATTAAACTTGCAATTTAATGTAATAAAAGCACGCTATTCCCTATGTATTTAAATGGGAGAACAATTGGCCATCAAAAGCGTAGGGATTAAACAGGGTGCTGTCAGCATATTTTCGTTTCACACTTACGTCTAGCCATTCACCAAGCTGATGCGTCATTTATGAGCAATTGCACAGTCTAATATCTACCCGTTAGCATGCATGGTTGATTGATTAAAGTTCACATTATGCATGGGTGACCGCAAGGGGGGGGGGGCATTTGCCTCCCCTGAGATACAGCGCCTTGAATAACGTAGTGTGGAAAACGACCCAAGAAACTGGTTCCCCGAGACGATGACAACTAGATGGCAGTGCGATCGACTCAGGTGCCAATTTTGTTATGAAAGTAATGCGGCTTAGTTAGTTTATGGAATATATTGTGTAGATTTGTTTCTCTAGAAAGGCGGTAAGTGAATTGATGGAAACAGTTATATTTGTGGAGTGATTTGCAGTCACGAAATGGCATTAATTTGGAAAGAAAAGTAAAATAAAATTATTAAATAAATAGCATGCGTAACACAAGAAGAAACATCGCAATGTGATTCCGGACGTCAGGTCTTGGACTGTGTATTAGAGTTTATTTTTCTATGTTATTAGAATATAAATAGTATCCTGAGAGATATTTCATACCGAGGCGACAAACCACAAATGTCGCTTGAAAGCGAGCAGTCGGAAATCAATGCAGCCTTTCGAACCGTAGGGACAAAAGCTCTGACTGAACCGTTTCCTCAAGGAGATTTTACACCAAAGCGACACGCGACAAACGATACGAGGATTTCACACAAAAGTGACACGGGTCATTCGGTCAAAGGCAACTTTCATACCGAAGTGTCACATGTTGCTTGGAAAGGAGCCAATCAAGAGCAACATTTCACATCGTAGCGGCATAAAGGGAAGCACAGGCCAGCGTTCGGTTGGTGAAATCCTCAAGCGATAAGTGCCGCGTGTCGCTTTGGTGGACAATCTCACTAAAGCAAGACACTCATTGCATCGCGTATGCGCGAACAACAAACCACGGCAACATGTTGCAAGCTATTGATCTGTTGTTGTAATGTGCGGTTTATCGTGTCGCCTATCTGTTGTTCGCAAGCAACGCTTGCTAATAGACTGAAGACACTGAAGACACCATGTCGCTTGTCACATAGTTGGGAACTCCCCCTGTAGCGCGTCGCTTCGGTCTCAGCACCGTTCCTTTAAGGAGCTTTCCTACCGAAGTAACAAGTAGCACGCAAATACGCCATATGAACGTGTCGTTTGCTGTTTGGACCCTCATGTGCAATGAATCTATTTTACAGTCTGGAAGAGTGTGTCACTAGTGTGACAGTGTGAACATCCCGTGTCGCTTGTCCCATTGGTTTGAAAGTTGCCTTACACTCATGTCGATGGCACTAAGAAAGTTTTGTGGGGTTCCCCTTGTCGTTTCATGCAATCATCATTAACATCATCGCCGCGATTAGTTTAAAGCGGAAGAAAAGAGACAGTAAATATCCAAAATACAAATGCTTCAGTGTGTATATCTTTAAAAGACATGATGATGATGAAAATAATAATGAACCTAATTCATACACAAAAATTTAGTTGCCAAGAACATCCCACGCGTATTTTTTCTCCCGTATTATTAACGAAAGTATGACGATAACAGGACGTGGTCGACTGTCTAGAATTTCGTTAATATCTTCGCGACCACTGTACCAAATATCATAGCAATTATCACATTCATAGAAATGCTTCATGTAAAAGAATCAGACGTTGCAGCGGAAACTCCATTTACTTCCACTATAAGTAGTCGAACATCAAGCACCGGGGTCAACCCCAGCGCCTCTAGCGGATCATTTTCGAGTGGAACCACCCAGAGAGCGCAGAAGCATGCCGTTTTCCACACTACGTTACTCTAGGCGCTGTACCTGAGATATCTGGAAAGAATTAACGTAATTCGAATAGTGAAACTGTACAGATATTTTATTCGCGATTCCAGTCCCGACACATTCCTCAAATGATGTAAATGCTGTGTACGGGATCCAGAAAAGTTGTGACCCGAATATCGGGGAAAAAATTTCCCGTTCCGATCCCGAATTCGGGAAATGATTTCCCGGCTTTTCGTTATCCTAAGCAGTCGAGAAATGCCGAATGGTCGTTTTAAAATGATGTGTGTGAAAATTATCGGACATTGTTAGCTTTTATTCCAGAAATGCAAATACAATGACTTAAGGTAAAAATGACGTGTACAATTTGAGATTTATAGAAGTTCGGGAAATGTCTACCACTTCCTTTCCGGAAAATTTCCAGACTTGGTCCGGAAATGGCGAATTTTTCACATCCCGAATGCAGGGAATATCGGGATTTCAAAAATTCCCGTTCCGACCCAAAACAATCTTACCCTCACACCCCTAATGACAGCGAAGATGCCAGAAAGAAGAGAACTGGTAACGTTGGAGATCTTCCACCTCGCAAAAGTCTGCAACAAGAAATACCCACGATACCGGTAGATATTGGAATGTGCAATTGCTCATTAATATGCGCACTGCCACCTACACACCCCTCATGCCAGCGTAAGACGCTGCAAAGAGAACTGGCAACGTTGTAGATCTTCTGCCTCGCGAAATGCATGGATCTCGCGCATGCGTATTAATACAACCCAATTGTACATGATTACAGACATTTTTATAAGCACACAGAAATAGGGGAGGATTACCATAATTTATGTCGGCTTTGCTTGACAAACACTAGTTCGAAACTGAACATCTGCCTAGATAAAGGACAAAGACGAGATATTCAAAGGAAAATATTAAATTGTCTATCCCTCATTGTGAGTATATTTTATTATTTGTAAGCATCACTTTTCATTTATTAGTTTACATGAGTTTACAATACCGGACCACTCTCCAATTTCTATAAAATTTCGCCTACTTACTAATTTCGATGTCCTGATGACGTATCTGTAGTTCATATTTGGCGGTCACTTGTTAAAACTGTACATTTACGTGTACAACTTGTAAAATAACCTTGCGATTTACCACGGTGATTGTCCATACACAGCAATTCGGAACCATCTTTCTTTCGCAATTAATTACCTAATGGTCTTCCTTTACGCACAACAATCTTGTTGACGACAGACGAGGAATGCCTACGAGGTTAGGTTAGGCCTGTTAGGTTCCATTAGCATAAATACAAAGAAAAATTAATATTTTAGCTAAGAGAACTATACCTTATCTTGCCTGTTGATTTCTTCATGTTGGGAAAATGGCGTCTTCCGTGGAGCTATTGTTCTTATGGTAGGGTTACGTTACGTTAAGAAAACATAGTTTATTTCATTTTTTTCTCGATTTCCATACTTGACCGCCAATTATTACATGCAGATTCGTGATTAGGAGTTCACAATTAGTGAGTAGGCGAAATTTCATAGAAATTGGGGAGTGGTCCGGTATTGTAAACTCGTTCCCTGCGCCCTGCCTTTGTGGCACGATGCTAAATGCACGGGGAACATTTCCTTGGTTCTAGCTAGTTTACTATCCTTCGGACAGATTTCTTCATTTCTACAGGAGAAACTACTTACCGTAATAAGTTCCTGTAGTATTGTCTAACATCTGGAAGGTGTTTTGTGTGATGTGGGAATGTTTCGTAGCGGAAATTCAACCATTGACGCATAGCCCGACGAACCATTTCCGGTAAGGTTAGGTTAGGTAGGATCACAATAGGTTACAATAGTTAAAAATTGGTTTCGAAAAAAATATGCGTAGCCACACACACCATTCTCACATAGCCCCACAAACCATTTGCGGAAACGTACGTTCTTCAGTTACAAAAACACTTTTTTTTAAAAAAAAAAAAAAAATTGATCAAAAAAATGTGAATACACATTAAAAAATGATCCGCGAAACAGATAGGTAAGTACAAATATCAAAAATTGACGAAACTCGGAGGTTATAGGTGTCCAAAGGATAGTAAAAATTTACCGGTTTTTGGGACTAACGTCAATGGTTTGTGAGGCTAACGTCAATGGTTTGTGACGTATTAGCATAATTTCAAATCTGGGCAGGTATTTTCTGGTGAACGAGGTTGCAACACTGCATAAATCGACAAAACACTTCCACAATGTGCCCTGAACCAGTACGCTATCGCCCGTCATAATGTGTTACAGAATCGAAATAACAAGTAACAGTAAGTACTTGTAAATCTAAGAAATAGACATTGAGATGCATTATTTCACTTTAGGAAATGTTCCGCATTCCAAAATAGTACGTTAGCAATGTAAAAAAGTCCGAAATATATGTTTCATAGGTGTTTCCCCCATACTATAATGGTACCCTCATTACTTTAAGGAAGGTTCAAATTTCGTGTGACAATGATTTCCAAAATTCTACGATAATTAGTCTTTGTGCTAGGAGAAATCATGGTAAATATCCGATATCGCCCGAACGGATTTCTTCAAATTTACAGGAGAAACTATTTACTGAAATCAGTTTCCGTAGGATTGTCGAAGTTCTTGGAGGTATTTTCGGTAACAGTTTCATAGATCGGAGACATATTAAAATAGCATATTTTGTGTTTCACATGGTTCGTACTTACCAATTGTGTATTGTGGAACATAGTTCGAGGTGCCATTATGCTTTTTACACGAAAACAAACTCAATTTTTCACATTCCGAGTGCTTTTTTTTTAATTCCTTTCTTCGCTTCCGGAACACATAGTATGGTGGGCACATCTTGACTCAGGTTGTGGTTATGCAGTGTTTCAACCTTCTTCACCGAAAAATACCTACTATCGTGTTCGTCACCGGTGGAAATTATACATTATGCACGGGTAGCTGACGGATAGCCCCACAAACCATTTCCAAAAAGGTTAGGTTTGGTTTGGTTGGGTTAGGCAAGCATAGTTAAAAAAAGGGGGTTGAAACACTGACAGGGGGTTACCAAATGTACGCAGCATCCGGTTGTTGTAGGGCAAGCAAATGAAAGCAATACCAATTGTGCGTCGCTGTGATATTTCTCTTGAAAAATGAATGATTTCCCGGTTAAATATATTCCAGATGAAAGAAAATACCTTGACGAACATTGTAAACCTTTGAAAACCTCATTTCCGTAAGTAGTTTCTTGTGTAAAATTGAAGAAATGTGTCTCCGATGTATGAAACTGTTACCGTATTTTCTTTCGCGGAAACTGAAAACTTTACCAATGCTGCAGAACAAGAAATAATCGCTTTTTAAGTAAGGAACTTGCATTTTCTGTATCATTATGCCGTTGTTTCCATTATGTGTGTGCAGATGGCATGAGCATCAAAAGTCACACGGTCTCGCCATTGTTTCCCAACGTGCCTTTTTTTACGAGATTTTTTTTAACTATGCTTACCTAACCTTACCTTGCTGGGAATGGTTTGTGGGGCTATCGTGAATAATTTTTGGGGCTATCCGTCAATGGTTTGTGGGGCTATCGTGAATGTTTTTTTTTTGGGGCTATCCGTCAATGGTTTGTGATTACATAATGAACATGAAAGTAGGTATTTTTTGGTTAAGAAGGTTGAAACACTGCATACCCACTCTAAATCGACAAAACACAAGCAGATGCCCGATGATCCATGACGAGTGCATGCCATATTGTCTGTTACCCAAGCAGAACAAGAAAGACAAATAATGACTCGTAATATGAAAAGTTGACACTATTTTATAGAAAAAGGCATAACCTCACCTTAAAGAATCTTCCGCAATGCTGAATAGGTAAGTATCAATGCTAAAATTAATTAAATAAATGAGTGAGAGGTGCTCGGGTATTATCGGATAATTTCCGAAATTATAAAACAATCGGAACCGTTACCGGTGCAGACAACAAATACACTACTTGACTCCAAATCAATGAACTAGATGACTCGGTGTTGCACCGTGCAACCAACTAGACGCTAAGGTGCAAACAGAGTCAAATCTAGTCAAAAAGTGCAGCCAACTACATGGGGCTATAGAAATATATGGGTAAAAATTTGGTATTCCCCGGACACCTATAACTTCTTCTGTTGACATTCGTACTTACCTATCTGCTTCGCGGAACATTCTTTACGGTGTATTCAAGTTCTTTTAATAAAAGTAATTGCAATTTTTCACATTACAAGTACTTCTTTCTTGTAGTCTTTTCGCTTGCCTGAGACACAATATGGTGCATACACCTTCCTAGATAATCGCACGTCGTGCTTGTGTTTTGCTGATTTTCATTCGTTATGCAATGTTTCAACCTTCAGAACCCAAGAAATACTCATGAAAAAAGCTCATCTGATCTAATTTTTTTAAAAAGTTTTTCACATTGTTTTATGAAGAAAATTGTAATGATTCGTGGGGCTATCCATGAATGATTTTTGGGGCTATCCGTCCCGGAATCGGTGGGAAATTTGAACAAAAAAATTATTTTCGTTTAAAATTTTTGAGTCCAAATTTCCCACAGATTCCGGGCTCCACCCCTGGGGTAATTGACCTACCACTACCATGGCCCTGCCTCAGCTCTGGCTACCTGACTTTCTCTATAGAGTCCCTGTTAAAAGCATGTTAGAAATTGGCCGGAGTCACCTGCCCCCAAATGGGCCCTAAACTTTTAAATTTGAAAAAATCTGTTTTCTGTTCAAATCTACACGGAACTCTTTTAAACTGTAACTTCTCACGTCCCTGGACTCTCTTTGAACACGCATATACCCACAGCCCATTCCTTCAAATGAGTAGCTTACATTCACTGCCACATTTTGGACATTCCTTTCCTTTCTTCAAGATCCCATGTTCAATTAAAAAATCCACAGGATATACCACACCCGGTACAAATTTCACCACAACACGTCATGTTTCTAACTTTTGTTGCTAACACAGACAGTTTGAAACACTGGATACCCAATGAACATGAACAAAACACAGTCACGATGCGTGATGATGTACGAAAGTGTGTGCGCCAAAGGCTATTCTCTGTCAGAGAATTAATTTTCAACAAAGAACATGAATTTTCGCTATCACACAAAACACCTTCCAGATGTTAGACAATGCTACAGGAACTTATTACCATAAGTAGTTTCTTCTGTAAAAATGAAGAAATCTGTCCGGGGAATATCAGATTAGTACCCAAAGGGGTCACATTTTTCTTATAGTGAAACCAACATTTTTGACTTGGTGGTTTATTTTCTTATGTATTTTAAGATATCCATTTCCTATAACCCTATCTATAGCACAAGTAATTGGAGTATCGAAGTCTGACATTTAATATGCAATTTGTAATAAATATCTACTTTTGGGGTAGGCAAATAACATTTTCATAAATACCTATTATTTACCTACACAGTTTGTAAATACCCATGCTCCAACCCTACTTATGAATTCAATTTTCTCCATCTCAGGTTACAGAGGATGACAGTTTGCCAAAGTTTGTGTGCTATTCGTGTGTAGACAAGCTAGAAGATTTCCAGGATTTCCACAGACTTTCTCAAGGAATACCTGTCGTCTGCAGAAAAGGGGCGCAAGTGTTAAGGTAAAGTGTTAAGGTAAAGATAATTTTATACTTGAAGAAATGGTGGCATGTTTAAAAGTAAGTCATACTTCATTTGTTCATGGCGTGGTAATACATAGATGCATTTTTAAAAATTAAAATTTTTACACCTGCTATTACTGAGAATGGAATCATGTATTCTTTTGTGAAGACCCATAGTGAAAGTGGTATGTGGTTTTCTGGGCTCTTGTGTATAAAATTGTTTTTTTATTACTCTATTCTCCTCAATGTTTTGAATAGCAATGCATTTTTGTGGATGTAGGAGGTGACCCTTTCCAAAGACATCCAAATGACAATTTCGCTTACACATAGCAGACTCTGGTCTGCATTGTTGCAGAATAACGAGGCTCTAGCACTTGAACCTCTAGCCTGTAAGTAGATAGCAAAATGTGGCTTCGAGCACACCTAAATTTAAGGGGCAACTTTTCACCCAAAATCATAAAAAAACAAGAGAAAAATAAAAAAAAATATTAAAATTTAATAAGAAAACATTAAAAACATCATCCCTTAATTTATTTTTGAGCATTTTTTTCATGTTTTTGTCAAATCAATAATTAAAATTTAAGGGGCAGTTTTTTATCTCAAAAACATAAAAAATTTAGAAATTTTAATAACAAAACATCAAAAAATCATCCCTTAATACATTTTTTCTAAAAATATAGCCCCTTAATAATAATTTTATGCATCCATATTTTCCAGCGCAAATCGATTAAGGGGCAACTTTTTACTCCGAAACTAACAAAAATCAATGTTTTAATCACAAATTTTAGCACATTTAACTAAAAATAATACCCCTTAAACTTATAAAAAACATGAGCGCAAATCGTTTAAGGGGTACTTTTTCCTAAAAAAAAACAACCTAACTACAATGTTTTAAACACAAAATGAAGCACAGTTTTTAGAAAAACACACCCCTTAATTCACCAATTTATTCCTGGCGCATCTGCAGTTAAGGACTAACAAAAATACAGAAACTTCTTATGAGGCTTAGCACGAAGTGCGCGTACCATATCCACCAAAATTTAATATATTTTGCTAATAATAATGCAAAAAACAGCATCACTTTAAATTCCTAAAAAACATTAGCGCCCTTTATGGGGCTAGCACGAAGTGCGCGCAATTAGATGTGACTAAGGAGCACATTTTTAACAATAAAGATATGATTTTTAGGATAAGCTTTTCACACAAGCCTTAAACTATAAAAGAAAAGAAATAAAGTACAAAAACAAAGAGGTTCGCATGCTTGCATCTCTTTAAACATTTGAGTGCATTTTCGATTAGGGGGCACATTTTTAATAAAAAAGATGATTTTTAGGGCTATTGTATTTATTTAACGTTATTTTTCGATCTAGTTTCGGCTACGTTTTAAGATTTTGATTATATAGTTACCTTCAGGTCTATCTTTAAAATTTTATAATACGCTTTTTTGTTATATTATATTATCTGTACTATGATTTTTGTTTACATTAAGTACCTATCTACTATTTAACGTCCGCGAAAAAAATTACCGCAACATATTCACATCCTCTATTTATCGCCCGAATTAGTATATTGGTGCCATCTGTAAGTATTCGACGGAACTGCACCAATACCAGCGAACAGAATACTGTGCCTGTCATCTTTAGTAGTATATAATCTCTGATGTAGAGGTTATTTTAGTCGAGTTTTAGTGCAACGTGTTTTAGTAAGTTTTATTATTTTTAAATAATTATTTTAAAATTTATAATTAATTTATTGTAAAAAAGTGAAATCGTTAATAGTAGGGTAAATTTAAGCCGCGTTTACAGTATTTAGCAAATGCTTTACAGCTCTGCTACAAATTCAGAATGAAATTCAATATTATGTTATGAATGTATTTCCTTTTAGTTGGAAACATCGAAGAATCTTTAATTTTGCTTAAAGGAAATGAAAGGCAATGAAGTTTCAAAAAAGAGAATGGTAGAAATACTAGGAAATGCGAAATAAAAAAACCGAATTCATTAAAATATGGTTGAGGTTATTTCTGAAAATATAGCTATTTGCATAAAATCCTAACCCAAACAAACGAGAAAGAGTTAGTTTAGAGCACAGAAAAAGAATATCACTTTGTTTAATTGTGAAAACATGAAATAGTAATTTTACTTTGCAATTGCAGTACCTACGTAATGCCTTATTTTATTAAATTATATAAAAAAAATTGTTACACATTAAAATTACATAGCATTTTATAGGTTTGTCGCGTGTTACTCACAAATCCAGAATATAGAAAAGGAAAGTTACCATCAATCCGTATCGGAAAAAATCGGAAAAATAACGAGAGATTTTGGAATCGTTTGCGGGATGAAAGCACCAAAGAATGTAGAAAAATACTTCACCGATTATAAGGAAGGAAAGACAACTAGGGAAATACCGGAAAAACAGAAGGGGGTTTATCGAATAGAATGCCAATGCGGGAAGGAGTACATAGGACAGACGGGCCGAAATATGGGTAAAAGATGGAGTGAGCATGAAAAGGACATAAGGGAAAAAGTTCCCAAAACGGGTCTCTCAGAACATATTTTGGAAAGTGGGCATAGAATCGCAAAAAAAAAAGGTAATCAGAAAAGAGGGGAGGAAATTAGGAAGAAACGTGTATGAAACAGCGAGTATTTGTAGGGGGGGGGAAGAGTAATCTTAATAGGGACGAAAAAAATTTGGAAGAAGGGTGGATCAATTTCCTCAAAAAATGGGATAAAGCCTGGAAGATTGAACCCAATATCGGTTTCCACGTCACTCCGGAAGTTATGCAAGCTGCAAGAGAGGAACGTGAATTCACGTTGGATTTGTGACGTAATAAGGGGAAACGAGAAAATTAAGGGGAGGGGAAATATTCGTTGAGAATTGACCTTCATGTGGATAGATAAGCACAGTTGGGTAGGAAAGGCCAAACCTGCAGGTTGCATTGTGATTTATGCAGGTTTTTTAGAATTTTAACTTTTTTTACCTGTGAATAGGTCTACTGTACAAGTTTTATTAGGGAACGGCTTGGTTTTTACGTACTTCTAATAGCAAAAACTTAATATTTTAAATGTACCCTAACCAACCCTTAACCACAATCCTCATATTACATTTTTGACGCAGTACTATGCCAAGTACTTAGTTTTTATACGAACCTGAGGAAAGAGATAGTCACTCTGAAACGTCGTTCTACAATAAGAGCACTATACTCACATACGTAAGTACAATTTTTAACTTTCCTTTTCTATATTATTAAAATTACAGAAACAGTCAATTACCAATGATAAAAAAATATTATAAAACCATAGATAACTGTCCATTCGAGAAAACTTTAAATATTAATCATGTTGTACCTGTTTTTGCTATAAAAATAGGATATAATAGGATATAGGAGGTATAAAATTAATTAATTAACAAACTCTGAAGAAAACAACACGTTTTACAATCTATTCGCTTCGTTAAACAAATTGATATATGCTAACGAACGATTAGAAGGACAATAGTGACGATTAGAAGAATGATCATAACGATCGTTTTTGTTAACATTTCAGTTTCATTATCGTCTTGTGTAATAAATTAATATTTTTTCAAATATATTTTTTTTCAATACAGCGAAATAAATGTGTAATTCCTCATTAAAGACAATCAGTAATAAATTCTATATGTATTATGATCTTTAAACAAAGCGATCATTATTTGGAAATGTTGTAACTGATTGATTTTGTTGTAACTGATCTGATATTACATTTAATGATTTTTAAATTTATATGTAAACAATGTTGGAGTTTTTGATTATTGATTTTTAACAATTGATTTGACTAAAGAAACAAACATTGGTCTTTACACAAAATAAATTTGAATGTTCATCATGTTAAGTCATGTTCATCATGTTACGTCATGTTCTTCATGTTAAGTCATGTTCATCATGTTACGTCATGTTCATCATGTTAAGTCATGTTCATCATGTTAAGTCATGTTCATCATGTTAAGTCATGTTCATCATGTTACGTCATGTTCATCATGTTACGTCATGTTCTTCATGTTCGTTCCTCATGGTTATCATGTTGACTTCACTAAATCCAAAACGATCAAGAGCTGAATGCTCTAACACCAAATAAAAAAGGTGGTACACCAAGAAAAACTATACCGCTATGCCGCTTCAAAATACAATGTAATCTTTTTGGTGGGTGGTACTGCGGTTCACTTGAGTGGTTACTTTTTCATGTACTATGAATAAGATGCCTAATCTTATTAACAGGAAACCATGATAATAGGATTAATTAATGATTCATTACTGAACCGGGGGATTCCTTATCTTTCTCAGAAGCCAAATCTACTTGGACTAATCTGGCGCTTATCGCTTATTCCAAAAAATCTTAATAATTACTATTTCATTAATATTTTTTTTTAATCCATTTAATATTTAGAATAAAAATGGATGTGACCTAAATATCTTAAGTCATAGTTCAAGTATTATGAAGCTGTAGGCAAGCATATCTATAAAAATGCTCTGCTCTTAGCATCTTTAATGTGCTAGTCAGCTAGTACATGACCATGTGCGCAATTACATTGCTAGCGCCCCTACGGGGCAAGAGCCTTCGGTTCGCACGTGTCCGTGCACGCAATTACATTGCTAGCACGTGTCCGTGCGCTAATGTATCTGTACTTCCAGGAATTAGATATCTTTTATCATCTTTCCAACTGAGTGACTTCTTATTTAATTCTTCTGTATAAATTTCATGTTTATGACTCCTAATAACATGCTGTTTATGTAAATATTCTTTTTGATTGAGTAAACAGTTTTTATAATCCTCAAATTGAATTTCTTTCTTTAATACAGCCTTTTTAATACCTTTCAGTCGTTTGTCTACCTTATCGTCAGTTCTATATGCATACATTTTGCTCCTTAACCCAATAAATTCCAACATTTGTTTTCCGTTGAGCTCATTTTTCATTTTTCCGATTACTTTTTTATTTTTATCTGAATACAGGTAGTGATCTTTAGGATAATCTGAAGTATCGAATAGATCAGAATTATTTTTCATAAACTGATTGTAATCATGGTTTTTAATTTCAAAAATAAAGGAATCAGTATCTGTATATAATAATTTTATATCATCTTCAAATTCATTTTTTAAAACATTATAGTAAAAATCATACATTAGAGCTTTAGATAAATCCAATACTGCTTGGCCTATATAAATCGGTTTATCAAATTTAACAGATGTTTTATAATTATGCACAGCCACCAAATATTTACTAAAAATGGTTCTAGATTTAAAATTGGACTTATTGCTTTCTGGACTTTATCATCATCACAGTGTAATTGAATATTTTGTTGTTTTCTAACTGATTGCATCGATTTGCCAAATACACTATTAGACATTAGTTTCCAAAAATCCTTTTCAAAATCATTCTTTGCTTTCTGTCGCTGTTCAGTATTAAATTTAATATATGGTGCTATAAAGTCTGATTGAGTGAATTTTATCCCTCTGTGGATTTTAGTTATTTTCATTCCTAAGTCTATCTAGTTTTAATATTTTGTAGTGAACAACATAATTCTTTTTATCACAGAAGTGGCATAATAATTTAGGAACTTTGCCATTTGGGGATATTACATTCTCTGGTGCAAGTGGAAGATCATTAAATTTATTATGCAATGTCAAATCCTTTGGAAACGATAAATCTACTTCTAAAACAAATCCAGTATCTCCATCAGACTTTAAGTGATAATCTAAATTATTTAGTTCGTCTTCACTCATCCATTTGAAATCTTTTTGAGGTAATTTTTGTGATAATGAATGCCCATATAAATTATTCATATCATTATAATGAATTTGAGTATTTTTATTTGATTTACTAGACGTAGTCGAGCTACTTGCTAGCGCATACCTATTAGAGCATTGACTTATTCCACCCCTAATTCCTTTTTCAAAGAACAGATACATTTCATAATCCATTAATTGTTCTAAAGTAACATTTGTATATTTTAGCATGCAATCCCAAGCAAATCCTGGAGTGGTATAATACCAAACTGGATCTAAACCATAGGAACTATTCAAGGCTAAATCTCTGAAGCTTTCAAACACATCAGCTATTAACAAAACATCTAATTTTAAATATAAATCATGCCACTCACCCAGATTCTTGATTTTAAATTTCCTCCAGACTTTTTGTGCATGATCATATTCGGGCCACCTTATACTTGAGCCTGTAAGGGTTGAATAGAATTTATCTATTGGGGGTAATTGTGTCTCATCGAATCTTTCTAATGAGTTCATATATTCGTAGGGATAAATGCCCTTTCGAGTTACCTTTGATCCTTGCTTTCTGAATAAAGCATCTAAAACATTCTGTGGAAAATATTTTAAAGTTTCTCTTAATTGTTTCGATTCTAAGTTGGATGATAGAGCATCTAAACTGCTTGCTAGGAATCTAAACGAATCTATAAATCTTAATTCAATATAACCACCATCAGCCATTCTTAAAACTTTACTAAATGAAATGTATTTTTCTTCATTGTCTGCAATTAATTTAAGATTACTCTTAATGCCTTTGGCCTGAGCCTCTGCACTGTCCTCTCCCAGGTTTCTGACAAATAGATGACAATCATAAGAACTTAAATTATGGAACAGAATTGGAATAAACATTGGCCGTCTATATTTTAAATTACAATTTCTACAGGCCGCACCTCTGTACTTTGAGCTATAGTGATCGTGTTCTCAGACTTTCTGATTTTGTTTGGTAAACTCTTTTTTGCATAGATAGCATATTTTAGCCTTCATGTGCTCATCCCAATTTAGATCTGTCATAGTTTCATTTTCCTTTAATAGTTTATAGATCCTTTTGGCTTGGACTGTAATCTGTTTTATAAATCTTTTATCAGCATTTTCTCCTCTATAAATTTTTAAAGGATTTGTAATGTTTTCGTAAACACTCTTAATATAAAGTCCATAACTACAAGGAATATGGAGTTGAGTTTTTTGAGTATACGAATTTTCTGGATTTGGTTCACAGCTTTGAATTGGTTTTAGAATGGATTCAAAATCGGAATAAATTACATACGGATGCCTCAACATTCTTTGAATATTTTTAAATGATATTTTAGGTTTAATTTCTATTCCATTTTCTATGTTAGATTTAGGCATAACAGGTAAACAGGTTTCATTGTTATTACATATTACTTGATGTTTCTTAACAGCTTCTTCTCTTCTAGAACTATAATTTAAACATCTTCTACAGAAATATTTTTTATCTCTATTAATTTCTAATTGATTATTCAATAAACGACTTAAATTTTTAATCCAACAATAATGATTTTCAAAATAAAGTAGATCAATATTTTTATTATATTCTTGTTATGGTATAATGGATAAAATACTTGTTCTTTATCTTCAAACCCAAATACCGTTATGTTAAGTTTATTTAATTTTTCAAATTTAGGAATGTCTTGAATTTTAACTGGAAATTCAATTCCATTAAAATTTAATAAATCTTTGTATTGTGGCCTATCAAGAGTCGCTGATGTGCAGCTCTGTTGCACATAATGTTACCATCTTTGTGGATCTTTTTTTGGTGTTTTTAATGCACATGAAACTGAATATTTAAAACACTTATTATCTTTGTTTTTAATATTAATACAAGCCTGTTTATCCTTAATTAATTTGGGTAAATCTTTATGTGATGATCCGCTTAATGGTTTATATTTATTAATATTAATTCTTAAGTTGTTTATTCTGCTTAAAGTCCAACCTGATCCTTTGGCTTCTAATTCATCACATCTGTCTATAAATAGATCTCTTTGTATATCCCAGAAATTAATTAATTAAATCATTTTCTCCTCTTATTATTACATTGGGTAACTGAAACTTATGAACTATTTCTTGTTCTAAATTTTTAAAATCACATTCTAACTCTAAATTAATTTTAATGTTTTTTATGCATATCTAAAGCATTTTTAATAAGATTATTTGCTTTATCCTTAATTGAGTTCATATAGTAAGACAAATCAGAATCTCCTTCTTTATTGTTATGTTGATAAGTTAATAACCTACCTTTAAAAGCAACTTCAACTAAAATAAAATCAGGTTCAGGATTATGTTTTGCCTTATGAAGCTGAAGTCTAGTTTCTTTAATATACTTTCCACAAAGCAAGGCTTCGCCGGTTGGTGATGTACCAATCACCGCATCACATTTTATTTGTTTGACTCTCTTTTTCTTTTGAGGAGCTATTATACTTTCATCAAAAGGAAATTATCGTTGATTTTCTTATTTTCTTTTTCTCTTTTGATTCTTTTATATTGCTTAATAATTTCTTTTATTAAATCAGATTTTTTATATCTTGTAAAGTATTGTATTTTTAGTTCTTTAGCAATATTATATAACTCTGGTAGTTTAAGTTTATTTAAACGTTGTTCCATTTTAAGACAACCAATTTATTATAAACACCTATTCTCCTTTTGTGTAAATTTGATTGCAGGTGTCTTTTATAGTGTGTTTTAGTATAATATTTACCACATTCACATAGCAAACGCTCACAATTTGTGTATATTTTACATTGTTTACATCTTCGATCAGTATGTTTGCAGTTGTAAAATTCATCTGGATGTTTAAATAGTAAACAAACAGAACATCGAATGTCATCCATTTATTTAGGAAAAGATATTTTCAATAAACCCATTTTGGCTAAAGTTTTAATTTTATTCTCGTGTTCTTTAAATTGAGCATTCATATTTCTAATTATTATTCTTTCTAACTCATTTTTTGCAGAATCTTCGGATCTGTATAAACCTTGCACTCTTCTTTGAAATTCAGCGATCTGTATTGAATCAACTTGATTCATTTATTTATACCCAATATTTTTTCAATTTAGAAAATTGGGCTACGCCACAAAGTGTTCGAAGGACTTAGTAAAGTGCGCGCACATTATAATTATAAATAAAATAATTATAATAAAAACAAGAATAACAATAAATACTCTAAGGTTTATTTAAGTTTGAAGTTTTAGGCAAATCATCTTTGTTGATCAAAGACGAACTCTTAACATTTTTTATTGCTTTGTTTCTGTAAATAATGATTTCCTTCATTGGATGCTTTTGCATAAGCTCTGCTTACTTTATTTTTATAATCTTCAGGAATAGAAATTCTTTTAAATTTTTTATCTAATTCTTCTTCATCTACATCAATTTCATTCATTAATTGAACACATTCGTCTGGTTTAAGTGTTTTACTTTCTCTTAAAGTTAATGACAGTGATATGCCTGGAATACTAACTTTTGCTTCTTTTCGTTTCTCGTTGTACTTCTTTGCTAGAGCATTATGTTCATCACGTTCTTTTTGGTATGCCTCTTCTAATTTATTAATTATATCCTTATACTTTTTATTCTTTTGAATTGAAGCACTTAATATTATCCCTTTACAATCTGATTCACACATTTTGGAAAATAAAATAACAAATAATGAACGGAAGTGTTGTTTTTGTTCGTCTGTAACATCTAAACTATCTGTTTTATCAATTAATTCGTTCATCAAATCAATATATTGTTTCGCCGTTTTAGTAGTCAACTTATTATTACTAAACGCTAAAATATCATTAAAATTGATTTTAGATAAATCTTGAACACTTTTAACTGTGTCATGAAATGTTTTTAGAGTTATTTGGTTTGCCATTTAGTAAGATATTTTTTTTTATTTTTCCTTTTACCGATTACCAATTACCAGTTACTATTCCTATAGCTGTTCCTATTACCTTGCCTATTACTATTCCTATTACCGTTCCGATTTCCTTACCTTTTGCTTTTCTGTTTACCTAATTCCTTTCCAATTACCTTTCTGTTTACGCAATGCCTTACCAATTACCTTTTTTTTTAAATAAATAAATGGATTCTACACAAATAGTCAAGTATTTAAAGCAGTGGGACTTTCAAAACAGAAGTAAAAAAGAATTTGCTGAAACATATAAAATTAGTGTAAAAACAATTGATAATTATATTAAAAAGCATAATATATCTTATGATAAACGCATATTTGGTATTATTATTCCAAGAGATAAATTGGGAAGATATTTATTAAATGGTATTTTAAACGAACATCCGAAGAAAACACAAATTAATAAAGATTGTAATACAACAAAGGAAGAATTAAAATTATTTGGTAGTGTTGTTACTCAAAACCTGAATGGAGTTTCAAAATCCACCAACAAACAAAGGCTAACTTATCCAGAGAAAGTAAAACGGCTTGAAGCAGCTTTGAAATAAAAAAATCTTCAATAATTTACAATACTCTACCATGAAAAAATTAATAATAAATAAAAAAAACACGACCAAGCCAATTACACCTGACGAATTTATTAAACTTTTAACATCTTTACATCTTATAATTTTTTATCTAACTCTATTAATTTCCTGTTCGAAGAACAGATATAAAGTTAATTCTAAAACTGTAGTAAAATATTTAAAAGCTAATAATATATCCTATAATCAAAAAGGAGTTGTTAATTTACCACCCCGAGATAATTATGGACGATTTACTTTAAATTTACAAACACCCCTTGGGGTGGAAACAAGGTGTGCAGTCAAAAAAGCTGAAACTATTAAAAAAGAAGTTAAATTTCAAGAGCCGCTGAAAAATTGTCGATCATTAAAAGATTTGAATAGTCTTTAATTAGTTTAAATATTCAATTGCATAGTTACGACTTCTCATTGTAATTTCGTTATTATTCTTTGGTGCATTAATTTTTCTATCTTATGAGGAAGATCTGTAGATATTATTTGATATTTGTGAATCAGTAAGAGTTTGTTTCTTTGCAGATTTGTGAATTATGGGGTACTATGATACAGTAAGGAGGTACATTGCAAATTGCAATGGTAATCCTGATGAACTGGTCAACTTAGATGATGCACTGATGACATCTCCCAAAACACCTCTGGAAGAAACAAGGATTGTTAAAATGGGTGAGGTGTTCAATGAAACAGTCTTCAAGGACTGCATCATCTCAAATATCTATCAGCAGCATCAGATTACTCAAGCAGACCTCAAGTTTAGTACATGGTTGAAAATATTGGAATTTCTAGACCAGGACTTCCAAAATGGCTCAGTCACACTTCAAATTTACCTTCAGGTTTTCCTTCATTTCAGTAAAATATCCATAAAGGAAGACATTCTTGACAAGAGCAAGTATTATAATGAATTGTTGAAAATATTCGTAACTCCTACTGTGAAACCCTTAAGCATCCACACTACAATAACAGAAATGTCAGGAGATGATGCTTCATCACTTAAACAGAGACTGTGTTCAAAGCCAGTCATACAGGCAATACTGCAGAATATTACTTCCTTGAAGACCTCAGACACAATGCCGACTGTCAATATTGAGGTGATCGTTCGTATAATCACTTCTGGAACCATATATCAAGTACTATTTTTTGAACCCTTCCAACCTCTGAGAGGTGCGTGTCTTAAAGATGGTATACTCATCTGCTTGAACAATATTGCTGGGATTACCAATACCCCCAATTATTTTGCTGATCTGTTGACCTTAGCGATACATGAATTTTCCCATCATATTGCCCGCATACTTTTCAATGATTTTAATTTTTCAAGTCCTTGGACTTTGAGGACCACCAATGAGGCACGATTTGACTTCAGGCGTTCACAGCCGTTGGAAACTGGAAGGAACACTGAGCTGATATTATTTGACGGCATACAGCCCGATTGGTTCATCTCTTTGGAGGAGGCAGCCTCTACATTTCTGGAACGTATCGATTCGAACGTCTGCTCACTACCAATAATTATGATGAAGGATCACGATAGATTAGGATTGGTTGAGCGAAAACCATCCTCATTTTTTGGGATAGACATTAAGTCAGAATATAATCTTATGTGTTAATTTCATTTGTATTTCTTATGGATACCAGCAAGAAGAATTTACATCACAAATAATAGAACATTTAGGCCTACCATTTTGTCTTTTCTGTATCTTCTATTTCATGCAACCCAGCTTCTTTGTTATTTCTCCCCATTAATTGTTTCTTTTTGTTAAAAATAATGTTAATTATAATTATATCTGTTAGGTAAAACAAGTACTATAAGAAAAATTGTTAAAATACATGTAAATTTATTTACTTTGATTATAAATGGAGTAAAATAAAACAGTAGATTATAATCCTGCTTTTATTTCATGTGTAGTATAGGATACCTACTGCTTTGATTTTATCCATTGAGAAGAAGTGTCGCAATCTTTATTGAAATATCGTTGACTAGGAAGAGAAAACAGCTCAAAATTTTCAGCCCGCAACTTAATTAAATAGTAAAATTATGTAGTTCAATTCGAAAGTAAAGAAAGATACGTGAAACAGTATTTTGTTGAGAACTTGGCGATTTCGGATTTTATTTCGCGTTCCACAATGGAGATGCTGTGATTTAGATACAGCTTGACAGTATTCACAACAACTGATTTTAATAACGAATTTCTCAATGTTTTTAAACAATCGTTTTTACGTTCGATTTAGGTAAAGTCGTTTTTACGTTATTTCATTTTGACAGTTGGCAACTATGCTTGATGAAGATGGCTGCCTCCTTGTTTACGCTGACAGAAAGGTTGCTTTTTTAGGTTAAAAATAAATATTTAAATAATGCGAAGAACAGCATTTTATTTCACAAGGTAAGGAAGGTATAAATTATACAGTTTTATTCACGGGATAGTTACATTTTCCTTGTTTAAAAAAAGATTTGCTCACACAGGTGAGTCAGTCATTCAGCACTCTTGTTTACATTTATCTTTATCAGCTGGGAGTGGTAGTAATGCATCTTGCTGATAACAACTTTCCTTGTGATTCATAGCGACCACAAAAAGTGGAAAAACATTTTTGAGAAATTATTTTGTACACACCTAATCACCATGCACTACACACAGTATTGACACGGTTTATAAAGTGTGTCGGTATGTTATCGCTTTAAGTATTGCTACGCTTTTTAACTTAGAAAATTTTCATGGATCAGCAACAATCTACCAGCCGAATTAATGAAGAGGCAAACAAGGAGGTTTTAAAATTCCTTTCCTCAACCACCTTTAACTATGATGTATCTGCTAGAGACACTGAAATTGGAAAGCTAAAAACGGAAAACCGAAAGTTGGGGATAAAAAATCGAAATAAAAAAAAAAATCAAAAACAAAACTGTTGAGTTGAGAGATGTGTTAATAAAGTTAAAAGAAAACAAGGCTAAGATATTATCACTGCAGGACATTACTACCGATTCTTCCCAAGAAGTCATTTTATTTAAACAAGAAAATAATACTCTGTATTCTTTGGTATTTTTTGTTGTTTTAGCTTAAAAAGTTAGCCCTTAATCGCAGTGAAGTTGGCCTCTGTTCAAGACCTTCGGTCGTCTGCTTGCTGACCCATTGATGCTGTTTTTTGCATTATTATTAACAAAATATATTAAATTTTGGTGGGTATGGTACGCGCACTTTGTGCTAAGCCTCATAAGAAGCTTCTGTATTTTTGTTAGTCCTTAACTGGAGATGCGCCAGGAATAAATTGGTGAATTAAGGGGTGTGTTTTTCTAAAAACTGTGCTTCATTTTGTGTTTAAAACATTGTAGTTAGGTTTTTTTTTGTTTTTTTTTAGGAAAAAGTACCCCTTAAACGATTTGCGCTCATGTTTTTTATAAGTTTAAGGGGTATTATTTTTAGTTAAATGTGCTAAAATTTGTGATTAAAACATTGATTTTTGTTAGTTTTGGAGTAAAAAGTTGCCCCTTAATCGATTTGCGCTGGAAAATATGGATGCATAAAATTATTATTAAGGGGCTATATTTTTAGAAAAAATGTATTAAGGGATGATTTTTTGATGTTTTGTTATTAAAATTTCTAAATTTTTTATGTTTTTGAGATAAAAAACTGCCCCTTAAATTTTAATTATTGATTTGACAAAAACATGAAAAAAATGCTCAAAAATAAATTAAGGGATGATGTTTTTAATGTTTTGTTATTAAATTTTAATATTTTTTTTATTTTTCTCTTGTTTTTTTATGATTTTGGGTGAAAAGTTGCCCCTTAAATTTAGGTGCGCTCGAAGCCACATTTTGCTATCTACTCCTGTATAATCCTCTAGGAATTGTGTTGTGTCGTCCATGTGTATTTGCGATGTTCTTCATCCACTTCATCGTATCACCATTCATCCTCATCTTTGCAATTAACCAAAAGTGGCAGAAACCTGAAGTAAAATAAATCAAATCTTTCATTCATTCATTTTTGTACGCAACATGGACATCATTGTAAACTATTTGAAATTACATTCAGAATGAAATATACCTAGTCATATCATAAATTCTTTTACAAAGTTAGTAATGAACTACAGGCACAGTAAGCAAGCTAAAGTATTAATATTTGGATGTTACAAAGGTACAAGTCTTGTCAACACAGAGCACCAATCACTGTTCAAAATGGCCACCTCTGGCCTTCACACAGGCCCGAAGTTTCCGAGGACAGTCATCGATCACAGCATGTATGGTCTCGAGGGTAAAGTCCACCACTGTCTTACAAGAGAACGCTTCAGACTTGCAAGGTTTGGATGCCTCTTCCTACAGACCATGCCCACCAAAACGGACTACAACCTGTAGTCCAATGGGCTGAGGTCGGGGCTGCTGGAGGGCCAATCAGCCGGAGCAATGAAATCAGGCACATTCCTCTGAAGCCACTCCTGTGTGGTCTTTGCCTTGTTGGTCGGTGCGGAGTCCTGCTGGAAGCTCCACGGCTGATTGTTGAACATGGTGTGGGTCAACGATTTCACAAGTGGCTCCAACACTGTGGCTTCGTACATTTTTGCAGATGTTTTCACACCATGTTCACAAAAGTGGAGGTCATTTGTTGTGCCATCGTACAAAACCCACTCCCAAACCATCACTGAGGCAGGATGATGGCCTCTGAGGATCCGTGGTGTGTTTTCACGAGCTTCCTGGGATGTCGAGGCATAAACACGGTCGTTTTGACAATTGTAAGACACTTCAATCATGAAGATTTTTTTGTCCGTGAAAAGGATCCTCCTGTGGCCACCATTTGTGTAACGCTGAAGGAGTACACAATGAACCACAGAAGTTATTAACCAATGAATGTGTCAACCAGCCCATGCTCTTTCTTATCCTATTAACACACCTATTATTTGAATAGCTGGACCCCGTGGCAGAGTGGTTAGCACATCGGCCTAGGCCTAGGCATCGGCATCAATGTCATCATATCATCATTCATCCCCATCTTCGCAATCAGCCACAGGAAAGTGAAGTAAAATAAATCAGATCAATCACTTATTAAATGGATGTTTTTGAACCTGCAAATGTATTTTCGACTAGCCATTTTTATTGAGATTTCTGCACAGTGCCAGAGAAAGTTGTCTATTGTGAAATATGTGAGGATCATTTTAAAGAAAGTTATTACATGCTCATAACTGACTACTTATATTATTGTGGAGGATGAAATTACTGCATAGTCTTTGGCCAAATGTAGCACATATTGCCAAAAGTTCTGGCAATAATATCATGCTGTCAGCACAAACATTTTTTGTAGGGATGGGACAGATTAATTGGTACACTATTGGTATTGGCCAATATAGGCATATCGGTTTATCGATAAAATTACTGATAATTTTACTGCATCCAATGTATCTATAAATATCTAATAATGTATTGCAATATTCTGCCATTTTGTTATAGTTTTTATGGGATATAAACATACAATCTCCATACTTTTGTTGAAAGTAAATCTCTAAATATGCAGCTTCTTTTGGATTGCAGTCGTGTGGTAACACACACTTATTAACCTTTTGCTGCCCAAGCGTCTCGATCGAGATACCCAAAAGTAACCCTCACGGGACCAAGCATCTCGATCGAGACGCTGTGTCAAGGTCGTAGTTTTTACGTTATAACTTTTCTATTTTTGACTAGAATTTCGATTTTATTTTTTTATATTGTTCCTAACACATGTATTTAACAGAAATGTTTTTTTGCATTTTTTTTTGTCTTCATGAAAATGGAGGGGGAAAGGCGGGAAAAGGGACTTCTCTTTTGCGTCTCTTTTCAAGGTCAATTTTTTGCCGACACAGGAAGATCGGCTTTGTTGTTCTAAAGCAATGCTTTTCACTCCCTCCAGCTAAGTGCATTCGAAGGAAGCTTGTTTATCAGTATCCAATGTCAAAATGAAAGTTTTCCGAGAGGGCGAAGCAATGGGTGGGGGGAGGGGGAGACTGGTTGTAGAATCTGCATTGTGAGAATGGAATTTCGAAGCGCGCTGAAGGAAACCTTTGTTTTTTTTAGAACAAGTGTCCACAAGTGGAAACAGGGGTTACCCAGCATTGTCTAAAAATAGAATTTCAAGCAGCTGCAAGAATTGGCGCTCATTTGTCACTACGTTCTAGCTTTTCGTCCGTGAATGTTGTGTGTAGGTGTCGTTTTGTGTCCAAGTGCGAGGACATTTTTTGGGTGAAGTGACAATTTTTTAAAATAATTTTTGGGGGCTTTCTCCCTTCCCCCTCCATATATACACACCAAATTTGCATAAATTTTGCATTTTGTGCATTTTGGCATTTTTTTCGGGGCAGGGCGGGGGAAACACCATTTTTTTTAAGAAAAGTATTTTTGAGGGGATTTCCCCCCTTTCCCCCTCCATATGTACGCCGAATGTGCATAAATTATATATCGCCTGAATCTGTGATTCATTCTGCGTACAACGGTATATCTTTCATATCTCTAGGGCATTTAGTTTCTGATCTATAGTCATTTCAAGGTACCGCTGCATTTTGAAGCTTGAATCAGTGGCGTCCCGACCATTCCTTTTGGGGGTACAACTCAAGTTACATTGGTCATACGACAATGATGCAAATATTTTTCTGTTTGTTACATGCCAGCGATAATTTCTATGTTCATTTTGAACTTTTCATATCCTTTTTTTCGGGAGGCGGGGGAGCGAAACTCCATTTTTTTTTAAAAAGTATTTTCAGGGGATTTCCCCCCTTTCCCCTCCATATATACGCCGAATGTGCATAAATTATATATCGTCTAAATCTGTTATTCATTCTGCGTACAACGGTATATCTTTCATCTCTCTAGGGCATTTAGTTTCTGAACTATAGTCATTTCAAGGTACCGCTGCATTTTGAAGCTTGAATCAGTGGCGTCCCGACCATTCCTTTTGGGGTTACAACTCAAGTTACATTGGTCATACGACAATGATGCAAATATTTTTCTGTTCCTTACATGCCAGCGATAATTTCAATGTGAATTTTGAACTTTTCATATCCTTTTTTTCGGGGGCAGGGGGGCGAAACCCCATTTTTTAAAGAAAAAGTATTTTCAGGGGATTTCCCCCCCTTTCCCCCTCCATATATACGCCGACTGTGTATAAATTATATATCGTCTAAATCTGTGATTCATTCTGCGTGCAACGGTATATCTTTCATATCTCCAGGGCATTTAGTTTCTGAGCTATAGTCATTTCAAGGTACCGCTGCATTTTGAAGCTTGAATCAGTGGCGTCCCGACCATTGCTTTTGGGGTTACAACTCAAGTTACATTGGTCATACGACAATGATGCAAATATTTTTCTGTTCCTTACATGCCAGCGATAATTTCTATGTGCATTTTGAACTTTTCATATCCTTTTTTTCGGGGGCAGGGGGCGAAACCCCATTTTTTTAAAAAAAAAAGTATTTTCAGGGGATTTCCCCCCTTTCCCCTTCCATATATACGCCGACTGTGTATAAGTTATATATTGTCTAAATCTGTGATTCATTCTGCGTACAACGGTATATCTTTCATATCTCCAGGGCATTTAGTTTCTGAGCTATAGTCATTTCAAGGTACCGCTGCATTTTGAAGCTTGAATCAGTGGCGTGCCGACAATTCCTTTTGGGGGTATAACTCAAGTTACATTGGTCACATGATAATAATGCAAATATTTTTGTGTTCCTTACATGTCAGTGATCATTTCCATGTGCATGTCGACACTGTCATGTACTTTTTGCTTGAGGGGAGAGAGGGGGGAAAAACATTTTTTTCCCGAAATTTTGGAATTTTGAGATTTAGCCCCCTCCCCCCGCCACATATACGCCGAATTTGCAAAAATTTCTTATAGTCTGAATCTCTGGTTCATTCCACGTACAACGGTATATCACTCATCTCTCTAGGGCAATTAGCTTCCGATCTACACTCATTTAATTGAAACTCTGCATTTTGCTCAAAATCGGCTTGGGCAACCGAGGCTTACTTCTGAAAAAGGCCTTGGGCAGCAAAAGGTTAAGGAGATGAATGAAGTATTTAGATTCTTCAAGGATCATTTAGAATTTTATATGGGATCAGTCGAACATTGGTTATCGGTATTGGTAAATTTCATATCGACTCATCCCTAATTTTTCTATATATGACCGAAGTACCAGCCTATGATGTGCACTATGTCATTGATGTCACTGTAGTGGATCTTCTAGCACTTCCGAACCTCATTACTCAACAAGTGGGCCCACTAAATTTGCACCATGACTCCTTGGGCTATGGTGCAGCACAATCGGATGTCTACCAAGAAATTTTGTCATTTCTGACATATCCAGAAAGTTACTGTAATACCCACTGTTCACAGTGACAAAGGAGAATGACCTTGTAGTTGTAGGCAACAAGATGCACCACCTAAATGTTGCTGGGTGCTTGTCAGAACTTTCACAGTGTTGGCAAATTAGTGTGGCGAACCAATGTTGGATATCGAAGTGCTTCATCCCCACAAGCCTGCACAAGTCCTTTGTGACACTTTGCAGCATTTCTTCCACATACAATTTGAATTTTGATGTACAGATTTAGTTCTTTTCATTTGAACATTATTTAAGAGTGCACTACTCAGCAAGGCTACAGTCAGCATATTGCTGTCACCACATGTCACTCTGAGGAAATTTGACATGTCATGTGTAGAGGCAGGTATAAAGTCATTTTCGGATTCCGTGATTCATTGTTGCTACCAGTGGTAAGTTGTGGGCATTTTGTTAATCACTTTTTTTAAGTGCTCTCTTGTTTTTTGTTACGTTAAGGCTTGATTCACATCTACGCTCAAGCAACACTCAGGTCACTCTCCCGTAACGCTCTGCTCACAGCCATGGGTGGTCCCTCTGATAAAACATCAATATTCACAAAATTATTCGAACGGACTGTGTAAAACATTGTAATACTCCAAAAACTGAACCTGCTTTGCAACACAAGGAAAATGCCTCATTAAGCAATCAATGTGCCGTTCTTAAGTTGATAAGTTCAGCATGGGACTATATTTTCAATAATGCTGATGGAATAATTCAACAATGTTCGTTAAATGACAATGGCTCCTTACCACAAGATTATAATTATTCTTTCGTTGCTTGTGTAACCGCACATGTATGTTTTCCAGTGACTTATTGCAAGGGTTGGTAGGGCCCCCTTGATGGCGCAGTTGTAGAGTCCTCGCATTGTTATCAAGGGGTGGAGGCACATAGTGGTTCGGATTCCACTTTAAACTGTGGGTCCAGTCCTGATTAGCTTTACTGTGCATAAAGTGGATTTAAAACAACAAATCAAAATTAAAAAATAAAATTATTGCAATGGTTGGCTATTGTACTTGACCCAATAAAATAAACTTATTGCGTGAGGCAGATTCACATGAACCAAAAATAGCCCCCAAAAATTAATTTACCTCAAAATGACAAAACGGTATTTACTTGTGTAAATTTTTGATTCATCGAAAAGTTTGATAAGGAGTTAAATAGTATAAAGGTAAAAGTTATTTGTTGCAAATAATACTACTTGCCCGGAGATCTGATAATCTACATAGGCATCACGCCAGCATTATACTTATTTTAGCATGTGTTGGGCTCTGATTCGGGACTGGTTGTAACTGTTTGCATATATGCAGTTTACTGCCACACAAGCGGTCATTCGTCAATCTGGTCACAAACTACACAAGCTGGAAACATTGTTAGGATGCAATGGCGACACCAACCCTGCCTGTTTATGACCTGCGAGGGGTGGAAATGCCACTCCCTCAAAATTTCTAGAAACATCGAAGTGCTCGGTTCCTACACTGACATCCACTATAGGCAACATCTGCTGCCTAATAGGTATAACTTGACAAGTTTAAAAACAAGATGCTGCAATCCATTGTTTGCGCACCTCACATCACATTTCCCCACTCCATTGTCTGCGGCGACGTTCATTCGCAGTGTTGCAAACTGGAGGGAGCTGAAACCTCTGAGAATTTTCAACGAAATTTGAATGTGAAAGGCATGAATTAGTATCCCGTCACCTACGCTACCTATTGATTGCGCTAAATTCTAAATACATTTTGATATTTTCCCTTTAAACCTTAAATGAATGAAGTTATATTAGGGATATTTCTTACCAGCATAAGAAATGTATGAAATAAAACGATAGAAAAATGAAAAATATATAAACGATAGAACTGAGCTCACCTTCTAAATGTTTTCCAGTTCTCCTTATTCAGTTTCACTCTCCCACTCATCCGAGTCTGTGTCTACCAATGAATCTGTGTCCGTGTCTGAATCGGCTTCACCAAGTCTAATTATCAGTTCATCTACACGCTCGTCCATAAGTCCATCTCTTTCAAAGTAAGAATCTTGCAGCCAAGAGTAAAGAGCATGAACATTTCAATGCTTTAGAAAAGAACACAGGCAAGCGTGTTATCAGATTGCGTTCTCGTAGTGATTGTTGTACGATAAACAAACGAACCACCACCCCACTAGTTAAAAAAAAAAAAAAAAACTGGCCACTGCTCGTTGTCGCATTCAGAAAATGAAGTTTTCGCCCTGTAGTTTCTCTTCGTTATAAACCTTAGTTTAGTTTAGTTTAGTTTGTTTGCGTCCAAGGACTACCAGTGTGTACAAATTACAGTACATGGTAATATAGGACATGTCAATACTTACATTACAATACAATATTACATTAATAGATTTTACAAATACAAAATATATAGCCAAAAATTGTAAAAAAAATTGAGTCTTACTCTGGTATTATCAAAATCACAAAAAAATATAACATGAGAAGATATAGAACATTGCAGCCTAATTCTAGGTGATACTAATTATCCACTTTCATTTGACATTTAATTTTACAAGAATAATATGTGATTATACTACATTATGTACATTTGTCTTATGTAAAAGTCGCTTCCATGTATTCAGCTATAGAATAAAAAACATGCTTCAGAAGCATTGATTTTATCTTGTGCGTAATACTACAGTTTACGATCTGCGCACCGCACGCATTTTCAAAGGCCGGATTAAATAAAACGAACCACTGATATTATAGAAGCCTGCATGCACCGTCACGCTAAACAGTGAAAATTGTTTGTTATGTTTGTTTTAGCTTAATTTTGCTGAGTTGGTACCACTGGTACTCTCAACGCCAGACCAGTGAGTAGAAGAGTGGTGGGTAGGATGATGTAATAGGAAGTGCTCCGCAGCGATCTGCGCATATCGGGACTTAACTTGTCAGGCTATAGCCATAGTCAAGGTGAAGTGATCAGCATGAGACTCCAGCCAGTACTCGTTCCCCCAGATTCACCAGAGCCTCTTTGATTAGAGGTTTGGTGATAATTGGAGCTGGGATGTTGCCTGAAAACTCCACCTGAGATCACTCACTCCGGGAATCAACTACACGTTCTGTAAAAACAACCCATGCAGCCTTGTAACTCAGTCCCATAATTGCTGTAGAGAATGGGTTCCCAGAGTACATTGTGCTGCATGATGGTGTACTCTAGCAGACAAAATATCAACTTCTACATCAGTGTGTGTGTTCATTGTAACATCTGGTGTAGAAAAAAATATTACTGAGGAGTCATGGTACTGACTAATAGCCTTCATACCAAGCAAATGCAAAGAAATAAACAGTGCAGATGCAATCTTATGTCATGGAGGATAAATGTTATCCTTCATTCGCCGTTGAGGTGTGCCTGGGAACACTGAAGCAGCCTTTCTTTGTTGGTGGCTACTATACTCCATGAGGCCTTAAACAGATCGCTTCGGGGGCTTGCAGCAGACGACAATATCGGGGTGTGTCTGCGAGAACCAATCAGATCCGCGAATGAGTGAGCCTGGTTGCCACAGCTAGCTGGCTGCACCCTTCTGAAAGGGTGAGTGACCTCTGCCTGTTGCTACCTCGGCCTGTTTGTTCGGCTGAGGAGCAGACGACATGAGAGTATTGGCAACAGTGTGCGAGCGATGTCTGCTGTTAGCCTGCGAAGCGGCCTTTCTAAGACCTCCTGCAGTATAAGCTGCACAATTAGGATAGTGATTTCTGTAGGAAGAGGGAAGGGTTGTTTTATATATGAAAAGGCAATATCATAAAATTTATGTACCTTACGGTTGTATTTCAGAAACATTCTGCATCCTTGTCTCGTGGTAGTGAAGAAACTGTGCCTGCTCCAGTATCTGATATGGGTTTCCCTCTTCCAGAAGTGACAACAATAAAGTCTGAAATGGAAAGTGCTGATTCATTTGGATGACATTTGGTGCGTGATATCTGTGGATAAATATAATAAGCAATTTTTTTCATTTTAGGAATATCAACTCTAGTTTGAAATTTATAGTTCTTTAAAATTTTCTGCCATTTGATGGAATTTTTTGTGAATTTACATGCTCTACTTCACATTGCTTAAAAGTTTTAGACCCAATTATTAACATGAAAGTTTGAAATTTATCATAATACTTAATCAAAATTTTATATGGCGTTTAATATGCACATATTTGCTTTTGTAACTTTTCTATTAATTTTTACAAACTTGGACTTATTCCCATCAGTGTTGGCTATTTTGCCTGTTTTTTGTATAAACAAAATACAACTGTGTGGTTTGCTGTTTATGCAGATATTCAAGTTTGTAAAATATAGACCATTGTGAACCACACAATGAAATGCATGGTTTTTACTAAGCACAAGTAGAAGCACCTGTTCAACCATATTCTGGAAGTATGTATGTGGGTCATTCCACGTCAAATCAATGGAAATAAATGCACCTTTCAGATTCATGTCAAGAGTGAGGCAGTCAGAAATGATGACAAGAGATGTATGCATCAATGTTTTTATTGTTGGATCTTGGAAATAGATTGTGAAGGGGTGAACTGTTGCCTGGGCATTGTTCCAGTGGAAACCTTGGGCTGCATCCTGGAGAATGAATGAATAGTTGTCAGCGAAGTCGCAGATTACAAGATAACCACCTTCTTTCAGAGATTGCTTCAGATGGGTGAGGTAACTGGACTGTTGACTAGCAAGAAATGAGTGTTGAAGAAGTTTCGGAAGTTTTTCAAAAGTATACTGATGAATTCTTCAGTAGGTTTGACTAATGTCTACTAATACACAAAAAATAATTTGTAAACTAAATGTGAGGAATACTGCAATCTCTGAGGTCAGTAACACACTGACAAGATGGCATACAACTTTCCGTGCGATGAAATGCACAAAAAGAATATGGAAACTAAATTTGAAACAATCCTCCGTTGCAGTTTTACCTGGTGCCGGAATCAGCAAATAGACTTCTCCATTTCTCCACACATCTTTCATATGACGTACTGAAAATATGCTTCCAACATGTGATTCGCTCTGTGTGCGTAAAGCTTAATGCCCACTGAGACGTGGAGAGACACGGAAGCAGAACCCAACTGATGCATTTCCGACGTCTCAGTGGGCGATAACCTTCAAGATAACCTGCAGACTTCTGGGACGGAAATTTTGTGCTTCTGTTCCCCACGTTTCCCTGTAGTGGGCATTACACCATTCGATTTCAGTGGAAGCAGACAACAGAAGTCCTGTTGCCACATTACTCAGTGTTTCTCCGCATCTCAGTCACTGGGTGGTGTGCTTAAAAGGCATTGTTGACAAACTGTGATTGTACGTCTCACACCGAGGACTGTAGCAGCGGCACTGCTCTAAGCATAACATGAACTCATTCTTCAAGGTCATACCAATCACTACTGGCAGACTTGACAACTAATTCAGATGAATGCCTTAGAAGCTTTTTTTTTTAAAAGTATGAGTGTGGGGACTTTTCAAACGCACTGTATGAATGCTAGAGGGCCAAATTATACCACGTGTTCTTCAGTACTGACTAGGCTATAAGCCTATGGTCGAAAAAACCCACTACCATAAATTGTTCCTTGCACCAGTCTTTCCAATGACTCATGAGTTTGTTTTTTACTCAAGGTAATAAATCTGTGTACCATAATCTGTTGAAACTTATGTGTTGTAAATCTCTGGCTATATTAGCATATATGTCCACTCGTTCATTTCCCAAATTAATATATAATTATATGCTTTAACATAACTAAATTGTATATCAATGTTCCTTTTACGAGCCAATTGAACTTGTTGAATTATTAGAACATTGAATATAAACTCATGGCATAATTTAGGATAAGATGTAGATAAAGCTTGTAATACATTCAAAGCATCTGTAAGATAAGATTTTTTTAATAACCATCGGATATTCTACTTTGTACAGCTCAGTATAATGCTTAACTTTCCACAGTGAAAATTGATGAATCTATAGGTAATCTAAACTGCTTGTACTTTCTTTTCTCTGGGATGTAATAGGCGCATCCTACCCCTTGGTTATCCTTTGAACCATCAGTGTATATAATTACGTGTGTTGGCCATTTTTCTCTGTACAATGCATGTAGTCCTAGATCTCTGAAGTGTATTGTACATTGTGTTTTTAATGGTCAGACGAAGCAAAGTAATAAAAATTTTGCATTGTAAATATTTTAGAGAAAAAGTAAAAATGAGTCAGAATATTCGCATCTTTGTGCGAAATTAGTCAAATGATGCCATGATACAGATAGAAATACGCAAGAGATTCGCTAAGTTTAGCACATCAAAATGGGAGCCCAGTTCTACCACCCGTACCCAACCTTTCCACTATGTTTCCTGTTGACTACAATGGTGTCAGGCAGCCCAAGTCATCACAGCAGGTCTGCGAATCCAAAGTCCTTCAACCGCTGGTTTCTACCGCTCTTGAAGGTCTGGTCATAAAATACCTTTTTCAGTCCCCATGTTTACAACCACAGTAGGCTTTCTGTGACCGGATTTTGGAGGCAATACGAAATTCGGGGAGAGAGGTTTAACAATTTTTCCATTTTTCAGGTTATCTGAAATTTTGTATTTTGTATAGGATTTGCTCTCCCAATTTTTCGTAACTTCTCATCTGACGAAAATATATGGTAAACAGACTCAAAAATTTTTCGTTTTCTTCAGATAATCTACACATGCTAATTACTGTCAGATATTATCATCACTCAGATACTAGAATATGAATCATACAACATAACGCATGACCTTTGTGTTTATCCTGGAGAAATATCCCCCCTCCCCCCACCTCCTGACATTTGGCAAGTCTTGCGATGACTACGTAAAAATGTCACGCTTTGCCACTGTTAATGGTATATCAAGTTGATAAATCAAAGGATGTAGGAGAGTGAAAGGATTGGACCGAAGTTCTGGGTCTAAGTAATGGCAGTATACAAAGAAATATGAGGTTGTTTGTGGATTTATAACATCGGCTTCAGTCCATTGTTTTTGTATTTCAAACAGTTTATTAAATGGATGAGGATGATTTTCCCAAGATTTAAGGAGGAATTTTATTGTTAATTGAATCCACCTGTGTCTCAAGCATGTTTCTTTGTTCTCCATATAAACATTGGGGCTTGATTGCATGAGACCTAAAGAAATTCGCAATGCTTTTCTTTGTAATATGTCTATTTTGTCGAGTAGACTGGATCTTGCTTCCCGGTAACTAAAAGCTGCATAATCCAGAAATGAACGAAAAGCATTTTTATAAAAGAGAAGTAAAATTTTTGGGTGCCTACACCATTTAGTTGTTGTCATACTACAGAGTATATTTAAAAATATCTAAATATTTGTAAATTGCATAATGAGTGTATTCCATGTAAAGCATTTATCAAAATACACACCTAAATATTTGTGAGTATCTGTCACTGGGATGTCGGAAATTTGTAGAATATTATTGGGATATGTGCCGGAATTTTGGATTTGCTTTCACTAAGGGTCGATCCTGCATTGTAGAACCATTCTTGTAGGTTGATGATTAATTTCTGCATTTTTATTACGTCTTGGGTTGCATCATCTGTAGTACTATAAAAACAAAAATCATGTGCATATTGTACTATCTGGAATGGATAAAGAGCTAAGGTATGCATTTCATTAGTGTAAATATTAAATAATAAAGGACTCTATGGTGCACCTTGAGGAATTCCATTTGAAGTAAAGCGAGGGTCACTAAGTTTTTCTGAGAACCATCCATGCATCTTTCTGTTGGAATATACGTAGGTTCCATATAATTAACAATAGTTGGGGTGAATATGAAGGTTTTCTAATTTATTGAAGAGCATATATAAATTCATTGAACCATATGCTTTTTCTAAATGTATAAAAAGACTAACAGTATGATCGATTAAATTTACTATTTTGAATTGGAGCACTAAGGATGCCTATTGCATCTTGACTGCCATAATTAATTCTAAAACCAAGTTGAGTAGGATAAAAAAACGATAATGTTCTAGTGTCCAGGTAATTCTGAAATAGATTGTTTGCTCGAATATTTTTTCTAAGACTGAAATTAGCACTATGGTTCTGCATGATGTTGCGCAATGAGGTTGTTTGTACACTTTCAGAACTGGGAGAACTACGTAATTTTTACGTTCCCTTGGTACTACAGCAGTACAGAATATGTTGCAAGTATATCTAAACCTGCTTCCGGTAAATATCTTATAGCTTCATAAGGTATTCCATCCAAGCCTGGTGCTGTGAGTTTAGCATCATTCATTATATTTTTTAGTTCCTCTGTAGTAACAGGAGAGAATTCTTGTGTAAAATTTGAATTATTGTCCTCCATTTTATCATATGGAAGATGTACCGATGGCGGAATCAATTGCATTAAAAATTGGTATTGCCAGCTATTATCTATTGGCTGTTGACGAGGTGAATGTGGTTTATGTGAGGAATTAAATTTATGCCACACGTTTGGGGATAATTCCTGCATGTGTACTGAATTGCAATATTTAATCCACGCTTGACGTTTGGCTTGCAGAAATATTTTCTTTGCTTGTGCTATTGACTTTTTCCATAATATACAATTTTCAAGGGTGGGGTATGATACAAATTGAAACACACTCTTTTTTCGGTTGGTTTTTGCCGTCTTGCACTCTGTGGTCCACCAATGTATTTTTCGAAATATTGTTTGCGAAAAATTGATTCTGTGAACTAAGAATGTCTAACACTTCTGTGATGATTTGGAGTAATGTATTGTATGTAATCGGTTGAGAGGATTTTATTTGATTTTTTTAGTATATGAGAATCTATTAGTACTTTATGAGAGGAATTTATTCGTTTTTTTAGTGTATGAGAATCTATCAGTACTGTATATGATCCATGATAGATTATTAATTTTAAAGAGAATTACTGGAAATATGATGTGTGGGATTGGTTGTGATGATAAAAATTGGGCATTATCATAAATGGGAAAATGATCACTGCCATGAAGTTCCTCCGCTGTGGTCCACTGTAATTTGGGGAATAATGACACTGATATTATTGTAAGGTCCATTGATGTGGAGTTTTTTCCATTGCATGGAATATGTGTGGGCGATCCATCATTTATGACAATAAATAGTTGTTTTCTATCTAGTCAGCAATGCTGGACCCAAGTCTATCTGATGTGTGTGTCCCCCAAATGACATGATGATTATTAAAGTCACCAGCAATAATGTATGGACTAGGGGTATCAATGCTTCTAACTCTGAAGGTTTTTATATTCTGAGAGTTGTAATTTGATGGAATATAAATATTGATTATTGTTATTTTTTGTCCTTCTATGGAGATTTGGATAGTCCGTGCTTCTATTTTGTAATCGCGGAAGAGTTTATGATGTTTGGATAATTGTACTTCCTGATATGGTATTGATTCATGGACATATATGCTAATACCTCGTTCAGGGTGGGCCTAAACAATAGTGAACAATTCTGTATGTTTCATATTGTCTGCCTTTAGTTTCCTGTAAGCATAGTATTAAAGGATGATATAACTACAACCTTGGTGACAATGAAGTTCGACCAGAAAGGAATACGTGATTAAATGCACAGAGGCATAGGCGGTGGAATGGGTGACCCGCAGAAGTGACGCATGTGTGTAAGAGGAGGCGTGTGAGCAGGCAAGAATCGTAATCCCAGCATGTTGCACCCAAGGTCACGTAAAGAACGAAAACGGGGAACAATATGCGTGACATTGAACTTCGACCAGGCACCAGACCCATACGGAAAATTCCAAATAGTGGCGCATTCAATGGAAGCATGATGTCACGGACACGATAAGGGAGTCTGCCGTATATAAGCGCGTGCTGTGCACCGAGGAACCGCAGTGCATCATCACCATGGCCAGGGGCAAACCTATTGACAACACCGTGAGGAGAAGAGAGGTGGAGTTGCAACGGGATGGACTCAGTGAACGGGAAATGGGGCACCAACTGAACTTACCCAAGTCAACCATCCACTGCATCATCAAACACCATCAAAATACGGATACTACAGAGCCAGGTAAGGTCCCCGGTCGAAAACGCCTGCTGAGCGTGCATGACCTACGAATATTTAGGTGCTATATCCAGACCAACAATCATGTTTCTGTGGCCGAATTACGACTGTGGACTTGAGAACGCTTTCACATTGAAGTGTCAACCAGAACCATTCGCCGTTACCTGCAGCGATGCGGTTACCGAGTGTACAAGGCGAAACGTAAACCCTTCCTTTCCATGTTGAACAAAGGCAATCGACTACGGTGGGCACGAATGTACCGGGGATGGACATTTCGGCAGTGGAACAGGGTTTTGTGGCCGGATGAATCCATTTTCAATGTTGTGTATGGGAAAATACGGAAAACAGTCATTTGTCGGAAGGAGGAACAGAATGAAGCAAAATGTTATGCACGTCGGGTACAGAAACCTGCGTCAGTGATGGTATGGGGATGCATGATGGCATCTGGGGTTGGCCCACTACACGTCTGCGAGGGCATTGTGAATGCACACGCCTATACACGCATACTGGAGCGGCATCTTCCCACAGTGCGAAGGCACCTGTTCCACAGCCGGCATCTCATCTTTCAACACGACAATGCCAGGCCTCATACAGCGCGGCTGACAAGAGAATGGTTGACTCGCCATCACGTGCGAACTCTGCCATGGCCACCATCGAGTCCCGACCTCTCGCCCATTGAGAATGTGTGGCGTGTTCTTAAGCGACGTGTGCAACAGAGGGGACCCACGACAGTGGATGCTCTTATCGCCTGCCTGCAGGAGGAATGGCACCGCATCGATGTGGAATACCTTGAACGACTCGTCCGCAGCATGCCCCGATGCATTGCCACAGTTATTCGCCGACGGGGCGGCGTCACACCATGGTAAACAGGATCCCCTCTAACAGTGGTCGAACTTCAATGTCACGTGTAGATGGACGAAAATGTTTTATTTTGTGTGGACATCATACATTGCTGCGTTGCAGTGGAAATTTATGTTTTCCTTTGTTCCATGTAGCCTGCTGAATAAAATATATTCAGCATATGCATGTGTTCTCCTTCTTTCACAATGCACTCCTATATTTGTGACTGGTCGAACTTCATTGTCACTAAGGTTGTAACTAACTCTCTAGCCTTCTCAAACCCTAAGGTTCATGTTTGCAGCAACACAGGCCTTCCATCTGTCCCTATCCTGAGCAAGTTCTATATACTCTTTTCCATCCATAATTCCAATTTTTTTCCTGTCGATAGTTAATTAAATTACAAGGGACTCTACACCGATATCATTATTAACAAACCCGTCTAAAAATTTCCATTTAAGCGATTTAGATATGTATAAGCACATGCCACCTCTAGATTTGTTTAATCTACATCAAAGTAATGTGTAATTTTCAATGTCTACTATATTATTACTAATATTCGGTTTTAACACTAACAAATATAATCGTTCAGAATATTTATAATTACCGAAATATATGTTTTCTGTTGGAACTATAGTATATCGATGTAGTAGAGTGCCACTTTATTTCTTTTGTACCTAGATCTATACCTCTATTTTTTTCCATTGCCCAGCTGGTACATATTTTTACCTTTTGGAATTTTCTTTGACTCAGATAATGTTCAGAGATATATGCTTTTATTGCTACAAGAACTTTAAAATATATCATTAGTATTAATGAATACTAATTTTATGATGACTATATTGGAAAAGGGGGAGTGGTCATAATTAGATTCATTCTTTCCTTCTAATGTATTTTCAGAATCAATTCTGTAGCCTAAACATGAGTTTTGCCAAGGCAAAGTGACGTGTTCTTGTATGTAGACAAATGCAGTGAGTTTCCATTTTCAAAACAGAAAGGTGCTGTTGTAGTGGAGGAAGGGGAATGAGTTGTGTTTCGGTCATTGCAATAGAGTGTTCAAGAGAGCAGTGTGTTTTCACAGTCACAGCTTGACGGCCTGTCAACCAAGGAGTGTGAGTACATGGGCACTCTTGTTCTTTTGTGATGCCTTGAACTAAGAGGGTACACTTGTTCCAGCACTCAAGACCTGGCATTATGTGATTACATACTCATATTTTGATGGTGATCCTTACCTGTCTGTTCGAAACATATGATTGATTTGTTGTTTTCTGAATCTTTTATTTCTTGATTTAAGCAGTAACAACTGATTAACATAAAGTTGTTGTCTGATAAAAGGTTCCCAATTTATATTTGACATCATCTCTTTCTCTGCTTTTACTGAGCAATTTACCATTGACCACCGTTCAGCATATTAAGAAGAAGTTTTACAGAATACTGAGGCAATGAACCCCACCAAGCAACTCATATTTCTTCCTAGTCCAAAGATGAGTTTTCCCTCACCAGAAGGTGGCAAGATGCCCTGCATCACATTATTACATTATTAGATTGAGAGTCATCATTTGATATACTTTGATAGCAGTGTTACCATCTGTGACTTCTTTTTGCTAGTTTTTGAGATGTCGACAAATAAATGATTCTTAACCAGAGGCAAACCCTGTTAGTAATGTTAAACATATGTTTGAAGTTACTAAATATGTTGGTAAAAAATTACCGAATTTAATAAATGTTACCATTTTTTGTTAAAAACATAACCAAACACATTAAGGCCGTACTAAATGTGATTTTGCAGTAATTTTTCGATAACAGATTGCAGTACTGTTTGTCATGACAACTGAGTGCCATGTTGCCAGATCTATGTGCATAATCAAGATAAGTAGAGACAGGTTGGGCGATCAGGTTATTTACTGATGGAAGATAACATCAGATTAATTAGTGTAATTTATACAAAATTCGTAGGGGTGCAGCAATTATATTGATTTTTATGAGATCAGTTAGAAACTCTTTATCAGAACGAGTGTATCAGCAATGAAAAGTAGTAAAAGTCCAAAATATTCCAAAATATTAACAAAAAAATAAAAACATCTGTGTAGTTAGTTCATGCACCGAACAGAGCAAGTAAGTATAATGCAATTTTGTTTGAAGCAACTGCTGCCTTGCCTACAAGATAATAGGTGTGTTTCACCTATGTCACAAACTTTTGAATTATGACTTTGAGCAGCCATGATTGAGACCAGTTCTTGTAAGCATACAGAATTGGAGCAGGCAGGCGGAAGATAGTAACACAGATATTTGTGATTTAAAACAAATGTGCAGTTCATAGAGATGTAACAAACGTTACGTGGTGGATATTTCCTTGCAAACGACAAATAAAATTGACCGCAAACATGGCTGCTGTGTGCATCCTGACATCACATAAAACCCACCTATTGAAGATACTTACAGATAACCCATTTTATATAACACTACTTGATGACATTTCTCGCTTTTGTCAGAAATCTTTACCATATTTTCTTCATAACTTTGCAGGAGGAAGTTTCGTCTTCAGTATATCAATATTTCTCATAGTTACTCTCTAGTCATTCTCCAGTCCTTTGCTTATAAGTGACTAAAGATTGAGTTCTTTGGACTTACTATTTCTGGAGTTATGTTCCATTTTTAAAATATTTTACAGAAATACAACAATTTTGGGAAAAAAAATAAAACGCAAGAGTCCTGGGTCCACAATTGAAGTCAGTAAAACGTGTTTGTTCTAGGAATTTTTTGCTTGCATGTGATGGTGATTGTTAGTATTACCTCAAAATTTTCTTGGGTAGACATTTCAGGTTTAGATGATTTCCAAAATAGATAACATTTTCCAAGAGAAAGACAAAAGAGAGTTGAGTATTTTAGAAACCACGTAACGTATTCGTTTTAGTTTCATAATATATGTTTTGAGAGTTTTTAAATTAGAAAATGGAGTCACAGACACAATATATTTTCTAGAGATGTTACTTTTTAAAGAAATTGATTGATTTGCTTTATATTACTTCGCTTCTTGTGCAACTTTTGGCTAATTTGCAAAGATGTGGATGAGTGATGATATGATGAAATTGATGAATGGACACTCACAAACATCCATGCCCAGGCCAGGATCCGAACCCCCGACGTCTGGTGTTGTGGCACGATGTGCTAACCACACTGCGATGGAGGCCGGCTTTTTAAAGAAATAAAAACATTATGAATAAATGCTTAAAATTCACTCTTAATGCTAATTTTCTTCAGCTGCAAATTGGCAATATTTTCAAGCAAATGACAGACTGAAAGAAGGATGATTATTAAAGTTGTAATAATAATAATAATAATAATATATTTTTATATAATTAATATTTAAATAATTATATAGATTATTAAATATTTTATAAATTAATATAACTATTTTTTAAAATTTTTGTTTTAAATCCACTTTATGCACAGAAAGGCTAATTGGTAACTATATCTACAACCTATTTCCATCACCAAAAATCAACAACTGCACGTGTCCCTACCTTATTTATATTAGTACACCTACGACATGAGTACAAACACATGCAATCTTCGACAATTATCTTGGGAATACACAACTTCTTGGTTCATCAGCATTCCTACAAAAATATAATTTTCCAAACAAAAATAAAAGTCTGATCTTCATTTTTAAGTAACAGAGATTTAGTTTAAACGTTATTGCACATATATTTTTATGTATAAACATATATTAACTAAATTTTAATTTTATGTGACTTAAGGTGGTCATCGGTGAAAAGTGTTATCATTGTTATGAAACATATTTAACTAGTTTTATCAAATACAATGCAATAGTCCTTAGTTCAAAAAGTCAAAAGTACATACAACAAATTCTGCTTACAGAGACTACTAAAATTAGATACTTAGGGTATCATCAAAATTTACGTTAATATTTTGTTTCAATGTATTTTGGTACTTTTTCTCCTCGTAACCTGTAAATCATTATCTGGTTCTCTGAGAGGTATGCTTCTTGCTGTGCGACACTCATCATGTAGTTCAGGACAAACTTAATGTCCTACGTTTTGGGGAAAAAAATATCCCTTAAAATTGCAACTAACAAATATCTCAATGAGTTTGTTTGAGTTTGTGTTTTAAGTCCACTTTATACCTACAGTTTAAAGTGGGATCCGAACCACTGTGCCATGTGCCTCCACCGGGTATCGATCAAACCCGGGGCCCAAAATATCTCTGATTATTTGCCATTCATTAATACACAAGACAAACAAATCACACCACATGCACTGTTCCTTTTTAGTAGCTCTAGAATATAATTCACAATTTCTGTATACATCATACTGCCTACATCATAATTTCTTGAGCAGATTATGGACTCTTGATGTCTAGTAAATCATCTCCATTGCACCAAGTTGTCTAGAGAAACGAAACACAATGAAGGCGTATGCACTCCAAATAGCATATATTACTCTGTTATGTAAATTACACACAATCCTCATTTATGATTTGTACAAGGTTTGTCCGGAAAGTAAAGATACAAACACATTTGCACGGTAGGGGAAAAATGTGTACCAAAGTTGGCAACACTGGCAATAACTGTGATCCATACGACGAGGATTGGGAGTGAGTCGTTAGTGCTGCGCTGAGTCTTGTGCGAGGAACACTCGTTGGAAATGGCAGCGGCGATACCAAATCCCGCCAAGTGCAAAGTGCACGCTGTGATCAGGTTTTTGCAGGCACAAGGAAACCGTTCATCGGAGATCCACCGAGAAATTGTGACTGTGTACGGAAACGTAATGAATCATCAAAATGTGGAGAAATCGTGCCGTGCCTTCGTAGAAGGTCGACGTGATGTTCATGATGAAGAGAGAAGTGGGAGGCCGTCCGTGATCACGGACGACCTTCGCAATCGTATTGTGTATATGAAGCAGAGGTGCATGCGAATAGGCAGGTGACAATTCGAGAATTGTATGTGATGTTTCCTGACAGTTCGAAAACCACTATTCATGAAGTTGTGAGTGGGTTAGGGTACAGAAAGTTTTATGCACGCTGGGTCCCAAAACATTTGACTGACGAACACAAAACAATACGACTGGGATATGCACTGGACTTTCTTACTCGCTAACGCAGAAGAGGGAGATGCATTCCTGGACTCCATTGTGACAGGTGATGAAACATGGGTGTTCCACCATTAGCTTGAATCCAAGCAGCAGTCACTGCAGTGGTGCCATACTCATTCTCCAAAAGAAAAAAAATCAAAACTTCAATTTCAACCCGCAAGCTGATGGCAACCGTTTTCTGGGATCGCCACGGCATCCTCCTGGTGGAATTCATGCCGCCTGGAAGAACGATTAATGCTGAAACCTACTGCCAGACTTTAAAAACATCTTCGATGTGCAATTCATGACAAACTGAGAGGCATGTTGTCAAGTGGAATCCGCTTTCTTCATGACAATGCCTGCCCCCATGCAGCGAATGTCACCAAGGATCTGCTTGCACAGTTTCAATGGGAGGTCCTTCACCATCCACTATACAGCCCTGACCTTGCACCCAGCGTACCACCTGTTCCTGTACCTCAAGAAAAATCTTGGTTGAAAACACTTTGCCGATTATGATGAAGTCGGGGAAGAAGTCACAACTTGGTTCCAGATGCAGGCGGCGGATTTCTACGATTCAGGGATACAAAAACTTGTTCCGCGTCTGAACAAATGTTTGGACAATGGTGGCACTTATGTGGAGAAATAGCCTCTGTATCAGTGCATCAAGTGTAACTTTAGTTGCGAGCAATACATTTCTTTTATATCTTATTTTTGGTTTGTATCTTTACTTTCCGGACAAACCTCGTATTTCACAGCATCTTATCTGCAAACTGTGATGGTGGACAGCTGCCATTGTCAATCAATTTTGTTGTCCTCTTTTACAAAAGTTACTCTCAAATGCTTCTCTGAAAAAGAAGAATAAAAATAAAGTTAATATCGTGTATGAGTCAACTTATAATGCATTTTAAAAATATTTACATTTTCTTGTTACAACCTTAGATAAGTTAAATATTAATAATGAAATACAAAACTTACGTATCTTCTGTAAATGGACGTGAAAATAATAGATCTAAATAGTACTACAGCGGTTGACGATATCGTCTTGTAATTAAAGGGTTACTGGTTTGCTACATGGTAGGCGATCACTTCAATGCATCAGTTCCAACTTTATAATGTTTGTTAAACATTAATTTGTACCTAACAGGAACGTGTATAATAAATAATAGCAGCACTTATTGTTACATTCATAGATTGATTGATTTGGTGTTAAAAGTCCATTTTATGCACAGTAAGGCTAATCGGGACTGGACCTACAGTTTTAAGTGGAATCTGAACCAGGTATCGAAACCTCCACCAGGTATCGAACCCAGGACCTCTTGATTACAAGTGACGATGCTGCCACTGTGCCATTCATTGAAAAATACAAAATAATCGTTGGATATGTTTTCATATAATGTGGCAAGTACAATGCTTTATGGAGTCAGGTTCGTCCAGGTTCGAACCCTGGTTTCATTGTATTTATCCTCATCATTCATAATCCTCATAATGGCATCACACACCAAATAGAAATTTTAATGTACATTGACAAAATCTTCAAAAATGATTTACTTTATGCTACTTATAGTTTTATATAAAAAATTGTCAATAAATTGCAGCAAATAAAAAAGTTGATCATATCGTTAGAAATCACAGAGTGAAATTTTGGCAACAGTGTATGCTAAAATTAGCACCACGATGATACGGCACTTCAAAAACCATGAACATAACCACTACTTTCTTAAGATATAAAAGGTGTTCGCCTTTTCACATAGTATTTCAGGTATTTTCGGCTACATACTGGATTTGTTGTTTCACAACAAAATCTTCCTTACTAGTCATGGGAGACAAAAATGCACCAGTCTTGACAAGAACTACCACTTCAACACCATCTGCATGCAGCAGTTTGAACCTGATGGAGACATTATATTTTCTCTTATTTACTTAAATGCCTTTAATTGTAACAAAATTCTAGATATTCCAGATTCTAGTGAATAAAACAATCTTTCATATCAGAAAATTTCTTCCTTACCGAATCTATATTAGTGCTACAGTTGTGTCTGGGAATTTGGGCCTATAATTTAACATAACATAAAATAGATCATTTTTTGTGTAATGGCAACACACACCAAATAGAAATTTTAATGTACATTGACAAAATCTTCACAAATGATTTAATTTTGGCTACTTGTAGTTTTATATATAAAAATTGTCAATCAATTGCAGTGAATAAAAAAGTAAAAAGGTAAAGTGCTCCCCTGTGCTTTGCACCATGCCATGAAGGCATATAGGGGGTGTGGAGTTAGGGCCCACACTTTCTTGATCACAGCCGAAGGTGTGGGTGATGTGATAAGCACCATGCCCCTGACCACCTTTACCCCCCAGAGTTTCCTCCAGGTACCCACTTTGTACGCTGCTGGTTGGGTGCCAGAGCCGCTTGAACAGGTGTAAAGAATCCCGGTTCTCCCCCGCCAGGGATCGAACCTGGGTGTCTCACATGGTAGAAAGATGCCCTAACGACTGAGCTACCACGGCACATACAATTGCAGTGAATACACTTGCTTTTTATTTCAACCCATGGTGCAACAGCCTGTGAAGTCGAGGGCCTACTTACTGACTGCTGGCCTCACTCCACATGCCTCAGCAGAGGTGGGCCATCATCCAACCAGTTACAGGATGATGTGTTGAGGGCACAACGAGTCATTGTTGTAGGTCTTCATGACTGGGTTATGCTACTCATTCCTAGCTTCCAAATATTCTCACAATTGTGGGTGGCCAACGGTCCCATGGACTGGTTGAAATCTCATGATAAAAGTTGTTACAATTCCCCCAGGAGACTTGAACCAGCATATGTCCCATAGCCCGAGCCCAAATCCTGATGCCTTTCACAGCCATTTGTAAGGAAACATATGTGTTAATTGTGGATTGAAAAATAAATTAAGTTAAATATGAATTTTAATAAGAAGGAAGTGTCATGCTTACATTTTAAATATCAGTATACTTTATGCAGGTGGAGAGTGGTGAGCAAAAATTAAGGAGCACTTTACAGTGATCACTTATAAGCATATTGAAAACTCATAAACCCTGAAATGTGGAGCTCCCATTTTCCATTTGTCCAATGTTACCTTCTAGAATGACTTTCTGTAATTTTACATGTAAATATGTTGAGAATATTTACAAAAGCATTTTGTAATTTCTATAGCATTCATGCTTACAAGGAATTACAGTCTTATGTATTTGTGCCTAATAAATTTTATTGGAATGTACATAGTGTGTATCTGAAAATATCATGCAAATACAGCACCTAAATCATTTTTTGAATATTAGGCATCCCCCCTTTCCGACGCCTGTGAATGAATTTCTCACACAAATGTTAAGCCTCCAGAGACTGATACTGAGCCTACAAGAGACTTATGAGTGTGAGACCATGTATGACCAGAGGTCGACCTTGAGTTCCGAGTCTGAGGCAGAGGCCATGTGAAGCTAGAAGCTGGCCTTGATCTCAGAGTCTGACCTGGAGCTTTGACACTGGCAGGGTGGTGACAGACCTGAAAAACTGGGATAAGTCAGGGAATTTGATGTGTCAAAAAAAGTCAGGGAATTTTGTCTTGATTGACTTTTTTAAAAAATTATTATTAAGATAAGTTGTGTTTATGAATGTGCAGTGATGTCTGGACACATTTTTCGCCTGTTCAAAATATCGAAATAACGCAAATTTGGCATAAAATGCGATTTTTTGCGTTTTTAGCTATTTTTTTTAAAAAATGTCCTAAAACAGTAAAAAATTTCATGAAATCCAAGATTCTTGTCTTTTCTAGGCTTAAAGAAACAAAATGTGCCATATTTTTTGTACATAAAATGTGCAAATTTTCCAACATTTTATTCAAGAGTAAACTATAGTGCTTGTTATGCATGGAATGCTTCCGAGAGCCACATTAAATCATGTATTTCCCACGATTTTCTCAACCGCTATGAAAACAATTTGCATCACAGGGCAAAGTGGCAGGGTTCTAACAGAAGATTGAGTGCATATCTACCATCACACGGGAGCTGCATCTTCAGTATTTGTCGCGCGAGATGTGTTTTGAATTACCAAGCTAAGTGCGCACCATTGGCATTTGTCGAGCGAGAAATACTGACTACTATGCGAGAGACCCGGGGTCGATCCCCTGCGGGGGAGAAGCAGAATCTTTTCCACCTGTTGAAACTGCTCCGGCACCCACCTAGCGTCGTATCAAGCCGGTACCTGGAGGAAACTGGGGCGAGGAGGTAAAGGTAGCCAGGAGCGTGGTGCTGATCACATCACCCCTAATTTCTGCCATGATCAAGAAAGTTTGTTGCCCTAACTCCACACCCCCTAGATGCCTTCATGGCTAGGTGCTAAGCAAAGGGGAGCACTTTACTTTTACTTACTCAAAAATCTGTTCCAACATATCAAACTGTCACGAAAATACGTAGACCATGTGACCTACAATTTAAAATAATAGTTTAAAAGCACAATGGAAGCATTAGGTTTTGGTATATTTGGAAGAAAAATGTTCTAAACAAAAATGCGAATTTTGAGAAAATTAACACTAACAAGTCAAAAAAAGATAATGCCACCTGAGATTGATTGGTTTAAAATTTTTGGGTGCATCGCCACTTATGGTCATTATGCACCCTTCAGTATGTACGGGGAAAATTCCATTTACGGGGAAAATTCCATTATCTAAAACCCTTACAAAATTAAAAAGGTGGTATGGAACATAAGTTTCCTGAAATAACTTCCAAGATATCAAACTCTCATGAAGAGGGGTAGGCCATGTGACTTACAATTTGAAATAGTAGTTTAAAAACACCATGAAGGTATAATTTCAGGTATTTGCCAGAAAATGCACTAAAACAAAAATGTGAATTTCGGGTAAAATAACACCGAATAGTAAAAAAATAAAAAATTACATGAATTTGAAAAAAAACAACACAAAAATCAAGGTCCCTACCTATTAGGCATAAAAAAAACAAGAATATCAGTTGTAATTTATTGCATTAGTAACAGGGAGCCCTAATTTAATTTTCGGCATAATCACCACCTTTGTTCTGGCATTTGTAGTCACATGGCACTAAATTTTGTATGCTCATGGCATGTGTGTCTGACAGCAAAGACTGGAACAGTCTCTACCACAGTGTAGCTGTCAAATCCTTGTCTGCCAGAAACCTCTTCAATTGAACAAGGAGATGAAAGTCGATACATGGAAGGCCAGGGCTGTACACGGAGTGGTCAAAGATCTCTCACCTGAAGTGATGCAAAGGGCCCACGTGTACTCAGCTCACCATTGTCTGACCATACCATCACTCACGACGTTCGGTCTGCACACCTCACACGATTGCTGGTGGCTCTGTGCCAAATTCTGAGCATGAAACAATCTGATTACTACACGTAGGCTACATCACAGTCGGTGGGAGACTATATGAGAGCTGCAATCTTTAACCTAGAACTGTCCTAAAACTGCTGAAATGAGACTGTACCAGATTACAGCTATATGCCACTTCTTCCTGCCCGCCCTCCAGCCACTAGTGCTGCATACAGTCACCATTGGAGCCTTTTTTCAGGATGCCCCTCATATATGAACTTTCAGATGCTGTTATTAACAGAGTGGTCCTGTTTAATATTTGGTTAGGTAAATCAGGTACCTATACAATGCAATTCTATAAATTGGTTGCATTAAATATCTAATACCTACCTAAGGAGGGCGAGGGTGCAAACATTGATGGCCAAGGGCACCTCAGACGGCACAGAGATGCAATTATTGCACTCGATTTCAATTTTATGCAAATAAAAATACATTTCATAAAATTTTCTCATTCGCATGCCTGCTTTTCTTAGTCTTCTCAAGTTCAGAGCCATAGCTAGGGAGCGGCGGGAGTCAATCTAAATGATAAAAGTTGTGAAAGAGAGAATGCAATGGCCCCTTAAGAAATTATTTGTGCTCTATTAAATCAATATTGTTTTCAGTTTGCAAGAAAATGGATTAAAATTGTTCTTGTTCGCTTCACTCGCAATATGATTGTTTTCTGTAATGCATTGTAAATTACCAAAGAGAGAAATAAGACTTCTCTTAATTGATTTTGTCTTAAATGCATGAACAATTGTTAGTAGGAAAAGGAGCGTGCACATTTGAGAGACAATTGATATAATTTTTGCTGTTGGTTTGTTATGAGGTGGATGAATTGATTATGTAATGAATATAAATAATAGTCCTATATGCTGTGTGTGTGTGTGTGTGTATATATATATGTATTAAAGTAATGTTGAATACATACACAATTTAGTGTTGGCATGTATTTTCTTATTTTACATCACTCCATTTTGAATATGTGTAAAACATATGTTGTACATGAAAGTTTTACATCTTATATATACAAAAAAAAAGAAAAAGGTGAAGTCCTCCCCTCTGCTTTGCACCACACCATGAAGGCATATAAGGGGTGTAGAGTTAGGGCCCCACACTTTATTGATCATGGCCGCAGATGGGGTGATGTGATAAGCACCATGCCCCTGGCTGCCTTTACCCCACAGAGTTTCCTGCAGGTACCCACTTTATATGATGCTCGATGGGTGCCGGAACCTCTTGAACAGGTGGAAAAAATGTCGGTTCTCCCCTGCCGGGGATTGAACCCTTGTCTCTCCCATGGTAGTCGGATACCCTAACAACTGAGCTACCACGGCTCTTATCTTGTATATCGTATATATACAAAAATAATAATATTGGGGCTGCATTCATCGTGCATTTTCTGTCATTCAAAATTACACTTTGTGTACTTGTTTTCTATTATTAATGAATGTGAAATTGAACGTTTTTTTAAAAAAAAAATGTTTAAAATTGTTTGTTCCAGCACAAATGCTTTAACACCGACTTCTACCCCTCTTTTTGTGTAATTTATGAGGATGATAATGTCTCTGACACTACCACAACTACTACTAATAATAATAATAACAGTTGGGCTGAAAAGTTCGTAGGCTAAAATAGTAAAAAATATTTTTTTGACAAAAATCGATTTTATTATTCAATATAGTTGCCTTTGAGGGCGATACAATGATTATAGCGGTCATACAATTTTTCGATGCCATTTTTATAGTACGATTTCTCTTTAGCCTCAAAATAGTCCTCAGTTTCGCCGATTACCTCTTCATCAGTGCTAAATTTCTTTCCAGGGAGCATTCTTTTAAGGTCTGCAAACAGGAAAAAGTCACTGGGGGCCAGATCTGGAGAATATGGTGGATGGGGAAGCAATTCGTAGTCTAATTCATATAATTTTGCCATCGTTTTCCTTGATTTGTGACACGGTGCATTGTCTTGATGAAACAGCACTTTTTTCTTCTTCAAATTGGGCTGTTTTTTCATGATTTCATCCTTTAAACGCTCCAACAACGCTATGTAATAATCGCTGTTGATGGTCTGGCCCTTTTTGAGGTAATCGATGAATATAATACCATGCGCATCCCAGAATACTGATGCCATAACCTTGCCAGCCGACTGTTGCGTCTTTCCATGCTTTGGATTCGGTTCATCACGTGCAGTCCACTCGGCTGATTGTCGATTGGACTCTGGAGTGTAGTTATGGAGCCATGTTTCATCCATTGTAATATATCGACGGAAAAATTCGTGTTTATTACGGTTGAATATCGCTAAACATTGCTCCGAATCATCAAAACGTTGTTGCTTTTGATCGATTGTGAGCACGCGCGGCACCCATTTTGCACACAGCTTTTGCATGTTCAAATATTCATGCACAATATGTCCAACACGTTCCTTTGATATTTTTAAAGTCTCAGCTATCTTGATCAACTTCACTTTACGATCATTTAAAATAATTTTGTGGACTTTTTTGATGTTTTCGTCGGTAACAGCCTCTTTGGGGCGTCCACTGCGTGCATCGTCTTCGATGCTCATTTCGCCTCGTTTAAATTTAGCAAACCACTTCTCAATGGTTGATTTTCCTGGTGCAGAGTCCGAATAATGTTTATCAAGCCAAGCCTTGGCTTCAACAGTATTTTTTTTCGCCAAAAAGCAATGCTTTATTAACACACGAAATTCTTTTTTATCCATTTTTTCACAATAACAAAAGCTGCTTCAATCACAATGCTATATCTCACGAACTAATTATCCGGCAGCTGTGAAATTTATACACGTATCTTTTGAAGGTTAGTACTAAGTAAAAATCGCATGGATATAATTCTACACTCATGCTCATAAATTAAGGATAATAGAGGTTTTGGTGCCCCACGATACAGCACTGAAACAAACTAGTTGTGGGAGCACAGACACATGTTGAACACACAAGAAAGACATCCACATACCCTGTTTAACCCTGTTTATTGCAGAAAACGTGAGAAAAACCAAAGAGCGCACATATGATACAAAGCAAGGGAGATTGTAAATTGTTGTTTCACAGTTCTTTGAGCATGTGCACAGGTTTCAGTATGGAATGTGATGCCCATGCACATTGACACATGCAGTACAACGGCTTGGCATACTCCGGAGGAGGTTGTCGAGCAGCTGCTGGGGTATGACCTCCCATTCTTGCACCAGTGCCTGTCGGAGCTCCTGAAGAGTCCGAGGAGGTGGAAGACGTGCGGCGACACGTCGGCCTAGAACATCCCAAGCATTTTCGATTGGTTGAGGTCGGGGGAATAGGCAGGCCACTCCATTCGTATGATGTCTTCTGTTTGAAGGTACTCCTCCAGAATAGCAGCTCGGTGTGGCCTGGCATTGTCATCCATCAGGAGGAACGTAGGACCGACTGCACCTCTGAAAAGACGAACGTAATCTTGCAGAATAACATCCCGGTACACCTGACCTGTTACAGTACCTCTGTCGAAGATATGCAAGGGTGTACGTGAACCCAGGATAATGCCACCCCACACCATGACACCACCACCTCCATACTGGTCCCTTTCGACAATGTTACCGGGTCGGTATCTGGTTCCTGGTTCACGCCAGATGGTTACACGACGAGAATCAGTGTTGAGACTATACCTGGACTCGTCAGTGAAGAGTACCTGAGACCATTCTTCCATTGACCATGTCCTGTGTTCTCTACACCAGTTGTTACGGGCTACTCTGTGACCATGTGACAGTGGAATGCAAATTGCAGGCCTCCGGGCGAATAAACCGTGCCTGTTGAGTCGTCTGTACACAGTGTGTCTGGAAACAACTGTTCCAGTGGCAGCTGCAATGTCTCGAGCAAGGCCTCCGGCAGTACTCCGTCTGTGTCTCCGGGCACTTACGGTCAGATACCTGTCTTCTCGTGGTGTTGTACACTGTGGACGTCCACTGCTGTAGCGCCGAGACACGTTTCCAGTCTGTTGGAATCATTGCCATAATCGTGAGATGACACTTTGTGGCACATGGAGCACCTGTGACACAACCTGCTGTCTTTGGCCCGCCTCTAGCCGCCCAAGTATCCTTCCCCTCATTACATCATCAATATGTGTTCGTAGAGCCATTTCACATACACACTCACCATCAGCACAACCGAACACAACTGCACACTTCCTATAGGCACTGTACTCTGGTCAGCAGTTTCGCTCCTGTGAGTCATTGGTCTGCTTACAGCGCCACCACACACTGGATCAACGTCATAGTCAACACAGGTTCTTTGGTACAGTACCCGGACATCATTTCAAGCTGCAACGTGCACACCAAATATTTATTTGTACAAGATTCAGCATTATCCTTAATTTATGAGCATGAGTGTAGTAACGCCATCTATGAGTCAGCCTATGAACTTTTCAGCCCAACTGCTAGTCGTCATGATAATGACATTATTATTGGTACATTTTTCCTAATACTTGCCCCCCCCCCCCCCCCAGACAAAAGTTCATGGCTGCACCTCTGGCGCATGTGTGTGGGTGTTAAGAGGCGGTAATACACAATATTGAAATAGAGAAAACATCTGCTTGTGGCCTTGAATTTTTTTGAAATTTTGCCTTGAAAACCAGGAATTATACTTGAATTTTATCAAGCTGCATGTACTGTCTCCTATGTACTCATTGTCATAGTTCTTATGTGACAAGATTCATAGAGCTGATTACATAATACAACATGTTAAAATGGTGTTTTGAAAACCACTGATGTAGCTCCTGGAAACTATATTTCTCTCACCACATAGAACTCAAGTTGTGCTCCTTTGTCTACTGATGCACTGAGATAAATTAATATTATATAATTTAATTTGAATTTAGAATCGATAATCCTAAATTTTGTCTTTTGACCTTTTCCTAAATTGTGCCTATAAATAGCAACAAAATCAGCATTGCTATAGAACTTTGTAGATAATTTATGTTGCGAGAGATACAAATCAAATTTTAAGTCTGTATACTTGGGAAATTTTCTTGTTACATTATAAATGTTCATGGACAGAAATTTTTCAGTGTTTTTTTTTTTACGTTTTTCAATGTGTTTTAAAATTTAATAAGCTGATGTAGATACTTGTACCTTGTTTTTAAATAGTGTCCATGTTCATAGTTTGCTCTAATGTAGTACAGTAAAATTAGACTTTTTAACAAAATATTAAGTCCAATGGTGGAGTATCTATCACCTTTCCAACATTGTAAGCTCAGCATCAGTGATTTAACCACACATTCCCTAAATTTTTTTTACTGAGGCCTAATTTATGGTCATTTTGGCTCTAAATTTACCATTTTACCCCTACCCCCAAATTCAAACTTTTACCCCATCAGATGGAACATTTTGGATAATCCTCTGTACTGGCTGCTGTACTGATTTCTGCATTTTTGGACAGGCGTGGTCAGCGATTTATCCCCATACTTCCGACCCCTTCCCTCCTCCATTTTTTTGTACAAATGTTCAATTTTTTTAAACTACATTTACCCTTACGCCACTTTTGAAAATGTTTAGTACATTAGTATTATTATAACCAATATTACTGTTATATCTAACACTAATTAGTATTTCCGATTTACTTGCTCATTTTTATGCGTTTCATCTTTTTCCCCTTTTTGTAATTTTTAGGCTTCAATATTCCCTGTTTCTGGAATAGATCCTCCAGCAAACAACACTGGCTCAAACCAAAGAGAATTGACTGATTTGACATCCTAGTCTTTTTGGCTCAAACCCTTTGTGGTTTTAGTGGGGGGTACATGACCCGTTCGTGTGATTTTCAAATGGGAAGGGTATGTTTGGAATTCAGATTCGGAAAGGCAGGGAAAAAATATGATTGTCATATGAAACATTTGTCTGTACCACCTACCGTTTTCCGTGTAGAAAATGGTTTTGCAAAAAAAGGAAGGTGAGCTAAATCGAGTATAGCAAGCTTAACAATTAACCCTTCAAGCCGGGAGTTAAATACCCATCAGCCGCTGCGAGAGGCGGTAATTTTAAATCACTAAAACAGCAATTTTTGCATAATATCACAAAATTGAACATATCTTAAAAACCATTTGCTCAATTACAATGAAATTTTCAGGACTTTTAAATGAAACTTCACACTACACAAATATATATAAATGGTGACATTTATACTATAATAACAAAAATAATAATAAAAATAAGAACTTACATGTTGCGCTTACAAAGTACTCCTTCTGTCTTGTGTTCTTGTTAGTTTAGAAGTTCAACCAGTGGCGGCTGCTTAATACGTGCTACCGTGCTATAGCACGTTATTCAATTTACTAAAATGAAAAGAAAGAAAGGGACACATTTCATAGATTCAAGAAGTTTAATAAAACACTGCAGTGAAATGAAACTTCTCACGTTAAGAGGCTCAAAAATTTGCAGCGCACTATAATATTTTCCGCACGCTGTTAAGCTACAACGAATACCGTGCTATTGGCTTCATAGCACGTTTTCACCACCTCGCCGCACGCCGAATCTGGCCGAATGCCCCTCGGTTCTACGGGGGAGGTATGGTCGGAGCCAATCAGCTCGCGAAATCAGTCTGCTAGCATGCTACACAGATCCACAGCACGGCAGTGTTGTCATCTCAGTATAAGAAGAAAGTTTGCGGATAGCTACATCCCATCTCCAAATTTTGAGTTTTGGATGAAAGCAGCAAAGAACTTGGAAACAAAAAAAATAGTGTTAAATGCAAACACCCCTTAAAATGATCTCCGATTACCATTTTTGTCTTTGAATAACTTAAGATGATGGTTTAAATCGGTGATTGCAAAATATTTTATACTTTATTCCGGCCATACGTAGAAAGCAGCTAAATAATACAGACATTTATAATTCCAGACCCCTCGGGAAAACAAACCCTGCGTACACTAGCAGCTCCAAGTGAGTGTGTAAATTTGTATGTGTTTGGCGGGGGGGGGGGGATAATTGTAAATGCAAGAAACAACATCTACCTGTAGCACGCATCTGTGAAAAGTCACGAGCCGCCGCTGAGTTCAACGTTGTGTGTTGTGTCAAAAAACAACAAAAAGGGATCAAGAACATTATTGACTGCTTTTTGGGGACCGCACAATCCACAAAAGTCAAGTTTATTTGCTTTGAAAGAGTCATCAACTTCTTTCCAGTTGCAGGTTACATTCGACGACGCAACAGGTGAGGATGTAATGTCATCCAATTCGCTTTCGCTATCACTGACATTATCTACTTCCTGTTCTGCATAGTTTACTTCACTTTCACTTGTAGATAGAAATGAAGAAATTGAACCTTCACTGTAACTTTCCTCTAAAAACGTACAAATTTCGTCCGCTTCGATGCCCTTTACCTGCCCATGCGATGCCATTTCTCAGTTTGTTTTTTTACGTAATAAAGTGATGCAATCGCACACGATTTCATGGAATTGGAAGGAAAACCAACAGATGGCAGCACATTGTAGTCTACTCTTGAGTTACATGCATTTTCGTTCATGTCGGAAAACAACAGATGGCAGAATATGCATCATTTCGTCACTACTACACGGACGTATATGTGTACGTCGAACCGCTTCTAGAAGAACTATGAGGGTCCGTACATGTGTATGTCGAACCGGCTTGAAGGGTTAAGATAAGTGCAGCACCATAACAGTTTCGGAAAGTGCAGGACTCAAGCTTTCCAACGATATGCCACATGATGACTGCGGGACTAAAAAAGGATGAAACAGCGTGACCCATAAAAGGGTGTCTAAAGTTAGGGAACAACTCGAAAATTTCAAATGGCAAGGGGTTTCGAGTAATACCTCGTTTTAAAGGTCACAGAAAACGTGAAAAGGATGCGAACATGATTTTGTAATCCACTGACCGGTTTCAAAATGGCGACCAAAACAATTCCGACCCCTGAAGTTAGTGTTCCAAAGTGAGGAATTACATACATAAAAAGCAAAACACAAACACTGGACAGAGTACATAAGATCCTGTACAAACAATTACGGTAATGGGTTCGCTATTGAAACACCATACTACTGTAAGCTTTGTTTGAGCTGCAACTTTGACCGCCCGTCACACTTTCCCCAAGCTTAGTGACCGGCAACGAATGGTTTAACGGCTGCTTAGCCAACGAAAAAGGTCCTTTTCTCACAATTGATTGCCAAACCATTGTTTGACAAGAGAAATAGGCCTAACTGAAATGATTGATAAGAAAAACGAAAGAACAATCAGAAACCAATGAACAACGAAAACGAGAAGAAAAGGTAAAGCACCCAGTGTGATGCACATTTACCAACTTACAGTAGATGTTCGAAATGTCTTCCCTCGGTCTCAATTCATTTCTGCACACAGACACTGAAATCTTTCTGTGCTGCAATAACTTCTGCCTCACTAATCTGCCTGCATGCAGCAACTTTGCTCTCGATCATGTCATCCCTCGTTGTAGGGCGATTTTGGTAAACAATTTATTTCAGTCGTCCCCAGAGGTAATAATCTAAACATGTTAAGTCTGGTGACCTAGGAGGCCAGGGCACAGGCCCACCTCTACCTACCCAGCGACCACGAAACATTGCATTCACCTGATTCCTCGCTGTCAGCTCAAAATGTGTTGGGCAGCCATCTTGGTGTAGCCACATGTGTGTTCTGATGTGTAAGGGGACGTCTTCGAGAGGACTGGACAATTGTTCTTGAAGAAATGTGCGGTACACAACACCCGTAAGTCTCGCTTGAAAAAAATGAGGTCCAATTATTTGTCCGCCGATGATTCCACACCACACATTCACAGACCATCTACGTTGATGATCAACCTCTTGCATCCACCTTGGGTTTTCAGCGGCCCAGTAATGCATGTTGTGCCAATTTACCTGACCATCACTTTTAAATGTAGCCTCGTCAGACCACAACATTTCGTCAACGAATCGAACATTTGCATTCACTTGAGCTTGAGACCACATGCAAAAGTCTAGCCTGCTTTGAAAATCAGTTCCGTGTAGCTCTTGATGCAAGGACACGTGGTACAGATGAAATCTGTGATCCTTTAAAATCCTTCTCACTGTACTTGCGTTGACACTAGAATAACGAGCAACTTCCTGATACTCATGTGAGGATTGAGATGGAAGACTGCAAGTACACCAGCAGACCTCTCATCTCGAACAGGCAGAGCAATGCGTTCATGTTTGTGACTGCTAGAAGGCTGAACATTGCCCCTTTTGCATACACGATCAGCAAGGGTGCGAAAAACATGTATTGAACGATGTTCCTGATCGGGATACCTTGCAGCATACACACGAACAGCAGCAGAACTATTTCGTTGGCACTCACCCAACACCATGAGCATATCAAATGCTTCTTCGTTTTTAGAAAGGCATTATTAGTTCACATTTAACAATTTGCCACTGCGAATTAAGTACAGGAATGCACACTACCTACAAGGAATGCACTGTAGAACGTCCTGAGGTACCACACAATGCCTTCGACGATGCAACCACTTGTAACAGACAACGGTGAATGAGACCAAGATTGGAGGGGCGTATTTGCGTTATCAGTGGAAGCATATGGGAACCGACTGCTATGCAGGAGAGCTCATCACACCTTGACCCGTGTTACTTTCCGATTGCCTTTGTTGAACCGGTCAGTGGGAACTGCGTACATGCAGTCAAATGGAACTGGATGCACCGGCAATTGGCGTACTTTGTAATTTGTCGACTGGGCCAGCATGCTGTGTTGTGTACTTCAGCCTACCCAACGTGCTTATGCTTATTCCTACTCGTACACAATTGACCTGAAGTTCTACTCACTTCATGTTGTACACTCACAGAGGCATGTACTAATACGAAACCGCAAACCTCTCACCTGGACGTTCAGTACACTGACGTTACATGTGACGGGTGGCATGGTCTGACAATGGTAGCGAACCAGTAACCATTTAGAAACCTTGTCACGAATAATCAGCTGTTCTGCTGGCATTCTTTGTACAGGATCTAGTGTCCTCTGTCCAGTGTTTGTGTTTTGCTATTTACATACGTAATTCCTCACTTTGGAACACCAACTTCAGGGGTCGGAATTGTTTTGGTCGCCATTTTGAAACCGGTCAGTGGATTACAAAATCATGTTCGCATCCTTTTCACGTTTTCTGTGACCTTTAAAACGAGGTATTACTCGAAACCCCTTGCCATTTGAAATTTTCGAGTTCTTCCCTAAATTTAGACACCCTTTTTTGGGTCACGTGGTTTCATCCTTTTTTAGTCCCGCAGTCATCATGTGGCATATCGTTGGAAAGCTTGTGTCCTGCATTTTCCGAAACTGTTATGGTGCTGCACTTATCTTAATTGTTAAGCTCGGCATACTCAATTTGGCTCACCTTCCTTTTTTTGCAAAACCATTTTCTACACGGAAAACGGTAGGTGGTACAGACAAATGTTTCATATGACAATCATATTTTTTCCCCACCTTTCCGAATCTGCATTCCAAACATACCTTCCCATTTGAAAATCGCACGAATGGGGCATGTGCCCCCCACTAAAACCACAAAGGGTGGCTTTCGGCTTTTGTTAGTTTTTCACAAGCATTTCCAAGCAGTGCTTGCTGCATTGTAGTGACCACACACACACACTCCCCCTTTGCTTCAATTTCTGGATGAGTGCCACGACTGTGCTGTGAGCAATTGGCCGGTCATCTCTCAGGATGTGTGAGGTTGAGGTCTGCAACTATCCTTGCACTCTGTCCACCACAATGTAAGCTAATGTTAATGTTCTCTACTTTGATCGATGACATCTTGTTTCACTACATAACAAGGAACTAACATTGATGAATAGCGTGAACGTAACAATGGCAGTGTTTACTCTTAACATTGAATAACTTGAAAATGATTGTAAAATGAATTTCACTATTCTATTTGGCAGAAAATTTCACTTGATTTTAACCTGGTACTACTTGTGGTCAGATCTGCCATGCTGTTACTCGCAGGTGAGTATGGCACTCAACCGAAGTAGTTCCGTATTTGTAATGATTTTGGTTGCTAAATTTGAGTCAGATCAGGAAGTTTATGCAATATATATACAGGGTGGTGCAAAATTCCGTTTACAACGCGGAGGAGGAGAATCGCCAAGTGAAATGAAGAAGAAAATTTAAATGGAATTTTGTCGAATGACGCACCGTGTCGGAGCTAGAGGATGCCGAAATCGTGTGAAAATTGACTTCACACCTCCATATGCCGACAAATAGTACTCATAAAGAAGGTGTGGCACGATATCCCCGAAGAAAACACACCTGGGCTAGCGAATGATGCACAAATCACTTGTCGAAAATGAATGTGGCAGGGATTCCCCACAGGAAGTGATGGATTCCCGGGAATATGTCCGACATTGAGCGCAGGTATCGAATGGGGGTACAAAGGGAAATGATGGAGATCACAGCACATGAAGAACATTTTGCCAGTAAGTGTGCGAAAAGCAGGCTGCAGACGGGGATTCCCCAGAGAAGAGGGGACACAGACAACATGTGCAAGAGGTGTATGATGACACACACGTACACAAGTAGTATTCTTTATTGGCTGTGGAAATGACATACGATACATATCACAGATGTTGTTGAAAATGTCCGCCAGCCACATCTACACACAGACGGCATCGGTGTAGCAGGGACGCTCTGATATGCTCAAATACGTTGGGCATGTCAGTGATCATCCCAGCAGCGACGGTAACTCGAGCAACGAGGTCTTTCACACTTTCCACTGGGGTTTCGTAGACCAGCTTCTTCATTTCGCCCCACAAGACGAAATCTAGCATTGTGAGGTCGGGTGACCGAGGTGGCCACAGAACAGGTCCACGCCTACCAATCCATCTATCACCGTATGTATTGTTGAGTACAGCTCTGGCTTGGCGGTCAAATGTGCAGGGTCACTGTCATGTTGATACCATACAGCTTGCCTAATTGCAAGGGGTACATTTTCCAACAGTTCAGGTAGAACTTCCCGTAGGAACACACAATAGTTCCCACCGGACAAAGTATTGGGCAACACGTACGGACCTATCAGGTTGTCCCTGACAATGCCACACCACACATTCACTGCAAACCGTCGCTGAAAATGACGCTCAATGATTGCATGCGAGTTTTGCACATCACACACTGTAACGTTCAAGTTTGCAAGGTGCTTTTTATTTTCAAAGTCGTGACTGGGCTTGATCTTATATGCTACCTCAAAGGCCGTGGTATGGTTTTAAGCACCTTGGTACGAACTTACAAAATCAATTGGGGGGTGGGTGGGTGGGGGGTGGAGGTTATTGCCACGTTGTTCGCGGCACCTCAAAGTTGACTACGAACTTCACAATTCCTAATTTCAATTTAAAATAAAAAAAAGGGCGGGGAACAAGAATGTTGCCGTTTACGAATTTATTCTGGAAATTAAGAAAGACGTACTGCAAGAACTTCCAAAATGCATTATACGCTACACTAACCTTATTGCAATCTAGAATTATTCACCTCCACCAAAAACTACAATTACATGCAACTACAAATGCCTATTTTACTCTTCTTTTGGTATTTTCGACCACGCAGTGATAAAGGGAAAATTAAGTTTACACGAAGTCAAAAACAGATGCCCAATTTTCAACAATTCCATGACGCATTTTATTCAACAATTAAATCTTCACAACAAAACGAATGTAGTCTTTGTTACAATTACCACAACAAGATTTCGTTAAGTAAATCATTAACAAGGTTCTCCTTAACATTAAGATAATATTGGCTAACCCCAATCAAGCAACAAGTTATGCCCCTTTCGACGTTGACTAGAAACAATTTGTTTGAACCATTTTTTTGTACCACATTTATCACTATGCTTATATTTGTACTTCAAAAATGTTAAGCAACTATTCAACAAAAAAAAAAGAAATGTTCAAAATTTGGAAATAAGCAAAATTTGTGAAATCTACAATTTTGTTGTCTTACTTTAGCATCTATGCTTCAATCATTTTCTGAGACGATGATTAAATCCAATGATTTCGACATTTTAAAACACAGTCATCATTATCATAGGCGTATAAACTGCAAAAGAGCCATACCAAGAAATTGCGACAATTTCACATCAATTCTGTACAAGGTACCCTCCTAGATGCTCGTTCAAAAACCCAAGTAATTTAACTACTTTGCCATATTCGCCAGTAATTGACGGAATCCCAAAAAAAGGGGTGAAGGGAGGAACTGCGTTGTTTAACGACGCAGTCGCGATTAGTTAAGATAACTATTTGCGACGTGTTAAAAAAATGCTACAAGTCTTTTTCGCAAAATAACGAACACACGCTAAAGAACGGTAATTATCAAGCAGATTAGCATGCGCATATTAAGGTCGCCATTTTAAACTTTCATCTATTTGTTCAGACTGTACTAGGTTCCTAACAAACACGTGACACACCAATTAATTTTCCTACGTGCTGCACTAAAGTTACGTCTTTGGTATCAATTACAGGATTCAATCCAGTCGTTTCTCTGGCAATCGCATATACATATATGCACCAAGTAAAACAGAACTTGTCCGGTAACAAAATAGTTATTTTTAGCACTTTGAAGCAAACGTTACGAAAAATCGAGTAGTTTTTTGTCGAGTAAAAATCGGCATTTTTTGACTCGCACTCTAATTCACCAAAAACTACAATTTCACTTTCCTACCTTCGTTTTATGTGTCGCAACTTATAGGTTCTGACAGGCGACGATTTCCTTCACTCTTGGGTGTACGTGCCTCGTGGTAAGAAAACCGAAGTACCTCACTCTCCCATTTTCCATATCACTGGCTGCATACAAATCGTCAAATGCCGCGTTCCTTCCTATGCTTCAATTCTGCAACTGGCACCATTTTCCAAACATAGCTACGTCTATTTTTACATTGAAGACTCTTGATTAATGTTCAATAAATCTCGGCAATTCATCACGAGTTTCTGAAGACGACAAAGTCCAAACTACGTATCCCGAGAGACATTTTGTAGTGGAGTGCGTGAATTACGTGTATTGCCGGTACCAAGCACAAGACGTAACTGTTCTTGTGCTCACGCACATACCCAGGAAGCACCGTTAAGAGGGGCGGGGACTTTTGGGATTTTGCACTAATAGTAGTGTCTAACAACTGACCAAAATTCAGCTTTTACGGAATTATTCCCGACATGAAACCTTTATTGACTGGTCTAGTTGGGACAGAGTAATAACGGACACAAGGAAAGTAAATCTGTAGGACTACTACCGAAAAACAGAAGTGCATAAATTGAACATACTGAACTTGTGGGCTACATAACTTCCACTTATTGAATCCACGAGCTCTCTAATTCCCACTCCAAATGGGTAGAGGAAAGGGTGCTCTTCAAGTAGCTAATCCCTTCCTGTTTGCACGGGGCCCTCGTTGGAAGATCCACCACCCTTCCCTCGTTGGTAGCGAGAGGCTGTGCGCAATTGCCACCAAAAGGAATCTGTGAAGGGCCTCCACCAAAAAAATTGTTTAACCAGCTGGATATGCTTGTGAAAAATTACATAAGAAGTTGTATTTTAAAAATAAAATAAAAACTTCAATATTGTCGTATGTCTACACTCTTCTGGATCCTCACTCTTACTCTTGCTGTTGAATTGTCGTGGATTGTCAGTGGCGACGTGTGAACGTTTTACTTGAAATTCACATAGCTTCAGGGTATATGTTGAAATGTTGAATGGAAATTTTTGCGTAAACGTTGATACCTCTTGCTCTAGTAGTTTAGTAAGAGATTTTGTGACTATTTTAAAGTGTTTTATGGGAAAGTTCGAGGAAAGAGATCAGTATTACAATTTTACATGTAGGCTACCTATCGTTCAGTAGATATGAGTACAAGGGCTCGAATGGAAGAGTAGGCTTGAAGCACACGAACGACAAACAGCCACAACGGGACCGCGACTGTTTCGTCCATTGTGTGCATGCTCGGCGGTCGTTTAGTATTTACTATATATTGTAGTTATGGTGTTCACTCTTCATAATATACTGTATACATTTAGACGCAGAATTGTACTGTTGCTATAGCGGTATCCTGTCCAACACTTCCTCCTCAAATTGGACTGCGTGGTCTTCCACGATCCCACAACCTAGGTCGTACAGATCCAGTTTAACATAAATGAGCATCGACCTAACAAGACATGTGATGGTAGGCGCCGATTTGGAAATCGTTCGCGATACACACGCCTTGCCTGATGGCTATTTTGGTGTGTCTTACCGTAAACGAGATGCATATCGGCAAGCTCGTTGGTGGTGTATGTCGCCATTGTCAGGCTCACAAAGAAGCACACGAATACATACGAAACTAACTTGTGATGTACCGTTCACGACTACAGCACTGAACACTCCACACACGTGTCCACCCCGTACAGACAACACAGATGGTACGCACTACGTACTTCCTAATGGTCAGTTTAGCAATGTGCTCAATTTCACCACATGCCTCAGGATGAACACCTTGCGACAACACGCGTAACTGACAGGCAGATCGCTAGTCGCATACACTGATGCGTTAGTAGTATTGATGTGAGATAACGGATGTTGCTATTTAATATTCGCAATTTATTTGCACGTACTTAGAACTAATTTGCACAGGTTTTAATTAATTTGCATGTACTTAGAATTCATTTGCACGTACTTAGAATACTTTACATTTATGTATTTGCATGTTTATAACTTTTTATAAATATATAATTATTTATTTTATGAAAAATATGTATATAAAAGTTAATTAGAGGTACTAAACACTATGCATATGGTTTTATATTCATTACTGTAAAGTATGTAATGTATGAATCGATAATATTAATGTTTATAATATTGAAAATAAGAGTTTATGGTTTATGAACCGCTATGAATGGTGGTAATGGTACGAAAGAAGACGATCCCGGTATTCGAACCCGCGATATGCAACGGTAATAAAAATAGTGCACTATGTAATAATGTTATATGGCATGTAATATATTGAGTGGAGACGAACTATGTATAACGTGTGAGCTGAGTCTGATGCCAGACAGACAAGGGTGAACTCCGCGCAGGTAGAGGAGAAAGGAATTTGGGGGGAAGTGCGGTCAAGGTCAAATGACGTCACAACGTCAGAACAAAGAAAGAACCCGATTGACCAATCAGAACCGGTTTTTCCAAGGTTAACCAGTACGCAATAACAGGGGAAAGGTATGCAATACTGTAGGGCAGGGGAGGGATTCAACCAGACAACAAAGTATGTCTGGTAATGCGCAGCAAGGGTCAAATTTTTGAAACTGTGCGTCGCTTGCATGCTAGAACATGTTTCTGTCTAAGTAGGCCAGGGTTACTGAGAACACAAGAAAAAAGGATTTTTGGATACCCAATTAGATTGGAGCGAGAACTTTAATTTGAACAAGGAGAACGAAGCGTAGGGGTTTATTATATGTACTATGAAGAAAAAGAGTTTTCAGGGAGTGGGCCTACAGTTTTCACTATTTGCTTTTATCACGGGGTATCGAACCTAGGACCCATTGATTATTGATTTAGGTAGTAAATTTATGTTACTGTGTGCTATTTAAAATAATATTGAGTTTATTTTTTACCAAAGTTTGACTTTATGTCAAACATTTTCCCAGATTATCCGTATTTTTTCTCAAATAACACTATTTATACTATTCAGGCAACATTTTTTATTAAATTTTGGACTCGCAAAGACATTTTTTCAACTTTTAATTTATTATTTTACAAGTTTAGGCTTATTTTTTACCAAAATAACACAATTCAATCTGTTCAGGAAAGACTTTTAGTTACATTTTCGACACACAAAGTGTGTTTTCTCAACTTCTATCTGTTTATTTCACAAGTTTAGGCTTATTATTACCAAAATAACACACTTCAATCTGTTCAGGAAAGACTTTTAGTTACATTTTCGACACACAAAGTGTGTGTTCTCAATTTCTATCTGTTTATTAGGCTTATTATTACTCAAATAACACAATTTCATCTGTTCAGGCAACATTTTATATTGGACTCACAAAGATATTTTTACAACTTTTTAATTTATTATTTTACAATTTTATGTTAATTTTTTACCAAAATAACACTATTTATACTATTCTAGCAAGACTTTGTTACATTCTCAACACAAAAAGACATTTTTTCAACTTTTAACTTATTATTTTACAACTTTATGTTAATTTTTTACCAAAATAACACTATTTATACTATTCAGGAAATACTTTTAGTTACATTTTTGACGCACAAAGTGTGTGTACTCAACTTTTATCTGTTTATTTCGCAAGTTTAGCCTAATATTTACTCAAATAACACGTTTTGAACATGTTTCTTATTACATTTTGAACACACACACACACATTTACACACACACACGCACACACACACACACAGAGAGAGAGAGAGAGAGAGAGAGAGAGAGAGAAAGAGAGAGAGACAGACAGAGAGAGACAGAGAGAGAGAGAGAGAGAGAGAGAGAGAGAGAGAGAGAGAGATTTTTCCAAGTTTACAGAATTATTCTCCAAGTTTACTCAAATAACACAATTTAAATGTGTTTTGAATTAAATTTTGTACACACGAAGTGTGTTTCGTCAAGTTTTACCCTTTATCTTTCAATTTTATGCTTATTTTACCAAAGTAAGACGTCTTAGTCTATTCAAGAAAGAGTTTTCAATTATATTTTGGATGCAAAAGTATGTTTTGGCAAGTTTTACCCTTTTGTTTTACAAGTTTAGGCTTATTATTACTCAAATAACACGGAAAGTTTGTTTATTTTAGAGTTTGCTGAGTATCTTGTTACTGTTGTACTAGGTAAAAGTTTTCTAAATATATTAGATAGGGCTCCATATACTTTTGTTTTTGCTATTTTTGAGATGATGTGATCAGCACCACTCTCCATCTGCTTTTTATCTTATGTACCCAATATTATTTTGAGGCTTAGTGAATTCTAGAGCTTATTTATGCAGGAGAGAGGGCTTGAAAATTTTTATCTCAGATAACCCAACTATTATTTTAAAGGATATTTTATACTTATTATGTGCCACTAGAATATCTAAGCTTGCTCAATTTTTATGTCTGTAACGCTGTTATTGTATTTCTAGCTAAGGCTTACTGGATAAAGTACACGAAATGTTTAACATTTCGACTATTTGCCTAATTTTTAGTGTAACGAAAATTATTGTGTGTCTATAAAGACTGAAATGCCTTTACTGAAGGGTCCACAACTGGACGCTTACCAACATTGTTTCTTTTTTTTTAAATATAACCATTTATCAATATATTGACAATTCACAGGACAAGACGAAGTTCACAGACGACTTACTATATGGACCATAGGTTCATTTGCTAAACGTTTTTTCTATGCTAGAAGAATAATTTAGCCTTATTGCCTTTTTCAAGGTATTTTTGAAGTATTACTGGTTTTTTGGGTGCATCGACATTTGGGTTATTTCCATTTGGTTTATTATACGAGGCTACAATCACTATCTGAACACTGAAATCCTCTGATTGAAACTAAAAGCTTAGGCTGTAACTAGGGACTTAGTATGTATATCGACAATTTATAGGACAAAACGAACTTTACAAAGGATTATATGTGACGTAGGACCACACGCCAGAGGTTTGCTAATCTGCAAGAAGCATTTACAGCTAAAATTACGAGGAAATGAGGTTGATTTTACTGTTTCACAAGAATGCTATTTTTTATACACCCAATATTTGCTTTATCAAGTAACTACATGTACCAGAAGCACTTACAGGCCAACTCTAACTAGACTTCGACTTATTCTATATCAGGTGTTAAATTTATAAAGAACTATGATTGTGTATATTTCTGAGGAAGTACGCAAAAGCAGATTACCCGATTAAAGTATCTGAAAAACAGATTTTTCTATGTAAGTATATTTTTATTGACTTCTTTTTTTCTTCTAAGGCTAATCGCGATGCTAAGGGTAAATAGCGAGGAAATGTAACGGAGGAGAAACAGTCCCAAAAGTTATGGGTTGCATGTAAGTTAATACCACAGAGATATTACAGTAGGTGTAGGTTCTACCACCAGAACTTTTCTATCATAATAATACTGGTTATGCTGTACTGTTAGTTAAAGATGCTGATATTTGAGAAATTTAAAAGCTTATTTGCAAACTTTTAAGATAAATTTTTTTTAAAATTTTAATTACTTTAATTTTACATTAACTAACATATTTTACTTTAACAAAATAATTTACTCTAGTATAAAAACTTTTACTAACAAAAATGTACTATTATAACTTTTAATTTTAGAAAATTGTAGTTTTAAAACTTTAACTTTGAAAAATTGAATTTTAACACACCTTGACTTTAACAATGTACTTTGATTTTTTATGTAAAAGAATATTAAAAAAATAAAAAATACTGAACAAATAAAGATCTAAGAAAAGAAGCAAACAACCTAAGTCAAATTCAAGCAGCAAAAGGAATACACAGAAACCAACATGGCATCCAGAAAGAGAAATCAATAGTCACACCCCTAGCACAGTTTAAAAAACTACATAGCTGAAACCTTAGAGAAACATGAAACTGCAAACACAATATATCTAGATTCTTCCAAGGTATAGGATAGAGTAAAAACATGGCATGCTTATGGACAAACTTAACAACATAGGAATAAAATAGACAAGCAATCCCTTTTTCAGTAGAAAATTCCAATTACCCAAGTAAGCTACATCATACGTAGTACATAAGAAGAGCAAATTAACATCATCAGCAGTAAACCATCATGCAACTTCTACCTGCTGAAACAACTAAGTGAGTATAATTTATCAGAAAAATGCCTACATTTCAGCCTAATTTACCTCTACATTAATAATACTACCAGAATACTAAGGCTTCAAAAATGAACACTAAGAATAATGTTCAGACTAAAGTATAGGGCATCTTGCAAAGGATTATTACTCCCTACATCTACAAGTCAATAACAATTATTCTAAATACTACGAACTTTGGCAAAATATAGTCAAATACACAACACAAGAAGGAAAATAATTACAATTAAAACAGCAGACATTCAATATATCATACCATCAGGTAAAAATATTCTACAATAAACTGCCTCATAACATAAAACTGTTAAGTCCCCAAAACATGTACAAATACAATCAGTAAAAACTACTTGAAATGGGAAAACTGTCTACAGTCTCACAGAGTTGATGTGAAATAACAGCAAAACTTAGAAGCATGCACAGTCAATAGTGCTCAATTTGGATACAGTTCACATGCAAACTCTCATGAAAAGGTTCTAAACAGTCTCCCAGCTCAGTTCTCATCTATACTTGGACAACATAATCCTGCAACAAATTATCAGAAATCCTACCTTTCCTACCCTTGCTTGAATAGCTAAAGTGCAATCTTCATACTAAAATATTGAAAAAAGGCATATCTATGTACATAAAAGTGTGTACACATAAGTTTGTCTGCGTGTACTCTTAGATAAATTGATAAAAAAGCAATATAGTTATAAATCAAAGACTATACCTAATAATATTAATTTCAAAATAAGCTGATAGAAAAAAATATAATAACTACAGTATAAGCTTTTAATTTTTGTTAATTACAAAAAATGAAAGTTAAATACAGTAAATAAACTTAGTTCCTTACATTGAAAAAGGAACATAAATTGAGAGTATTTGAAAATAAGATCCTTAGGAAAATATTTGGGCCTAAAACAGATGAGGAGACAGATGAGTGGAGAAGGTTACATAATTTAGAAGTACATAATTTGTATTCATGTCCAGATATTATTAGAATGATTAAATCAAGAAGACTTAGATGTGTAGATCATGTGGTACAAATGGGAGAGGAAAGAAGAGTATACAGAATTCTTGTTGGGAAACCTGATGGTAAAAGAGCAATAGGAAGACCAAAACAAAGATGGAGGGATAATGTAGAGATGGACCTAAAGGAAATTGGTAGGGAAGGAAAGGAGTATATAGATCTTGCTCAAGACAGGGACAGATGAAAGGCATGTGTTGCTGCAGCCATGAACCTTCGGGTTTAAGAAGGCTAGAGAGTTAGTTAGTTTTACATTAAATAAGCATAATATTTGAATTGTAAGTAGAGAATATAACAAATGTACAATGCATTGTGCGAAAACTATGTCAACTTTGCATTATAAGCAGAAAATTAAACCAGTTTGCCTTAGAAATACGTTTTAAAAATAGCCCAAAATAGCATGCGTAATAGAAAATTAAGAAAACTTTCTGATGCATAAAAGTACTGACTAGTGCTGAATAAATCAATTACTGTAAAATATTATTCTCTGATTCAAGTAATTTAACTGTAAACATCATCTTTTGTGTGTAAAATATAATTGTTAGTTGCACTATTAAGTACAAATATTAACTTTATATGGCTTCATACACTCTAAATAACATAACTTTGATATATAAATTAGTAACAATTTGTTAAAAATTAAGTTAAACTGTAGAATTGTTTTCTTAAGTAAATATAAAATAGTAAAAATACTAAACAAATAATCCTTCTTTTCCTATTTAAAGGATGTCAAACAGTGTAAACCAGATGTTAGTGGCTAAATAACATAAAATTTGAAGGCAGTAACAATATTTTTAAAAATACTGTTTTTTTTTACCTAACTTTGTGAATTAAATACTAGTACATTTTGTCAAATTATAAATAAAATATACCTATATCTTTGGTATTTGTACTATAGTGAAGGAAAATATTACTAAAACTTGGCTAGTACAGTAAATCTGAGAGTTTTAGCTTTATTTGTCCATAACTGGATATAAATGTACCTTGTTAATCTCGCCAAACACAATCTTTACCTCAATTTTGAAAGCTAGCTGAACTTTAGCGTTTCGAATTACATATAGTGAAGGTCTCTATAGTGGAAAAATACACCCAGTCTGTAAACATTTGGAAATGTTGTCTCCCTTTCTGTCGAACCAGACCACAAGTATCTCAAGTGTTTCAATATATTTCTTAACATAACTAACTTTTCAAAAAAAAAAATACCTTGTGCCCAGATAGCTTAGTTGGTATAGCGTTAGGCTTTTAACCTATCTGTCCAGGGTTCGAGTCCCTGTCTGGGCGATTACAATTTTTAAATTTTGTCATCGGATCTTGTGCAGAATGGATATAACATATGTTTACAGTCTATCAGATTATTATTTATCTTAAAAGTTTGCAAATAAGCTTTTAAATTTCTCAAATATCAGCATCTTTAGCTAACAGTACAGCATAACCAGTATTATTATGATAGAAAAGTTCTGGTGGTAGAACCTACACCTACTGTAATATCTCTGTGGTATTAACTTACATGCAACCCATAACTTTTGGGACTGTTTCTCCTCCGTTACATTTCCTCGCTATTTACCCTTAGCATCGCGATTAGCCTTAGAAGCAAAAAAGAAGTCATTAAAAATATACTTACATAGAAAAATCTGTTTTTCAGATACTTTAATCGGGTAATCTGCTTTTGCGTACTTCCTCAGAAATATACACAATCATAGTTCTTTATAAATTTAACACCTGATATAGAATAAGTCGAAGTCTAGTTAGAGTTGGCCTGTAAGTGCTTCTGGTACATGTAGTTACTTGATAAAGCAAATATTGGGTGTATAAAAAATAGCATTCTTGTGAAACAGTAAAATCAACCTCATTTCCTCGTAATTTTAGCTGTAAATGCTTCTTGCAGATTAGCAAACCTCTGGCGTGTGGTCCTACGTCACATATAATCCTTTGTAAAGTTCGTGTTGTCCTATAAATTGTCGATATACATACTAAGTCCCTAGTTACAGCCTAAGCTTTTAGTTTCAATCAGAGGATTTCAGTGTTCAGATAGTGATTGTAGCCTCGTATAATAAACCAAATGGAAATAACCCAAATGTCGATGCACCCAAAAAACCAGTAATACTTCAAAAATACCTTGAAAAAGGCTATAAGGCTAAATTATTCTTCTAGCATAGAAAAAACGTTTAGCAAATGAACCTATGGTCCATATAGTAAGTCGTCTGTGAACTTCGTCTTGTCCTGTGAATTGTCAATATATTGATAAATGGTTATATTTAAAAAAAGAAACAATGTTGGTAAGCGTCCAGTTGTGGACCCTTCGGTAAAGGCATTTCAGTCTTTATAGACACACAATAATTTTCGTTACACTAAAAATTAGGCAAATAGTCGAAATGTTAAACATTTCGTGTACTTTATCCAGTAAGCCTTAGCTAGAAATACAATAACAGCGTTACAGACATAAAAATTGAGCAAACTTAGATATTCTAGTGGCACATAATAAGTATAAAATATCCTTTAAAATAATAGTTGGGTTATCTGAGATAAAAATTTTCAAGCCCTCTCTCCTGCATAAATAGGCTCTAGAATTCACTAAGCCTCAAAATAATATTGGGTACATAAGATAAAAAGCAGATGGAGAGTGGTGCTGATCACATCATCTCAAAAATAGCAAAAACAAAAGTATATGGAGCCCTATCTAATATATTTAGAAAACTTTTACCTAGTACAACAGTAACAAGATACTCAGCAAACTCTAAAATAAACAAACTTTCCGTGTTATTTGAGTAATAATAAGCCTAAACTTGTAAAACAAAAGGGTAAAACTTGCCAAAACATACTTTTGCATCCAAAATATAATTGAAAACTCTTTCTTGAATAGACTAAGACGTCTTACTTTGGTAAAATAAGCATAAAATTGAAAAATAAAGGGTAAAACTTGACGAAACACACTTCGTGTGTACAAAATTTAATTCAAAACACATTTAAATTGTGTTACTTGAGTAAACTTGGAGAATAATTCTCTAAACTTGGCAAAATCTCTCTCTCTCTCTCTCTCTCTCTCTCTGTCTGTCTCTCTCTCTTTCTCTCTCTCTCTCTATCTCTCTGTCTGTCTGTCTCTCTCTCTCTCTCTCTCTCTCTCTCTGTGTGTGTGTGTGTGTGTGTGTGTTTGTGTGCGTGTGTGCGTGTGCGTGTGTAAATGTGTGTGTGTGTGTTCAAAATGTAATAAGAAACATGTTCAAAACGTGTTATTTGAGTAAATATTAGGCTAAACTTGCGAAATAAACAGATAAAAGTTGAGAACACACACTTTGTGTGTCAAAAATGTAACTAAAAGTATTTCCTGAATAGTATAAATAGTGTTATTTTGGTAAAAAATTAATATAAAGTTGTAAAATAATAAGTTAAAAGTTGAAAAAATGTCTTTTTGTGTCGAGAATGTAACAGTCTTGCTAGAATAGTATAAATAGTGTTATTTTGGTAAAAAATTAACATAAAATTGTAAAATAATAAATTAAAAAGTTGTTAAAATATCTTTGTGAGTCCAATATAAAATGTTGCCTGAACAGATGAAATTGTGTTATTTGAGTAATAATAAGCCTAATAAACAGATAGAAATTGAGAACACACACTTTGTGTGTCGAAAATGTAACTAAAAGTCTTTCCTGAACAGATTGAAGTGTGTTATTTTGGTAATAATAAGCCTAAACTTGTGAAATAAACAGATAGAAGTTGAGAAAACATACTTTGTGTGTCGAAAATGTAACTAAAAGTCTTTCCTGAACAGATTGAATTGTGTTATTTTGTTAAAAAATAAGCCTAAACTTGTAAAATAATAAATTAAAAGTTGAAAAAATGTCTTTGCGAGTCCAAAATTTAATAAAAAATGTTGCCTGAATAGTATAAATAGTGTTATTTGAGAAAAAATATGGATAATCTGGGAAAATGTTTGACATAAAGTCAAACTTTGGTAAAAAATAAACTCAATATTATTTTAAATAGCACACAGTAACATAAATTTACTACCTAAATCAATAATCAATGGGTCCTAGGTTCGATACCCCGTGATAAAAGCAAATAGTGAAAACTGTAGGCCCACTCCCTGAAAACTCTTTTTCTTCATAGTACATATAATAAACCCCTACGCTTCGTTCTCCTTGTTCAAATTAAAGTTCTCGCTCCAATCTAATTGGGTATCCAAAAATACTTTTTTCTTGTGTTCTCAGTAACCCTGGCCTACTTAGACAGAAACATGTTCTAGCATGCAAGCGACGCACAGTTTCAAAAATTTGACCCTTGCTGCGCATTACCAGACATACTTTGTTGTCTGGTTGAATCCCTCCCCTGCCCTACAGTATTGCATACCTTTCCCTTGTTATTGCGTACTGGTTAACCTTGGAAAAACCGGTTCTGATTGGTCAATCGGGTTCTTTCTTTGTTCTGACGTTGTGACGTCATTTGACCTTGACCGCACTTCCCCCCAAATTCCTTTCTCCTCTACCTGCGCGGAGTTCACCCTTGTCTGTCTGGCATCAGACTCAGCTCACACGTTATACATAGTTCGTCTCCACTCAATATATTACATGCCATATAACATTATTACATAGTGCACTATATTTATTACCGTTGCATATCGCGGGTTCGAATACCGGGATCGTCTTCTTTCGTACCATTACCACCATTCATAGCAGTTCATAAACCATAAACTCTTATTTTCAATATTATAAACATTAATATTATCGATTCATACATTACATACTTTACAGTAATGAATATAAAACCATATGCATAGTGTTTAGTACCTCTAATTACCTTTTATATACATATTTTTCATAAAATAAATAATTATATATTTATAAAAAGTTATAAACATGCAAATACATAAATGTAAAGTATTCTAAGTACGTGCAAATGAATTCTAAGTACATGCGAATTAATTAAAACCCGTGCAAATTAGTTCTAAGTACGTGCAAATAAATTGCGAATATTAAATAGCAACATCCGTTATCTCACATCAATACTACTAACGCGTCAGTGTATGCGACTAGCGATCTGCCTGTCAGTTACGCGTGTTGTCGCAAGGTGTTCATCCTGAGGCATGTGGTGAAATTGAGCACATTGCTAAACTGACCATTAGGAAGTACGTAGTGCGTACCATCTGTGTTGTCTGTACGGGGTGGACACGTGTGTGGAGTGTTCAGTGCTGTAGTCGTGAACGGTACATCACAAGTTAGTTTCGTATGTATTCGTGTGCTTCTTTGTGAGCCTGACAATGGCGACATACACCACCAACGAGCTTGCCGATATGCATTTCGTTTACGGTGAGACACACCAAAATAGCCATCAGGCAAGGCGTGTGTATCGCGAACGATTTCCAAATCGGCGCCTACCATCACATGTCCTGTTAGGTCGATGCTTGCTTACGTTAAACTGGATCTGTACGACCTAGGTTGTGGGATCGTGGAAGACCACGCAGTCCAATTTGAGGAGGAAGTGTTGGACAGGATACAGGAGACGCCAGGCACCAGCACCCGTGCCATTGCCCATCTGCGACACACGCACCATACCAATGTGTTTAGCGAGCTGCACGATGAGGGTATGCACCCATACAAAGTGCAGAGGGTGCAACACCTGCAGCCGACGGACTTTCCCCTACACCTTGATTTTTGTCAGTGGTATTTGCAACAAACCCTTGCAAATCCCGATTTTCCAAATGCAGTGTTGTGGACCGACTATTCACCAGAGAAGGCATCTTCAATACCCATAATAGTCACGTGTTGTAGCGATTTACTGCAATTCACATCGCAAAATCCTACAAGGTCCAACTCGTTGTGTTGGAAATTGCTCCGCTCAGAATAGAGATAAAAAACGACTTATCATTTAATTCCCTGATCTTCCGACAGATGGCACCTCTGACTATTTGCAAAATATTTCGTTGTAATCACTCCATCTGCAGCTCGGAAGTTACAGGAAGTGAAGGAGGTGTGTGGGTATGTGCGTGAGCACAAGAACAGTTACGTCTTGTGCTTGGTACCGGCAATACACGTAATTCACGCACTCCACTGCAAAATGTCTCTCGGGATACGTAGTTTGGACTTTGTCGTCTTCAGAAACTCGTGATGAATTGCCGAGATTTATTGAACATTAATCAAGAGTCTTCAATGTAAAAATAGACGTAGCTATGTTTGGAAAATGGTGCCAGTTGCAGAATTGAAGCATAGGAAGGAACGCGGCATTTGACGATTTGTATGCAGCCAGTGATATGGAAAATGGGAGAGTGAGGTACTTCGGTTTTCTTACCACGAGGCACGTACACCCAAGAGTGAAGGAAATCGTCGCCTGTCAGAACCTATAAGTTGCGACACATAAAACGAAGGTAGGAAAGTGAAATTGCAGTTTTTGGTGAATTAGAGTGTAAGTCAAAAAATGCCGATTTTTACTCGACAAAAAACTACTCGATTTTTCGTAACGTTTGCTTCAAAGTGCTAAAAATAACTATTTTGTTACCGGACAAGTTCTGTTTTACTTGGTGCATATATGTATATGCGATTGCCAGAGAAACGACTGGATTGAATCCTGTAATTGATACCAAAGACGTAACTTTAGTGCAGCACGTAGGAAAATTAATTGGTGTGTCACGTGTTTGTTAGGAACCTAGTACAGTCTGAACAAATAGATGAAAGTTTAAAATGGCGACCTTAATATGCGCATGCTAATCTGCTTGATAATTACCGTTCTTTAGCGTGTGTTCGTTATTTTGCGAAAAAACTTGTAGCATTTTTTTAACACGTCGCAAATAGTTATCTTAACTAATCGCGACTGCGTCGTTAAACAACGCAGTTCCTCCCTTCACCCCTTTTTTTGGGATTCCGTCAATTACTGGCGAATATGGCAAAGTAGTTAAATTACTTGGGTTTTTGAACGAGCATCTAGGAGGGTACCTTGTACAGAATTGATGTGAAATTGTCGCAATTTCTTGGTATGGCTTTTTTGCAGTTCATACGCCTATGATAATGATGACTGTGTTTTAAAATGTCGAAATCATTGGATTTAATCATCGTCTCAGAAAATGATTGAAGCATAGATGCTAAAGTAAGACAACAAAATTGTAGATTTCACAAATTTTGCTTATTTCCAAATTTTGAACATTTCTTTTTTTTGTTGAATAGTTGCTTAACATTTTTGAAGTACAAATATCAGCATAGTGATAAATGTGGTACAAAAAAATGGTTCAAACAAATTGTTTCTAGTCAACGTCGAAAGGGGCATAACTTGTTGCTTGATTGGGGTTAGCCAATATTATCTTAATGTTAAGGAGAACCTTGTTAATGATTTACTTAACGAAATCTTGTTGTGGTAATTGTAAAAAAGACTACATTCGTTTTGTTGTGAAGATTTAATTGTTGAATAAAATGCGTCATTGAATTGTTGAAAATTGGGCATCTGTTTTTGACTTCGTGTAAACTTAATTTTCCCTTTATCACTGCGTGGTCGAAAATACCAAAAGAAGAGTAAAATAGGCATTTGTAGTTGCATGTAATTGTAGTTTTGGTGGAGGTGAATAATTCTAGATTGCAATAAGGTTAGTGTAGCGTATAATGCATTTTGGAAGTTCTTGCAGTACGTCTTTCTTAATTTCCAGAATAAATTCGTAAACGGCAACATTCTTGTTCCCCGCCCTTTTTTTTATTTTAAATTGAAATTAGGAATTGTGAAGTTCGTAGTCAACTTTGAGGTGCCGCGAACAACGTGGCAATAACCTCCACCCCCCACCCACCCACCCCCCAATTGATTTTGTAAGTTCGTACCAAGGTGCTTAAAACCATACCACGGCCTTTGAGGTAGCATATAAGATCAAGCCCAGTCACGACTTTGAAAATAAAAAGCACCTTGCAAACTTGAACGTTACAGTGTGTGATGTGCAAAACTCGCATGCAATCATTGAGCGTCATTTTCAGCGACGGTTTGCAGTGAATGTGTGGTGTGGCATTGTCAGGGACAACCTGATAGGTCCGTACGTGTTGCCCAATACTTTGTCCGGTGGGAACTATTGTGTGTTCCTACGGGAAGTTCTACCTGAACTGTTGGAAAATGTACCCCTTGCAATTAGGCAAGCTGTATGGTATCAACATGACAGTGACCCTGCACATTTGACCGCCAAGCCAGAGCTGTACTCAACAATACATACGGTGATAGATGGATTGGTAGGCGTGGACCTGTTCTGTGGCCACCTCGGTCACCCGACCTCACAATGCTAGATTTCGTCTTGTGGGGCGAAATGAAGAAGCTGGTCTACGAAACCCCAGTGGAAAGTGTGAAAGACCTCGTTGCTCGAGTTACCGTCGCTGCTGGGATGATCACTGACATGCCCAACGTATTTGAGCATATCAGAGCGTCCCTGCTACACCGATGCCGTCTGTGTGTAGATGTGGCTGGCGGACATTTTCAACAACATCTGTGATATGTATCGTATGTCATTTCCACAGCCAATAAAGAATACTACTTGTGTACGTGTGTGTCATCATACACCTCTTGCACATGTTGTCTGTGTCCCCTCTTCTCTGGGGAATCCCCTTCTGCAGCCTGCTTTTCGGACACTTACTGGTAAAATGTTCTTCATGTGCTGTGATCTCCATCATTTCCCTTTGTACCCCCATTCGATACCTGCGCAACATATTCCCGGGAATCCATCACTTCCTGTGGGGAATCCCTGCCACATTCATTTTCGACAAGTGATTTGTGCATCATTCGCTAGCCCAGGTGTGTTTTCTTCGGGGATATCGTGCCACACCTTCTTTATGAGTACTATTTGTCGGCATATGGAGGTGTGAAGTCAATTTTCACACGATTTCGGCATCCTCTAGCTCCGACACGGTGCGTCATTCGACAAAATTCCATTTAAATTTTCTTCTTCATTTCACTTGGCGATTCACCTCCTTCGCGTTGTAAACGGAATTTTGCACCACCCTGTATATATATTGCATAAACTTCCTGATCTGACTCAAATTTAGCAACCAAAATCATTACAAATACGGAACTACTTCGGTTGAGTGCCATACTCACCTGCGAGTAACAGCATGGCAGATCTGACCACAAGTAGTACCAGGTTAAAATCAAGTGAAATTTTCTGCCAAATAGAATAGTGAAATTCATTTTACAATCATTTTCAAGTTATTCAATGTTAAGAGTAAACACTGCCATTGTTACGTTCACGCTATTCATCAATGTTAGTTCCTTGTTATGTAGTGAAACAAGATGTCATCGATCAAAGTAGAGAACATTAACATTAGCTTACATTGTGGTGGACAGAGTGCAAGGATAGTTGCAGACCTCAACCTCACACATCCTGAGAGATGACCGGCCAATTGCTCATAGCACAGTGGTGGCACTCATCCAGAAATTGAAGCAAAGGGGGAGTGTGTGTGTGTGGTCACTACAATGCAGCAAGCACTGCTTGGAAATGCTTGTGAAAAACTAACAAAAGCCGAAAGCCACCCTTTGTGGTTTTAGTGGGGGGCACATGCCCCATTCGTGCGATTTTCAAATGGGAAGGTATGTTTGGAATGCAGATTCGGAAAGGTGGGGAAAAAATATGATTGTCATATGAAACATTTGTCTGTACCACCTACCGTTTTCCGTGTAGAAAATGGTTTTGCAAAAAAAGGAAGGTGAGCCAAATTGAGTATGCCGAGCTTAACAATTAAGATAAGTGCAGCACCATAACAGTTTCGGAAAATGCAGGACACAAGCTTTCCAACGATATGCCACATGATGACTACGGAACTAAAAAAGGATGAAACCACGTGACCCAAAAAAGGGTGTCTAAAGTTAGGGAAGAACTCGAAAATTTCAAATGGCAAGGGGTTTCGAGTAATACCTCGTTTTAAAGGTCACAGAAAACGTGAAAAGGATGCGAACATGATTTTGTAATCCACTGACCGTTTTCAAAATGGCGACCAAAACAATTCCGACCCCTGAAGTTGGTGTTCCAAAGTGAGGAATTACGTATGTAAATAGCAAAACACAAACACTGGACAGAGGACACTAGATCCTGTACAAAGAATGCCAGCAGAACAGCTGATTATTCGTGACAAGGTTTCTAAATGGTTACTGGTTCGCTACCATTGTCAGACCATGCCACCCGTCACATGTAACGTCAGTGTACTGAACGTCCAGGTGAGAGGTTTGCGGTTTCGTATTAGTACATGCCTCTGTGAGTGTACAACATGAAGTGAGTAGAACTTCAGGTCCATTGTGTACGAGCAGGAATAAGCATAAGCACGTTGGGTAGGCTGAAGTACACAACACAGCATGCTGGCCCAGTCGACAAATTACGAAGTACGCCAATTGCCGGTGCATCCAGTTCCATTTGACTGCACGTACGCAGTTCCCACTGACCTGTTCAACAAAGGCAATCGGAAAGTAACACGGGTCAAGGTGTGATGCTGCTTTCATCCAAAACTCAAAATTTGGAGATGGGATGTAGCCCCCATCAATTTCCTAACCCAACCTCTCGAACGCCACTGCTTGGAACAACAGAGCACAACTGTCCTTTTCTCCATATGCCACGCGCATGTCCATGAACCGCGTGAATAAAATCGTGTCTGATTCTTTAAAGCTATCCGCAAACTTTCTTCTTATACTGAGATGACAACACTTAACGTGCTGTGGATCTGTGTAGCACGCTAGCAGACTGATTTCGCGAGCTGATTGGCTCCGACCATACCTCCCCCGTAGAACCGAGGGGCATTCGGCCAGATTCGGCGTGCGGCGAGGTGGTGAAAACGTGCTATGAAGCCAATAGCACGGTATTCGTTGTAGCTTAACAGCGTGCGGAAAATATTATAGTGCGCTGCAACTCTTGAGCCTCTTAACGTGAGAAGTTTCATTTCACTGCAGTGTTTTATTAAACTTCTTGAATCTATGAAATGTGTCCCTTTCTTTCTTTTCATTTTAGTAAATTGAATAACATGCTATAGCACGGTAGCACGTATTAAGCAGCCGCCACTGGTTGAACTTCTAAACTAACAAGAACACAAGACAGAAGGAGTACTTTGTAAGCGCAACATGTAAGTTCTTATTTTTATTATTATTTTTGTTATTATAGTATAAATGTCACCATTTATATATATTTGTGTAGTGTGAAGTTTCGTTTAAAAGTCCTGAAAATTTCATTGTAATTGAGCAAATGGTTTTCAAGATATGTTCAATTTTGTGATATTATGCAAAAATTGCTGTTTTAGTGATTTAAAATTACCGCCTCTCGCAGCGGCTGATGGGTATTTAACTCCCGGGTTGAAGGGTTAATTGTTAAGCTTGCTATACTCGATTTAGCTCACCTTCCTTTTTTTGCAAAACCATTTTCTACACTGAAAACGGTAGGTGGTACAGACAAATGTTTCATATGACAATCATATTTTTTCCCTGCCTTTCCGAATCTGAATTCCAAACATACCCTTCCCATTTGAAAATCACACGAACGGGTCATGTACCCCCCACTAAAACCACAAAGGGTTTGAGCCAAAAAGACTAGGATGTCAAATCAGTCAATTCTCTTTGGTTTGAGCCAGTGTTGTTTGCTGGAGGATCTATTCCAGAAACAGGGAATATTGAAGCCTAAAAATTACAAAAAGGGGAAAAAGATGAAACGCATAAAAATGAGCAAGTAAATCGGAAATACTAATTAGTGTTAGATATAACAGTAATATCGGTTATAATAATACTAATGTACTAAACATTTTCAAAAGTGGCGTAAGGGTAAATGTAGTTTAAAAAAATTGAACATTTGTACAAAAAAATGGAGGAGGGAAGGGGTCGGAAGTATGGGGATAAATCGCTGACCACGCCTGTCCAAAAATGCAGAAATCAGTACAGCAGCCAGTACAGAGGATTATCCAAAATGTTCCATCTGATGGGGTAAAAGTTTGAATTTGGGGGTAGGGGTAAAATGGTAAATTTAGAGCCAAAATGACCATAAATTAGGCCTCAGTAAAAAAAATTTAGGGAATGTGTGGTTAAATCACTGATGCTGAGCTTACAATGTTGGAAAGGTGATAGATACTCCACCATTGGACTTAATATTTTGTTAAAAAGTCTAATTTTACTGTAATACATTAGAGCAAACTATGAACATGGACACTATTTAAAAACAAGGTACAAGTATCTACATCAGCTTATTAAATTTTAAAACACATTGAAAAACGTAAAAAAAAAAAAAACACTGAAAAATTTCTGTCCATGAACATTTATAATGTAACAAGAAAATTTCCCAAGTATACAGACTTAAAATTTGATTTGTATCTCTCGCAACATAAATTATCTACAAAGTTCTATAGCAATGCTGATTTTGTTGCTATTTATAGGCACACTTCAGGAAAAGGTCAAAAGACAAAATTTAGGATTATCGATTCTAAATTCAAATTAAATTATATAATATTAATTTATCTCAGTGCATCAGTAGACAAAGGAGCACAACTTGAGTTCTATGTGGTGAGAGAAATATAGTTTCCAGGAGCTACATCAGTGGTTTTCAAAACACCATTTTAACTTGCTGTATTATGTAATCAGCTCTATGAATCTTGTGTCACATAAGAACTATGACAATGAGTACATAGGAGACAGTACATGCAGCTTGATAAAATTCAAGTATAATTCCTGGTTTTCAAAGCAAAATTTCAAAAAAATTCAAGGCCACAAGCAGATGTTTTCTCTATTTCAATATTGTGTATTACCGCCTCTTAACACCCACACACATGCGCCAGAGGTGCAGCCATGAACTTTTGTCTGGGGGGGGGGCAAGTATTAGGAAAAATGTACCAATAATAATGTCATTATCATGACGACTAACTGTTATTATTATTAGTAGTAGTAGTTGTGGTAGTGTCAGAGACATTATCATCCTCATAAATTACACAAAGAGAGGGGTATTAGTCGGTGTTAAAGCATTTGTGCTGGATCTCACATTCATTAATAATAGAAAACAAGTACACAAAGTGTGTTTTTGAATGACAGAAAATGCACGATGAATGCAGTCCTAATATTATTATTTTTGTATATATACGATATACAAGATAAGAACCGTGGTAGCTCAGTTGTTAGGGTATCTGACTACCATGGGAGAGACAAGGGTTCAATCCCCGGCAGGGGAGAACCGACATTTTTTCCACCTGTTCAAGAGGTTCCGGCACCCACCGAGCATCATATAAAGTGGGTATCTGCAGGAAACTCTGTGGGGTAAAGGCAGCCAGGGGCATGGTGCTTATCACATCACCCCATCTTCGGCCATGATCAATTTTCTTGCAAACTGAAAACAATATTGATTTAATAGAGCACAAATAATTTCTTAAGGGGCCATTGCATTCTCTCTTTGACAACTTTTATCATTTAGATTGACTCCCGCTGCTCCCTAGCTATGGCTCTGAACTTGAGAAGACTAAGAAAAGCAGGCATGCGAATGAGAAAATTTTATGAAATGTATTTTTATTTGCATAAAATTGAAATCGAGTGCAATAATTGCATCTCTGTGCCGTCTGAGGTGCCCTTGGCCATCAATGTTTGCACCCTCGCCCTCCTTAGGTAGGTATTAGATATTTAATGCAACCAATTTATAGAATTGCATTGTATAGGTACCTGATTTACCTAACCAAATATTAAAACAGGACCACTCTGTTAATAACAGCATCTGAAAGTTCATATATGAGGGGCATCCTGAAAAAAGGCTCCAATGGTGACTGTATGCAGCACTAGTGGCTGGAGGGCGGGCAGGAAGAAGTGGCATATAGCTGTATTCTGGTACAGTCTCAATTCAGCAGTTTTAGGACAGTTCTAGGTTAAAGATTGCAGCTCTCATATAGTCTCCCACCGACTGCGATGTAGCCTACGTGTAGTAATCAGATTGTTTCATGCTCAGAATTTGGCACAGAGCCACCAGCAATCGTGTGAGGTGTGCAGACTGAACGTCATGAGTGATGGTATGGTCAGACAATGGTGAGCTGAGTACACGTGGGCCCTTTGCATCACTTCAGGTGAGAGATCTTTGACCACTCCGTGTACAGCCCTGGCCTTCCATGCATCGACTTTCATCTCCTTGTTCAATTGAAGAGGTTTCTGGCAGACAAGGATTTGACAGCTACACTGTGGTAGAGACTGTTCCAGTCTTTGCTGTCAGACACACATGCCATGAGCATACAAAATTTAGTGCCATGTGACGACAAATGCCAGAACAAAGGTGGTGATTATGCCGAAAATTAGGTTAGGACTCCCTTTTACTAATGCAATAAATTACAACTGATATTCTTGTTTTTTTTTATGCCTAATAGGTAGGGACCTTGATTTTTGTGTTGTTTTTTTTCAAATTCATGTAATTTTTTATTTTTTTACTATTCGGTGTTATTTTACCCGAAATTCACATTTTTGTTTTAGTGCATTTTCTGGCAAATACCTGAAATTATACCTTCATGGTGTTTTTAAACTACTGTTTCAAATTGTAAGTCACATGGCCTACCCCTCTTCGTGAGAGTTTGATATCTTGGAAGTTATTTCAGGAAACTTATGTTCCATACCACCTTTTTAATTTTGTAAGGGTTTTAGATAATGGAATTTTCCCCGTACATACTGAAGGGTGCATAATGACCATAAGTGGCGATGCACCCAAAAATTTTAAACCAATCAATCTCAGGTGGCATTATCTTTTTTTGACTTGTTAGTGTTAATTTTCTCAAAATTCGCATTTTTGTTTAGAACATTTTTCTTCCAAATATACCAAAACCTAATGCTTCCATTGTGCTTTTAAACTATTATTTTAAATTGTAGGTCACATGGTCTACGTATTTTCGTGACAGTTTGATATGTTGGAACAGATTTTTGAGTAAGTAAAAGTAAAGTGCTCCCCTTTGCTTAGCACCTAGCCATGAAGGCATCTAGGGGGTGTGGAGTTAGGGCAACAAACTTTCTTGATCATGGCAGAAATTGGGGGTGATGTGATCAGCACCACGCTCCTGGCTACCTTTACCTCCTCGCCCCAGTTTCCTCCAGGTACCGGCTTGATACGACGCTAGGTGGGTGCCGGAGCAGTTTCAACAGGTGGAAAAGATTCTGCTTCTCCCCCGCAGGGGATCGACCCCGGGTCTCTCGCATAGTAGTCAGTATTTCTCGCTCGACAAATGCCAATGGTGCGCACTTAGCTTGGTAATTCAAAACACATCTCGCGCGACAAATACTGAAGATGCAGCTCCCGTGTGATGGTAGATATGCACTTGATCTTCTGTTAGAACCCTGCCACTTTGCCCTGTGATGCAAATTGTTTTCATAGAAGTTGAAAAAATCGTGGGAAATACATGATTTAATGTGGCTCTCGGAAGCATTCCATGCATAACAAGCACTATAGTTTACTCTTGAATAAAATGTTGGAAAATTTGCACATTTTATGTACAAAAAATATGGCACATTTTGTTTCTTTAAGCCTAGAAAAGACAAGAATCAGCCAGGGGCATGGTGCTTATCACATCACCCCATCTTCGGCCATGATCAATTTTCTTGCAAACTGAAAACAATATTGATTTAATAGAGCACAAATAATTTCTTAAGGGGCCATTGCATTCTCTCTTTGACAACTTTTATCATTTAGATTGACTCCCGCTGCTCCCTAGCTATGGCTCTGAACTTGAGAAGACTAAGAAAAGCAGGCATGCGAATGAGAAAATTTTATGAAATGTATTTTTATTTGCATAAAATTGAAATCGAGTGCAATAATTGCATCTCTGTGCCGTCTGAGGTGCCCTTGGCCATCAATGTTTGCACCCTCGCCCTCCTTAGGTAGGTATTAGATATTTAATGCAACCAATTTATAGAATTGCATTGTATAGGTACCTGATTTACCTAACCAAATATTAAAACAGGACCACTCTGTTAATAACAGCATCTGAAAGTTCATATATGAGGGGCATCCTGAAAAAAGGCTCCAATGGTGACTGTATGCAGCACTAGTGGCTGGAGGGCGGGCAGGAAGAAGTGGCATATAGCTGTATTCTGGTACAGTCTCAATTCAGCAGTTTTAGGACAGTTCTAGGTTAAAGATTGCAGCTCTCATATAGTCTCCCACCGACTGCGATGTAGCCTACGTGTAGTAATCAGATTGTTTCATGCTCAGAATTTGGCACAGAGCCACCAGCAATCGTGTGAGGTGTGCAGACTGAACGTCATGAGTGATGGTATGGTCAGACAATGGTGAGCTGAGTACACGTGGGCCCTTTGCATCACTTCAGGTGAGAGATCTTTGACCACTCCGTGTACAGCCCTGGCCTTCCATGCATCGACTTTCATCTCCTTGTTCAATTGAAGAGGTTTCTGGCAGACAAGGATTTGACAGCTACACTGTGGTAGAGACTGTTCCAGTCTTTGCTGTCAGACACACATGCCATGAGCATACAAAATTTAGTGCCATGTGACGACAAATGCCAGAACAAAGGTGGTGATTATGCCGAAAATTAGGTTAGGACTCCCTTTTACTAATGCAATAAATTACAACTGATATTCTTGTTTTTTTTTATGCCTAATAGGTAGGGACCTTGATTTTTGTGTTGTTTTTTTTCAAATTCATGTAATTTTTTATTTTTTTACTATTCGGTGTTATTTTACCCGAAATTCACATTTTTGTTTTAGTGCATTTTCTGGCAAATACCTGAAATTATACCTTCATGGTGTTTTTAAACTACTGTTTCAAATTGTAAGTCACATGGCCTACCCCTCTTCGTGAGAGTTTGATATCTTGGAAGTTATTTCAGGAAACTTATGTTCCATACCAACTTTTTAATTTTGTAAGGGTTTTAGATAATGGAATTTTCCCCGTACATACTGAAGGGTGCATAATGACCATAAGTGGCGATGCACCCAAAAATTTTAAACCAATCAATCTCAGGTGGCATTATCTTTTTTTGACTTGTTAGTGTTAATTTTCTCAAAATTCGCATTTTTGTTTAGAACATTTTTCTTCCAAATATACCAAAACCTAATGCTTCCATTGTGCTTTTAAACTATTATTTTAAATTGTAGGTCACATGGTCTACGTATTTTCGTGACAGTTTGATATGTTGGAACAGATTTTTGAGTAAGTAAAAGTAAAGTGCTCCCCTTTGCTTAGCACCTAGCCATGAAGGCATCTAGGGGGTGTGGAGTTAGGGCAACAAACTTTCTTGATCATGGCAGAAATTGGGGGTGATGTGATCAGCACCACGCTCCTGGCTACCTTTACCTCCTCGCCCCAGTTTCCTCCAGGTACCGGCTTGATACGACGCTAGGTGGGTGCCGGAGCAGTTTCAACAGGTGGAAAAGATTCTGCTTCTCCCCCGCAGGGGATCGACCCCGGGTCTCTCGCATAGTAGTCAGTATTTCTCGCTCGACAAATGCCAATGGTGCGCACTTAGCTTGGTAATTCAAAACACATCTCGCGCGACAAATACTGAAGATGCAGCTCCCGTGTGATGGTAGATATGCACTTGATCTTCTGTTAGAACCCTGCCACTTTGCCCTGTGATGCAAATTGTTTTCATAGAAGTTGAAAAAATCGTGGGAAATACATGATTTAATGTGGCTCTCGGAAGCATTCCATGCATAACAAGCACTATAGTTTACTCTTGAATAAAATGTTGGAAAATTTGCACATTTTATGTACAAAAAATATGGCACATTTTGTTTCTTTAAGCCTAGAAAAGACAAGAATCAGCCAGGGGCATGGTGCTTATCACATCACCCCATCTTCGGCCATGATCAATTTTCTTGCAAACTGAAAACAATATTGATTTAATAGAGCACAAATAATTTCTTAAGGGGCCATTGCATTCTCTCTTTGACAACTTTTATCATTTAGATTGACTCCCGCTGCTCCCTAGCTATGGCTCTGAACTTGAGAAGACTAAGAAAAGCAGGCATGCGAATGAGAAAATTTTATGAAATGTATTTTTATTTGCATAAAATTGAAATCGAGTGCAATAATTGCATCTCTGTGCCGTCTGAGGTGCCCTTGGCCATCAATGTTTGCACCCTCGCCCTCCTTAGGTAGGTATTAGATATTTAATGCAACCAATTTATAGAATTGCATTGTATAGGTACCTGATTTACCTAACCAAATATTAAAACAGGACCACTCTGTTAATAACAGCATCTGAAAGTTCATATATGAGGGGCATCCTGAAAAAAGGCTCCAATGGTGACTGTATGCAGCACTAGTGGCTGGAGGGCGGGCAGGAAGAAGTGGCATATAGCTGTATTCTGGTACAGTCTCAATTCAGCAGTTTTAGGACAGTTCTAGGTTAAAGATTGCAGCTCTCATATAGTCTCCCACCGACTGCGATGTAGCCTACGTGTAGTAATCAGATTGTTTCATGCTCAGAATTTGGCACAGAGCCACCAGCAATCGTGTGAGGTGTGCAGACTGAACGTCATGAGTGATGGTATGGTCAGACAATGGTGAGCTGAGTACACGTGGGCCCTTTGCATCACTTCAGGTGAGAGATCTTTGACCACTCCGTGTACAGCCCTGGCCTTCCATGCATCGACTTTCATCTCCTTGTTCAATTGAAGAGGTTTCTGGCAGACAAGGATTTGACAGCTACACTGTGGTAGAGACTGTTCCAGTCTTTGCTGTCAGACACACATGCCATGAGCATACAAAATTTAGTGCCATGTGACGACAAATGCCAGAACAAAGGTGGTGATTATGCCGAAAATTAGGTTAGGACTCCCTTTTACTAATGCAATAAATTACAACTGATATTCTTGTTTTTTTTTATGCCTAATAGGTAGGGACCTTGATTTTTGTGTTGTTTTTTTTCAAATTCATGTAATTTTTTATTTTTTTACTATTCGGTGTTATTTTACCCGAAATTCACATTTTTGTTTTAGTGCATTTTCTGGCAAATACCTGAAATTATACCTTCATGGTGTTTTTAAACTACTGTTTCAAATTGTAAGTCACATGGCCTACCCCTCTTCGTGAGAGTTTGATATCTTGGAAGTTATTTCAGGAAACTTATGTTCCATACCACCTTTTTAATTTTGTAAGGGTTTTAGATAATGGAATTTTCCCCGTACATACTGAAGGGTGCATAATGACCATAAGTGGCGATGCACCCAAAAATTTTAAACCAATCAATCTCAGGTGGCATTATCTTTTTTTGACTTGTTAGTGTTAATTTTCTCAAAATTCGCATTTTTGTTTAGAACATTTTTCTTCCAAATATACCAAAACCTAATGCTTCCATTGTGCTTTTAAACTATTATTTTAAATTGTAGGTCACATGGTCTACGTATTTTCGTGACAGTTTGATATGTTGGAACAGATTTTTGAGTAAGTAAAAGTAAAGTGCTCCCCTTTGCTTAGCACCTAGCCATGAAGGCATCTAGGGGGTGTGGAGTTAGGGCAACAAACTTTCTTGATCATGGCAGAAATTGGGGGTGATGTGATCAGCACCACGCTCCTGGCTACCTTTACCTCCTCGCCCCAGTTTCCTCCAGGTACCGGCTTGATACGACGCTAGGTGGGTGCCGGAGCAGTTTCAACAGGTGGAAAAGATTCTGCTTCTCCCCCGCAGGGGATCGACCCCGGGTCTCTCGCATAGTAGTCAGTATTTCTCGCTCGACAAATGCCAATGGTGCGCACTTAGCTTGGTAATTCAAAACACATCTCGCGCGACAAATACTGAAGATGCAGCTCCCGTGTGATGGTAGATATGCACTTGATCTTCTGTTAGAACCCTGCCACTTTGCCCTGTGATGCAAATTGTTTTCATAGAAGTTGAAAAAATCGTGGGAAATACATGATTTAATGTGGCTCTCGGAAGCATTCCATGCATAACAAGCACTATAGTTTACTCTTGAATAAAATGTTGGAAAATTTGCACATTTTATGTACAAAAAATATGGCACATTTTGTTTCTTTAAGCCTAGAAAAGACAAGAATCAGCCAGGGGCATGGTGCTTATCACATCACCCCATCTTCGGCCATGATCAATTTTCTTGCAAACTGAAAACAATATTGATTTAATAGAGCACAAATAATTTCTTAAGGGGCCATTGCATTCTCTCTTTGACAACTTTTATCATTTAGATTGACTCCCGCTGCTCCCTAGCTATGGCTCTGAACTTGAGAAGACTAAGAAAAGCAGGCATGCGAATGAGAAAATTTTATGAAATGTATTTTTATTTGCATAAAATTGAAATCGAGTGCAATAATTGCATCTCTGTGCCGTCTGAGGTGCCCTTGGCCATCAATGTTTGCACCCTCGCCCTCCTTAGGTAGGTATTAGATATTTAATGCAACCAATTTATAGAATTGCATTGTATAGGTACCTGATTTACCTAACCAAATATTAAAACAGGACCACTCTGTTAATAACAGCATCTGAAAGTTCATATATGAGGGGCATCCTGAAAAAAGGCTCCAATGGTGACTGTATGCAGCACTAGTGGCTGGAGGGCGGGCAGGAAGAAGTGGCATATAGCTGTATTCTGGTACAGTCTCAATTCAGCAGTTTTAGGACAGTTCTAGGTTAAAGATTGCAGCTCTCATATAGTCTCCCACCGACTGCGATGTAGCCTACGTGTAGTAATCAGATTGTTTCATGCTCAGAATTTGGCACAGAGCCACCAGCAATCGTGTGAGGTGTGCAGACTGAACGTCATGAGTGATGGTATGGTCAGACAATGGTGAGCTGAGTACACGTGGGCCCTTTGCATCACTTCAGGTGAGAGATCTTTGACCACTCCGTGTACAGCCCTGGCCTTCCATGCATCGACTTTCATCTCCTTGTTCAATTGAAGAGGTTTCTGGCAGACAAGGATTTGACAGCTACACTGTGGTAGAGACTGTTCCAGTCTTTGCTGTCAGACACACATGCCATGAGCATACAAAATTTAGTGCCATGTGACGACAAATGCCAGAACAAAGGTGGTGATTATGCCGAAAATTAGGTTAGGACTCCCTTTTACTAATGCAATAAATTACAACTGATATTCTTGTTTTTTTTTATGCCTAATAGGTAGGGACCTTGATTTTTGTGTTGTTTTTTTTCAAATTCATGTAATTTTTTATTTTTTTACTATTCGGTGTTATTTTACCCGAAATTCACATTTTTGTTTTAGTGCATTTTCTGGCAAATACCTGAAATTATACCTTCATGGTGTTTTTAAACTACTGTTTCAAATTGTAAGTCACATGGCCTACCCCTCTTCGTGAGAGTTTGATATCTTGGAAGTTATTTCAGGAAACTTATGTTCCATACCACCTTTTTAATTTTGTAAGGGTTTTAGATAATGGAATTTTCCCCGTACATACTGAAGGGTGCATAATGACCATAAGTGGCGATGCACCCAAAAATTTTAAACCAATCAATCTCAGGTGGCATTATCTTTTTTTGACTTGTTAGTGTTAATTTTCTCAAAATTCGCATTTTTGTTTAGAACATTTTTCTTCCAAATATACCAAAACCTAATGCTTCCATTGTGCTTTTAAACTATTATTTTAAATTGTAGGTCACATGGTCTACGTATTTTCGTGACAGTTTGATATGTTGGAACAGATTTTTGAGTAAGTAAAAGTAAAGTGCTCCCCTTTGCTTAGCACCTAGCCATGAAGGCATCTAGGGGGTGTGGAGTTAGGGCAACAAACTTTCTTGATCATGGCAGAAATTGGGGGTGATGTGATCAGCACCACGCTCCTGGCTACCTTTACCTCCTCGCCCCAGTTTCCTCCAGGTACCGGCTTGATACGACGCTAGGTGGGTGCCGGAGCAGTTTCAACAGGTGGAAAAGATTCTGCTTCTCCCCCGCAGGGGATCGACCCCGGGTCTCTCGCATAGTAGTCAGTATTTCTCGCTCGACAAATGCCAATGGTGCGCACTTAGCTTGGTAATTCAAAACACATCTCGCGCGACAAATACTGAAGATGCAGCTCCCGTGTGATGGTAGATATGCACTTGATCTTCTGTTAGAACCCTGCCACTTTGCCCTGTGATGCAAATTGTTTTCATAGAAGTTGAAAAAATCGTGGGAAATACATGATTTAATGTGGCTCTCGGAAGCATTCCATGCATAACAAGCACTATAGTTTACTCTTGAATAAAATGTTGGAAAATTTGCACATTTTATGTACAAAAAATATGGCACATTTTGTTTCTTTAAGCCTAGAAAAGACAAGAATCAGCCAGGGGCATGGTGCTTATCACATCACCCCATCTTCGGCCATGATCAATTTTCTTGCAAACTGAAAACAATATTGATTTAATAGAGCACAAATAATTTCTTAAGGGGCCATTGCATTCTCTCTTTGACAACTTTTATCATTTAGATTGACTCCCGCTGCTCCCTAGCTATGGCTCTGAACTTGAGAAGACTAAGAAAAGCAGGCATGCGAATGAGAAAATTTTATGAAATGTATTTTTATTTGCATAAAATTGAAATCGAGTGCAATAATTGCATCTCTGTGCCGTCTGAGGTGCCCTTGGCCATCAATGTTTGCACCCTCGCCCTCCTTAGGTAGGTATTAGATATTTAATGCAACCAATTTATAGAATTGCATTGTATAGGTACCTGATTTACCTAACCAAATATTAAAACAGGACCACTCTGTTAATAACAGCATCTGAAAGTTCATATATGAGGGGCATCCTGAAAAAAGGCTCCAATGGTGACTGTATGCAGCACTAGTGGCTGGAGGGCGGGCAGGAAGAAGTGGCATATAGCTGTATTCTGGTACAGTCTCAATTCAGCAGTTTTAGGACAGTTCTAGGTTAAAGATTGCAGCTCTCATATAGTCTCCCACCGACTGCGATGTAGCCTACGTGTAGTAATCAGATTGTTTCATGCTCAGAATTTGGCACAGAGCCACCAGCAATCGTGTGAGGTGTGCAGACTGAACGTCATGAGTGATGGTATGGTCAGACAATGGTGAGCTGAGTACACGTGGGCCCTTTGCATCACTTCAGGTGAGAGATCTTTGACCACTCCGTGTACAGCCCTGGCCTTCCATGCATCGACTTTCATCTCCTTGTTCAATTGAAGAGGTTTCTGGCAGACAAGGATTTGACAGCTACACTGTGGTAGAGACTGTTCCAGTCTTTGCTGTCAGACACACATGCCATGAGCATACAAAATTTAGTGCCATGTGACGACAAATGCCAGAACAAAGGTGGTGATTATGCCGAAAATTAGGTTAGGACTCCCTTTTACTAATGCAATAAATTACAACTGATATTCTTGTTTTTTTTTATGCCTAATAGGTAGGGACCTTGATTTTTGTGTTGTTTTTTTTCAAATTCATGTAATTTTTTATTTTTTTACTATTCGGTGTTATTTTACCCGAAATTCACATTTTTGTTTTAGTGCATTTTCTGGCAAATACCTGAAATTATACCTTCATGGTGTTTTTAAACTACTGTTTCAAATTGTAAGTCACATGGCCTACCCCTCTTCGTGAGAGTTTGATATCTTGGAAGTTATTTCAGGAAACTTATGTTCCATACCACCTTTTTAATTTTGTAAGGGTTTTAGATAATGGAATTTTCCCCGTACATACTGAAGGGTGCATAATGACCATAAGTGGCGATGCACCCAAAAATTTTAAACCAATCAATCTCAGGTGGCATTATCTTTTTTTGACTTGTTAGTGTTAATTTTCTCAAAATTCGCATTTTTGTTTAGAACATTTTTCTTCCAAATATACCAAAACCTAATGCTTCCATTGTGCTTTTAAACTATTATTTTAAATTGTAGGTCACATGGTCTACGTATTTTCGTGACAGTTTGATATGTTGGAACAGATTTTTGAGTAAGTAAAAGTAAAGTGCTCCCCTTTGCTTAGCACCTAGCCATGAAGGCATCTAGGGGGTGTGGAGTTAGGGCAACAAACTTTCTTGATCATGGCAGAAATTGGGGGTGATGTGATCAGCACCACGCTCCTGGCTACCTTTACCTCCTCGCCCCAGTTTCCTCCAGGTACCGGCTTGATACGACGCTAGGTGGGTGCCGGAGCAGTTTGAACAGGTGGAAAAGATTCTGCTTCTCCCCCGCAGGGGATCGACCCCGGGTCTCTCGCATAGTAGTCAGTATTTCTCGCTCGACAAATGCCAATGGTGCGCACTTAGCTTGGTAATTCAAAACACATCTCGCGCGACAAATACTGAAGATGCAGCTCCCGTGTGATGGTAGATATGCACTTGATCTTCTGTTAGAACCCTGCCACTTTGCCCTGTGATGCAAATTGTTTTCATAGAAGTTGAAAAAATCGTGGGAAATACATGATTTAATGTGGCTCTCGGAAGCATTCCATGCATAACAAGCACTATAGTTTACTCTTGAATAAAATGTTGGAAAATTTGCACATTTTATGTACAAAAAATATGGCACATTTTGTTTCTTTAAGCCTAGAAAAGACAAGAATCTTGGATTTCATGGAATTTTTCACTGTTTTAGGACATTTTTTAAAAAAAATAGCTAAAAACGCAAAAAAATCGCATTTTATGCCAAATTTGCGTTATTTCGATATTTTGAACAGGCGAAAAATGTGTCCAGACATCACTGCACATTCATAAACACAACTTATCTTAATAATAATTTTTTAAAAAAGTCAATCAAGACAAAATTCCCTGACTTTTTTTGACACATCAAATTCCCTGACTTTTCCCAGTTTTTCAGGTCTGTCACCACCCTGCCAGTGTCAAAGCTCCAGGTCAGACTCTGAGATCAAGGCCAGCTTCTAGCTTCACATGGCCTCTGCCTCAGACTCGGAACTCAAGGTCGACCTCTGGTCATACATGGTCTCACACTCATAAGTCTCTTGTAGGCTCAGTATCAGTCTCTGGAGGCTTAACATTTGTGTGAGAAATTCATTCACAGGCGTCGGAAAGGGGGGGATGCCTAATATTCAAAAAATGATTTAGGTGCCGTATTTGCATGATATTTTCAGATACACACTATGTACATTCCAATAAAATTTATTAGGCACAAATACATAAGACTGTAATTCCTTGTAAGCATGAATGCTATAGAAATTACAAAATGCTTTTGTAAATATTCTCATCATATTTACATGTAAAATTACAGAAAGTCATTCTAGAAGGTAACATTGGACAAATGGAAAATGGGAGCTCCACATTTCAGGGTTTATGAGTTTTCAATATGCTTATAAGTGATCACAGTAAAGTGCTCCTTAATTTTTGCTCACCACTCTCCACCTGCATAAAGTATACTGATATTTAAAATGTAAGCATGACACTTCCTTCTTATTAAAATTCATATTTAACTTAATTTATTTTTCAATCCACAATTAACACATATGTTTCCTTACAAATGGCTGTGAAAGGCATCAGGATTTGGGCTCGGGCTATGGGACGTATGCTGGTTCAAGTCTCCTGGGGGAATTGTAACAACTTTTATCATGAGATTTCAACCAGTCCATGGGACCGTTGGCCACCCACAATTGTGAGAATATTTGGAAGCTAGGAATGAGTAGCATAACCCAGTCATGAAGACCTACAACAATGACTCGTTGTGCCCTCAACACATCATCCTGTAACTGGTTGGATGATGGCCCACCTCTGCTGAGGCATGTGGAGTGAGGCCAGCAGTCAGTAAGTAGGCCCTCGACTTCACAGGCTGTAGCACCATGGGTTGAAATAAAAAGCAAGTGTATTCACTGCAACTGTATGTGCCGTGGTAGCTCAGTCGTTAGGGCATCTTTCTACCATGTGAGACACCCAGGTTCGATCCCTGGCGGGGGAGAACCGGGATTCTTTACACCTGTTCAAGCAGCTCTGGCACCCAACCAGCACCATACAAAGTGGGTACCTGGAGGAAACTCTGGGGGGTAAAGGTGGTCAGGGGCATGGTGCTTATCACATCACCCACACCTTCGGCTGTGATCAAGAAAGTGTGGGCCCTAACTCCACACCCCCTATATGCCTTCATGGCATGGTGCAAAGCACAGGGGAGCACTTTACCTTTTTACTTTTTTATTCACTGCAATCGATTGACAATTTTTATATATAAAACTACAAGTAGCCAAAAGTAAATCATTTGTGAAGATTTTGTCAATGTACATTAAAATTTCTATTTGGTGTGTGTTGCCATTACACAAAAAATGATTTATTTTATGTTATGTTAAAGAATAGGCCCAAATTCCCAGACACAACTGTAGCACTAATATAGATTCAGTAAGGAAGAAATTTTCTGATATGAAAGATTGTTTTATTCACTAGAATCTGGAATATCTATAATTTTGTTACAATTAAAGGCATTTAAGTAAATAAGAGAAAATATAATGTCTCCATCAGGTTCAAACTGCTGCATGCAGATGGTGTTCAAGTGGTAGTTCTTGTCAAGACTGGTGCATTTTTGTCTCCTATGACTAGTAAGGAAGATTTTGTTGTGAAACAACAAATCCAGTATGTAGCCGAAAGTACCTGAAATACTATGTGAAAAGGCGAACACCTTTTATATCTTAAGAAAGTAGTGGTTATGTTCATGGTTTTTGAAGTGCCGTATCATCGTGGTGCTAATTTTAGCATACACTGTTGCCAAAATTTCACTCTGTGATTTCTAACGATATGATCAACTTTTTTATTCGCTGCAATTTATTGACAATTTTTTATATAAAACTATAAGTAGCATAAAGTAAATCATTTTTGAAGATTTTGTCAATGTACATTAAAATTTCTATTTGGTGTGTGATGCCATTATGAGGATTATGAATGATGAGGATAAATACAATGAAACCAGGGTTCGAACCTGGACGAACCTGACTCCATAAAGCATTGTACTTGCCACATTATATGAAAACATATCCAACGATTATTTTGTATTTTTCAATGAATGGCACAGTGGCAGCGTTGTCACTTGTAATCAAGAGGTCCTGGGTTCGATACCTGGTGGAGGTTTCGATACCTGGTTCAGATTCCACTTAAAACTGTAGGTCCAGTCCCGATTATCCTTACTGTGCATAAAATGGACTTTTATACCTGCCGCAAAATTAGTTTGGTATTGAGAGCTGAAGGAACACGCGTCACGGTGTTGCCATATCATGCGGTACAGTACGCACTGCAGCCGTCTGACGCTGTGTCGAGGAAAACGTGTTATGAAAAGGAACAACAATGATGAAATGTGTTATTGTTTTTCGAGGAAAATGGAATAACAATGATGACAACAATGATGAATGTATTATTGTTTTTTCTATTCATTTCCATCTCCCTTACAACATGAACGAATTAATGAAACGAGCATTGCTTACAGGTTACCTTTTCAATCCATTCTGTATATACACTTTCAATAATAACTTCTTTCCGAAGTCTCCGTTAAAGTCTGCCCGTCTTTCAATTATACCGCAACTGAAGTGCACAAAGTCCAGTTGGTGGGGCGTCTGACTTTCACGCATGAGACCCGCGGTGGTTCGTGGAACTTTTTCAAATATCCCCAGGCTCCGGGGTCGACTCAGCCCAAGTGAGTACCTGGGGCAAACCTGTGGTAAAGGCGGTTTGTGAACCATATCACCGCCATAATATGGCCTAGGTCGAGGTCGAGAATGTGTGGAGCTCTACCTCCACATCTCCATATGCCTCCATACTTTATTTTGGGTCCATTATTTTTTTTCTGCATGAGAATCCCAGATATTTTATGACTGTCCTTAAAGATGTTTCCACACCTTGTAAAAATGCCGAATCTTTCAACGAAACGCGCAGTTTCCCAACAGTGGGATGATCTTTCCTCCTATAATAAGAGTAAATATGGCGAGAATAGCATCTTGCTGAAAAGTATCTAAATTTGTCACGCGTTTACTGATATTCCTATTCGTTCCTGGGGTTTCCAATTGTGAAGCCTCGCATTTATTTATTTATTTATTTATTTATTTCTACCAAATTATATTTTTCTTTCCCTATGGTAACAATAGTGTTCTTAGACACGCCGAAAGCAGCAGCAGACCTGTCCAGAACTTTGTTTAGAAATGATTCGACCCCCCATTGTTTTACTCTTGCTCAAATTATTTGCGCTCAGAACAAATCATCTCCCGCGTTTGATCTTTGAGAAGAATTCCTTTTTCTTTTAGTGCATGGCCTCTTTGGTACATTGTCATCTTGAGTATTGCCTCCCGTGCTTGACATTCTTCACACAAGCACACGACACACTCAAGCAGAACACATAAAATTATGTACAAAAAATAACATACTAAAACAACACGCTATATACAACAAAGAATACTCTAAATTCAATAAACACTAAACAAACGGACTGGTTAAAATATCACAGTAACGCAACGCAACAAACAAACAACACGTCCTCTTCCAACAACATGAAATCTGATCGCAGGAAGAATCGCCCGATAAGCGGCAACACCGAGAAAAACGTTTTCTGTTGCTAGGTAACCAGGGCCTGGGTGAAACACTGGGAAGATTTTGATTGGTTCGCATGCCAGCAACCCACCCTCCCGCAGTGACGTAGACCCGATTTCAACACGTGGTTCTCAAGTGTCAATACCAAACTAATTTTGCGGCAGGTATAACACCAAATCAATCAATCTATGAATGTAACAATAAGTGCTGCTATTATTTATTATGCACGTTCCTGTTAGGTACAAATTAATGTTTAACAAACATTATAAAGTTGGAACTGATGAATTGAAGTGATTGCCTACCGTGTAGCAAACCAGTAACCCTTTAATTACAAGACGATATCGTCAACCGCTGTAGTACTATTTAGATCTATTATTTTCACGTCCATTTACAGAAGATACGTAAGTTTTGTATTTCATTATTAATATTTAACTTATCTAAGGTTGTAACAAGAAAATGTAAATATTTTTAAAATGCATTATAAGTTGACTCATACACGATATTAACTTTATTTTTATTCTTCTTTTTCAGAGAAGCATTTGAGAGTAACTTTTGTAAAAGAGGACAACAAAATTGATTGACAATGGCAGCTGTCCACCATCACAGTTTGCAGATAAGATGCTGTGAAATACGAGGCTTGTCCGGAAAGTAAAGATACAAACCAAAAATAAGATATAAAAGAAATGTATTGCTCGCAACTAAAGTTACACTTGATGCACTGATACAGAGGCTATTTCTCCACATAAGTGCCTCCATTGTCCAAACATTTGTTCAGACGCGGAACAAGTTTTTGTATCCCTGAATCGTAGAAATCCGCCGCCTGCATCTGGAACCAAGTTGTGACTTCTTCCCGACTTCATCATAATCGGCAAACTGTTTTCAACCAAGATTTTTCTTGAGGTACAGGAACAGGTGGTAGTCGCTGGGTGCAAGGTCAGGGCTGTATAGCAGATGGTGAAGGACCTCCCATTGAAACTGTGCAAGCAGATCCTTGGTGACATTCGCTGCATGGGGGCAGGCATTGTCATGAAGAAAGCGGATTCCACTTGACAACATGCCTCTCAGTTTGTCATGAATTGCACATCGAAGATGTTTTTAAAGTCTGGCAGTAGGTTTCAGCATTAATCGTTCTTCCAGGCGGCATGAATTCCACCAGGAGGATGCCGTGGCGATCCCAGAAAATGGTTGCCATCAGCTTGCGGGTTGAAATTGAAGTTTTGATTTTTTTTCTTTTGGAGAATGAGTATGGCACCACTGCAGTGACTGCTGCTTGGATTCAAGCTAATGGTGGAACACCCATGTTTCATCACCTGTCACAATGGAGTCCAGGAATGCATCTCCCTCTTCTGCGTTAGCGAGTAAGAAAGTCCAGTGCATATCCCAGTCGTATTGTTTTGTGTTCGTCAGTCAAATGTTTTGGGACCCAGCGTGCATAAAACTTTCTGTACCCTAACCCACTCACAACTTCATGAATAGTGGTTTTCGAACTGTCAGGAAACATCACATACAATTCTCGAATTGTCACCTGCCTATTCGCATGCACCTCTGCTTCATATACACAATACGATTGCGAAGGTCGTCCGTGATCACGGACGGCCTCCCACTTCTCTCTTCATCATGAACATCACGTCGACCTTCTACGAAGGCACGGCACGATTTCTCCACATTTTGATGATTCATTACGTTTCCGTACACAGTCACAATTTCTCGGTGGATCTCCGATGAACGGTTTCCTTGTGCCTGCAAAAACCTGATCACAGCGTGCACTTTGCACTTGGCGGGATTCGGTATCGCTGCTGCCATTTCCAACGAGTGTTCCTCGCACAAGACTCAGCGCAGCACTAACGACTCACTCCCAATCCTGGTCGTATGGATCACGGTTATTGCCAGTGTTGCCAACTTTGGTACACATTTTTCCCCTACCGTGCAAATGTGTTTGTATCTTTACTTTCCGGACAAACCTTGTACAAATCATAAATGAGGATTGTGTGTAATTTAGATAACAGAGTAATATATGCTATTTGGAGTGCATATGCCTTCATTGTGTTTCGTTTCTCTAGACAACTTGGTGCAATGGAGATGATTTACTAGACATCAAGAGTCCATAATCTGCTCAAGAAATTATGATGTAGGCAGTATGATGTATACAGAAATTGTGAATTATATTCTAGAGCTACTAAAAAGGAACAGTGCATGTGGTGTGATTTGTTTGTCTTGTGTATTAATGAATGGCAAATAATCAGAGATATTTTGGGCCCCGGGTTTGATCGATACCCGGTGGAGGCACATGGCACAGTGGTTCGGATCCCACTTTAAACTGTAGGTATAAAGTGGACTTAAAACACAAACTCAAACAAACTCATTGAGATATTTGTTAGTTGCAATTTTAAGGGATATTTTTTTCCCCAAAACGTAGGACATTAAGTTTGTCCTGAACTACATGATGAGTGTCGCACAGCAAGAAGCATACCTCTCAGAGAACCAGATAATGATTTACAGGTTACGAGGAGAAAAAGTACCAAAATACATTGAAACAAAATATTAACGTAAATTTTGATGATACCCTAAGTATCTAATTTTAGTAGTCTCTGTAAGCAGAATTTGTTGTACGTACTTTTGACTTTTTGAACTAAGGACTATTGCATTGTATTTGATAAAACTAGTTAAATATGTTTCATAACAATGATAACACTTTTCACCGATGACCACCTTAAGTCACATAAAATTAAAATTTAGTTAATATATGTTTATACATAAAAATATATGTGCAATAACGTTTAAACTAAATCTCTGTTACTTAAAAATGAAGATCAGACTTTTATTTTTGTTTGGAAAATTATATTTTTGTAGGAATGCTGATGAACCAAGAAGTTGTGTATTCCCAAGATAATTGTCGAAGATTGCATGTGTTTGTACTCATGTCGTAGGTGTACTAATATAAATAAGGTAGGGACACGTGCAGTTGTTGATTTTTGGTGATGGAAATAGGTTGTAGATATAGTTACCAATTAGCCTTTCTGTGCATAAAGTGGATTTAAAACAAAAATTTTAAAAAATAGTTATATTAATTTATAAAATATTTAATAATCTATATAATTATTTAAATATTAATTATATAAAAATATATTATTATTATTATTATTATTACAACTTTAATAATCATCCTTCTTTCAGTCTGTCATTTGCTTGAAAATATTGCCAATTTGCAGCTGAAGAAAATTAGCATTAAGAGTGAATTTTAAGCATTTATTCATAATGTTTTTATTTCTTTAAAAAGCCGGCCTCCATCGCAGTGTGGTTAGCACATCGTGCCACAACACCAGCCATCGGTGGTTCGGATCCTGGCCTGGGCATGGATGTTTGTGAGTGTCCATTCATCAATTTCATCATATCATCACTCATCCACATCTTTGCAAATTAGCCAAAAGTTGCACAAGAAGCGAAGTAAGATAAAGCAAATCAATCAATTTCTTTAAAAAGTAACATCTCTAGAAAATATATTGTGTCTGTGACTCCATTTTCTAATTTAAAAACTCTCAAAACATATATTATGAAACTAAAACGAATACGTTACGTGGTTTCTAAAATACTCAACTCTCTTTTGTCTTTCTCTTGGAAAATGTTATCTATTTTGGAAATCATCTAAACCTGAAATGTCTAGCCAAGAAAATTTTGAGGTAATACTAACAATCACCATCACATGCAAGCAAAAAATTCCTAGAACAAACACGTTTTACTGACTTCAATTGTGGACCCAGGACTCTTGCGTTTTATTTTTTTCCCCAAAATTGTTGTATTTCTGTAAAATATTTTAAAAATGAAACATAACTCCAGAAATAGTAAGTCCAAAGAACTCAATCTTTAGTCACTTATAAGCAAAGGACTGGAGAATGACTAGAGAGTAACTATGAGAAATATTGATATACTGAAGACGAAACTTCCTGCAAAGTTATGAAGAAAATATGGTAAAGATTTCTGACAAAAGCGAGAAATGTCATCAAGTAGTGTTATATAAAATGGGTTATCTGTAAGTATCTTCAAAAGGTGGGTTTTATGTGATGTCAGGATGCACACAGCAGCCATGTTTGCGGTCAATTTTATTTGTCGTTTGCAAGGAAATATCCACCACGTAACGTTTGTTACATCTCTATGAACTGCACGTTTGTTTTAACTCACAAATATCTGTGTTACTATCTTCCGCCTGCCTGCTCCAATTCTGTATGCTTACAAGAACTGGTCTCAATCATGGCTGCTCGAAGTCATAATTCAACAGTTTGTGACATAGGTGAAACACACCTATTATCTTGTAGGCAAGGCAGCAGTTGCTTCAAACAAAATTGCATTATACTTACTTGCTCTGTTCGGTGCATGAACTAACTACACAGATGTTTTTATTTTTTTGTTAATATTTTGGAATATTTTGGACTTTTACTACTTTTCATTGCTGATACACTCGTTCTGATAAAGAGTTTCTAACTGATCTCATAAAAATCAATAACATTGCTGCACCCCTACGAATTTTGTATAAATTACACTAATTAATCTGATGTTATCTTCCATCAGTAAATAACCTGATTGACCAACCTGTCTCTACTTATCTTGATTATGCACATAGATCTGGCAACATGGCACTCAGATGCCATGACAAACAGTACTGCAATCTGTTATCGAAAAATTACTGCAAAATCACCTTTAGTACGGCCTTAATGTGTTTGGTTATGTTTTTAACAAAAAATGGTAACATTTATTAAATTCGGTAATTTTTTACCAACATATTTAGTAACTTCAAACATATGTTTAACATTACTATCAGGGTTTGCCTCTGGTTAAGAATCATTTATTTGTCGACATCTCAAAAACTAGCAAAAAGAAGTCACAGATGGTAACACTGATATCAAAGTATATCAAATGACGACTCTCAATCTAATAATGTAATAATGTGATGCAGGGCATCTTGCCACCTTCTGGTGAGGGAAAACTCATCTTTGGGCTAGGAAGAAATATGAGTTGCTTGGTGGGGTTCATTGCCTCAGTATTCTGTAAAACTTCTTCTTAAAATGCTGAACGGTGGTCAATGGTAAATTGCTGAGTAAAAGCAGAGAAAGAGATGATGTCAAATATAAATTGGGAACCTTTTATCAGACAACAACTTTATGTTAATCAGTTGTTACTGCTTAAATCAAGAAATAAAAGATTCAGAAAACAACAAATCAATCATATGTTTTGAACAGACAGGTAAGGATCACCATCAAAACATGAGTATGTAATCACATAATGCCAGGTCTTGAGTGCTGGAACAAGTGTACCCTCTTAGTTCAAGGCATCACAAAAGAACAAGAGTGCCAATGTACTCACACTCCTTGGTTGACAGGCCGTCAAGCTGTGACTGTGAAAACACACTGCTCTCTTGAACACTCTATTGCAATGACCGAAACACAACTCATTCCCCTTCCTCCACTACAACAGCACCTTTCTGTTTTGAAAATGGAAGCTCACTGCATTTGTCTACATACAAGAACACGTCACTTTGCCTTTGCAAAACTCATGTTTAGGCTACAGAATTGATTCTGAAAATACATTAGAAGGAAAGAATGAATCTAATTATGACCACTCCCCCTTTTCCAATATAGTCATCATAAAATTAGTATTCATTAATACTAATGATATATTTTAAAGTTCTTGTAGCAATAAAAGCATTTATCTCTGAACATTATCTGAGTCAAAGAAAATTCCAAAAGGTAAAAATATGTACCAGCTGGGCAATGGAAAAAATTAGAGGTATAGATCTAGGTACAAAAGAAATAAAGTGGCACTCTAGTACATCGATATACTATAGTTGCAACAGAAAACACATATTTTGGAAATTATAAATATTCTGAACGATTATATTTGTTAGTGTTAAAACCGAATATTAGTAATAATATAGTAGACATTGAAAATTACACATTACTTCGATGTAGATTAAACAAATCTAGAGGTGGCGTGTGCTTATACATATCTAAATCGCTTAAATGGAAATTTTTAGACGGGTTTGTTAATAATGATATCGGTGTAGAGTCCCTTGTAATTTAATTAACTATCGACAGGAAAAAAATTGGAATTATGGATGGAAAAGAGTATATAGAACTTGCTCAGGATAGGGACAGATGGAAGGCCTGTGTTGCTGCAAACATGAACCTTAGGGTTTGAGAAGGCTAGAGAGTTAGTTACAACCTTAGTGACAATGAAGTTCGACCAGTCACAAATATAGGAGTGCGTTGTGAAAGAAGGAGAACACATGCATATGCTGAATATATTTTATTCAGCAGGCTACATGGAACAAAGGAAAACAACGCAGCAATGTATGGTGTCCACACAAAATAAAACATTTTCGTCCATCTACACGTGACATTGAAGTTCGACCACTGTTAGAGGGGATCCTGTTTACCATGGTGTGACGCCGCCCCGTCGGCGAATAACTGTGGCAATGCATCGGGGCATGCTGCGGACGAGTCGTTCAAGGTATTCCACATCGATGCGGTGCCATTCCTCCTGCAGGCAGGCGATAAGAGCAGCCACTGTCGTGGGTCCCCTCTGTTGCACACGTTGCTTAAGAACACGCCACACATTCTCAATGGGCGATAGGTCGGGACTCGATGGTGGCCATGGCAGAGTTCGCACGTGATGGCGAGTCAACCATTCTCTTGTCAGCCGCGCTGTATGAGGCCTGGCATTGTCGTGTTGAAAGATGAGACGCCGGCTGTGGAACAGGTGCCTTCGCACTGTGGGAAGATGCTGCTTAAGTATGCGTGTATAGGCGTGTGCATTCACAATGCCCTCGCAGACGTGTAGTGGGCCAACCCCAGATGCCATCATGCATCCCCATACCATCACTGACGCAGGTTTCTGTACCCGACGTGCATAACATTTTGCTTCATTCTGTTCCTCCTTCCGACAAATGTCTGTTTTCCGTATTTTCCCGTACACAACATTGAAAATGGATTCATCCGGCCACAAAACCCTGTTCCACTGCCGAAATGTCCATCCCCGGTACATTCGTGCCCACCATAGTCGATTGACTTTGTTCAACATGGAAAGGAAGGGTTTACGTTTCGCCTTGTACACTCGGTAACCGCATCGCTGCAGGTAACGGCGAATGGTTCTGGTTGACACTTCAATGTGAAAGTGTTCTCGAGTCCACAGTCGTAATTCGGCCACAGAAACATGATTTTTGGTCTGGATATAGCACCTAAATATTCGTAGGTCACGTACGCTCAGCAGGCGTTTTCGACCAGGGACCTTACCTGGCTCTGTAGTACCCGTATTTTGGTGGTGTTTGATGCTGCAGTGGATGGTTGACTTGGGTAAGTTCAGTTGGTGCCCTATTTCCCGTTCACCGAGTCCATCCCGTTGCAACTCCACCTCTCTTCTCCTCACGGTGTTGTCAATAGGTTTGCCCCTGGCCATGGTGATGATGCACTGCGGTGCACAGCACGCGCTTATATACGGCAGACTCCCTTATCGTGTCCGTGACGTCATGCTTCCGTTGAATGCGCCACTATCTGGAATTTTCCGTAAGGGTCTGGTGCCTGGTCGAAGTTCAATGTCACGCATATTGTTCCCCGTTTTCGTTCTTTACGTGACCTTGGGTGCAACATGCTGGGATTACGATTCTTGCCTGCTCACACGCCTCCTCTTACACACATGTGTCACTTCTGATGGTCACCCATTCCACCGCCTATGCCTCTGTGCATTTAATCACGTATTCCTTTCTGGTCGAACTTCATTGTCACCAAGGTTGTAGTTATATCATCCTTTAATACTATGCTTACAGGAAACTAAAGGCAGACAATATGAAACATACAGAATTGTTCACTATTGTTTAGGCTCACCCTGAACGAGGTATTAGCATATATGTCCATGAATCAATACCATATCAGGAAGTACAATTATCCAAACATCATAAACTCTTCCGCGATTACAAAATAGAAGCACGGACTATCCAAATCTCCATAGAAGGACAAAAAATAACAATAATCAATATTTATATTCCATCAAATTACAACTCTCAGAATATAAAAACCTTCAGAGTTAGAAGCATTGATACCCCTAGTCCATACGTTATTGCTGGTGACTTTAATAATCATCATGTCATTTGGGGGACACACACATCAGATAGACTTGGGTCCAGCATTGCTGACTAGATAGAAAACAACTATTTATTGTCATAAATGATGGATCGCCCACACATATTCCATGCAATGGAAAAAACTCCACATCAATGGACCTTACAATAATATCAGTGTCATTATTCCCCAAATTACAGTGGACCACAGCGGAGGAACTTCATGGCAGTGATCATTTTCCCATTTATGATAATGCCCAATTTTTATCATCACAACCAATCCCACACATCATATTTCCAGTAATTCTGTTTAAAATTAATAATCTATCATGGATCATATACAGTACTGATAGATTCTCATACACTAAAAAAACGAATAAATTCCTCTCATAAAGTACTAATAGATTCTCATATACTAAAAAAATCGAATAAAATCCTCTCAACCGACTACATACAATACATTACTCCAAATCATCACAGAAGTGTTAGACATTCTTAGTTCACAGAATCAATTTTTCGCAAACAATATTTCGAAAAATACATTGGTGGACCACAGAGTGCGAGACGGCAAAAACCAACCGAAAAAAGAGTGTGTTTCATTTTGTATCATACCCCACCCTTGAAAATTGTATATTATGGAAAAAGTCAATAGCACAAGCAAAGAAAATATTTCTGCAAGCCAAACGTCAAGCGTGGATTAAATATTGCAATTCAGTACACATGCAAGAATTATCCCGAAACGTGTGGCATAAATTTAATTCCTCACATAAACCACATTCACCTCGTCAACAGCCAATAGATAATAGCTGGCAATACCAATTTTTAATGCAATTGATTCCGCCATCGGTACATCTTCCATATGATAAAATGGAGGACAATAATTCAAATTTTACACAAGAATTCCCTCCTGTTACTACAGAGGAACTAAAAAATATAATGAATGATGCTAAACTCACAGCACCAGGCTTGGATGGAATACCTTATGAAGCTATAAGATATTTACCGGAAGCAGGTTTAGATATACTTGCAACATATTCTGTACTGCTGTAGTACCAAGGGAACGTAAAAATTACGTAGTTCTCCCAGTTCTGAAAGTGTACAAACAACCTCATTGCGCAACATAATACAGACCCATAGTGCTAATTTCAGTCTTAGAAAAAATATTCGAGCAAACAATCTATTTCAGAATTACCTGGACACTAGAACGTTATCGTTTTTTTATCCTACTCAACTTGGTTTTAGAATTAATTATGGCAGTCAAGATGCAATAGCCATCCTTAGTGCTCCAATTCAAAATAGTAAATTTAATCGATCATACTGTTAGTCTTTTTATACATTTAGAAAAAGCATATGGTTCAATGAATTTATATATGCTCTTCAATAAATTAGAAAACCTTCATATTCACCCCAACTATTGTTAATTTTATGGAACCTACGTATATTCCAACAGAAAGATGCATGGATGGTTCTCAAAAAAACTTAGTGACCTTCGCTTTACTTCAAATGGAATTCCTCAAGGTGCACCATAGAGTCCTTTATTATTTAATATTTACACTAATGAAATGCATACCTTAGCTCTTTATCCATTCCAGATAGTACAATATGCACATGATTTTTGTTTTTATAGTACTACAGATGATGCAACCCAAGACGTAATAAAAATGCAGAAATTAATCATCAACCTACAAGAATGGTTCTACAATGCAGGATCGACCCTTAGTGAAAGCAAATCCAAAATTCCGGCACATATCCCAATAATATTCTACAAATTTCCGACATCCCAGTGACAGATACTCACAAATATTTAGGTGTGTATTTTGATAAATGCTTTACATGGAATACACTCATTATGCAATTTACAAATATTTAGATATTTTTAAATATACTCTGTAGTATGACAACAACTAAATGGTGTAGGCACCCAAAAATTTTACTTCTCTTTTATAAAAATGCTTTTCGTTCATTTCTGGATTATGCAGCTTTTAGTTACCGGGAAGCAAGATCCAGTCTACTCGACAAAATAGACATTACAAAGAAAAGCATTGCGAATTTCTTTAGGTCTCATGCAATCAAGCCCCAATGTAAGTGTTTATATGGAGAACAAAGAAACATGCTTGAGACACAGGTGGATTCAATTAACAATAAAATTCCTCCTTAAATCTTGGGAAAATCATCCTCATCCATTTAATAAACTGTTTGAAATACAAAAACAATGGACTGAAGCCGATGTTATAAATCCACAAACAACCTCATATTTCTTTGTATACTGCCATTACTTAGACCCAGAACTTCGGTCCAAGCCTTTCACTCTCCTACATCCTTTGATTTATCAACTTGATATACCATTAACAGTGGCAAAGCGTGACATTTTTACGTAGTCATCGCAAGACTTGCCAAATGTCAGGAGGTGGGGGAGGGGGGATATTTCTCCAGGATAAACACAAAGGTCATGCGTTATGTTGTATGATTCATATTCTAGTATCTGAGTGATGATAATATCTGACAGTAATTAGCATGTGTAGATTATCTGAAGAAAACGAAAAATTTTTGAGTCTGTTTACCATATATTTTCGTCAGATGAGAAGTTACGAAAAATTGGGAGAGCAAATCCTATACAAAATACAAAATTTCAGATAACCTGAAAAATGGAAAAATTGTTAAACCTCTCTCCCCGAATTTCGTATTGCCTCCAAAATCCGGTCACAGAAAGCCTACTGTGGTTGTAAACATGGGGACTGAAAAAGGTATTTTATGACCAGACCTTCAAGAGCGGTAGAAACCAGCGGTCGAAGGACTTTGGATTCGCAGACCTGCTGTGATGACTTGGGCTGCCTGACACCATTGTAGTCAACAGGAAACATAGTGGAAAGGTTGGGCACGGGTGGTAGAACTGGGCTCCCATTTTGATGTGCTAAACTTAGCGAATCTCTTGCGTATTTCTATCTGTATCATGGCATCATTTGACTAATTTCGCACAAAGATGCGAATATTCTGACTCATTTTTACTTTTTCTCTAAAATATTTACAATGCAAAATTTGTATTACTTTGCTTCGTCTGACCATTAAAAACACAATGTACAATACACTTCAGAGATCTAGGACTACATGCATTGTACAGAGGAAAATGGCCAACACACGTAATTATATACACTGATGGTTCAAAGGATAACCAAGGGGTAGGATGCGCCTATTACATCCCAGAGAAAAGAAAGTACAAGCAGTTTAGATTACCTATAGATTCATCAATTTTCACTGTGGAAAGTTAAGCATTATACTGAGCTGTACAAAGTAGAATATCCGATGGTTATTAAAAAAATCTTATCTTACAGATGCTTTGAATGTATTACAAGCTTTATCTACATCTTATCCTAAATTATGCCATGAGTTTATATTCAATATTCTAATAATTCAACAAGTTCAATTGGCTCGTAAAAGGAACATTGATATACAATTTAGTTATGTTAAAGCATATAATTATATATTAATTTGGGAAATGAACGAGTGGACATATATGCTAATATAGCCAGAGATTTACAACACATAAGTTTCAACAGATTATGGTACACAGATTTATTACCTTGAGTAAAAAACAAACTCATGAATCATTGGAAAGACTGGTGCAAGGAACAATTTATGGTAGTGGGTATTACTTATGTAGATGGATAGCATATTTTACAAATAAAAATCCATGGTTTAATTCATATAAAATTCCATGGCAAGTCATAGTTTATCTTTTACTTCAGATGTACTTTTATGTTTGATCACCTCCAAAGCTGGAGTTACTAACTTAAACGTGGGTGCTTGTTTAACTGAATTTAAGTGTAGGTACCTTTATCCCTTAAGCTTCTGATGTGACACGTGTGTGACATTTTGGTCATGTAGCTAACTCTAGCATGTGACACACATGCCACATGGAACATTTTAGACTTTTGGAGCATACTGTACCTCAGGTAATGTTCAGAGATACAATATTTTGAGTGCTACATAAGTCTTCTGGTGGATTTTACATTTGCCACAGAAAACAAGCATGGCTTTTACATTAGAAAATATTTCTTTCTACAAAAGTATCAGCAACAAGCATGGGCGTCTGGAAGTGGGGGGGCAAGGGGGGGCGTGGCCACCCCCTGGAAAATGAAAGTCAACCAAAAATTATGTATTTCACACATATAATTTCATTTTAGCCACAATAATATGTGTTAATTATTGCATGAACACCATAAATTCAAATTTATGCATTTTTTTAGGGAACAACAATATTTTTTGGAAAAAATGTGCCTTGTTTGCCCCCCCTGGAAAAAAATTCCTTCCTTGCCCCTCTCTGAAAAAAATCCTGCGGACGTCCATGGCAACAAGTGCAAAATTCTTGACACAAGAATGGAACAAATACTCAGGCAATATGTAGGTATCATTTTGAACACTCGCATCCTGCCGTTGCACGTGTGAGGATCCGACAAATGTCAGTTTTTGTATAAAAAATGTGTATTTACACTCATCTTTTTCTTCTTGGTAAATTAAAATTGTTTTTTCGACCATAGGCTTATAGCCTAGTCAGTACTGAAGAACACGTGGTATAATTTGGCGCTCTAGCATTCATACAGTGCGTTTGAAAAGTCCCCACACTCATACTTTAAAAAAAAAAGCTTCTAAGGCATTCATCTGAATTAGTTGTCAAGTCTGCCAGTAGTGATTGGTATGACCTTGAAGAACGAGTTTATGTTATGCTTAGAGCAGTGCCACTGCTACAGTCCTCGGTGTGAGACGTACAATCACAGTTTGTCAACAATGCCTTTTAAGCACACCACCCAGTGACTGAGATGCGGAGAAACACTGAGTAATGTGGCAACAGGACTTCTGTCGTCTGCTTCCACTGAAATCGAATGGTGTAATGCCCACTACAGGGTAACGTGGGGAACAGAAGCACAAAATTTCCGTCCCAGAAGTCTGCAGGTTATCTTGAAGGTTATCGCCCACTGAGACGTCGGAAATGCATCAGTTGGGTTCTGCTTCCGTGTCTCTCCACGTCTCAGTGGGCATTAAGCTTTACGCACACAGAGCGAATCACATGTTGGAAGCATATTTTCAGTACGTCATATGAAAGATGTGTGAAGAAATGGAGAAGTCTATTTGCTGATTCCGGCACCAGGTAAAACTGCAACGGAGGATTGTTTCAAATTTAGTTTCCATATTCTTTTTGTGCATTTCATCGCACGGAAAGTTGTATGCCATCTTGTCAGTGTGTTACTGACCTCAGAGATTGCAGTATTCCTCACATTTAGTTTACAAATTATTTTTTGTGTATTAGTAGACATTAGTCAAACCTACTGAAGAATTCATCAGTATACTTTTGAAAAACTTCCGAAACTTCTTCAACACTCATTTCTTGCTAGTCAACAGTCCAGTTACCTCACCCATCTGAAGCAATCTCTGAAAGAAGGTGGTTATCTTGTAATCTGCGACTTTGCTGACAACTATTCATTCATTCTCCAGGATGCAGCCCAAGGTTTCCACTGGAACAATGCCCAGGCAACAGTTCACCCCTTCACAATCTATTTCCAAGATCCAACAATAAAAACATTGATGCATACATCTCTTGTCATCATTTCTGACTGCCTCACTCTTGACATGAATCTGAAAGGTGCATTTATTTCCGTTGATTTGACGTGGAATGACCCACATACATACTTCCAGAATATGGTTGAACAGGTGCTTCTACTTGTGCTTAGTAAAAACCATGCATTTCATTGTGTGGTTCACAATGGTCTATATTTTACAAACTTGAATATCTGCATAAACAGCAAACCACACAGTTGTATTTTGTTTATACAAAAAACAGGCAAAATAGCCAACACTGATGGGAATAAGTCCAAGTTTGTAAAAATTAATAGAAAAGTTACAAAAGCAAATATGTGCATATTAAACGCCATATAAAATTTTGATTACGTATTATGATAAATTTCAAACTTTCATGTTAATAATTGGGTCTGAAACTTTTAAGCAATGTGAAGTAGAGCATGTAAATTCACAAAAAATTCCATCAAATGGCAGAAAATTTTAAAGAACTATAAATTTCAAACTAGAGTTGATATTCCTAAAATGAAAAAAAATTGCTTATTATATTTATCCACAGATATCACGCACCAAATTTCATCCAAATCTGAGATGGTGGGGTGGATACCTGGATGATCTTGTATGGAATAACCCACTACCACTGCAGCATTGGTGGCAATATTCAATAAATTAATTGCATTGTAACCCATACGTAATAAGGTCCAATTTTGAATTTTAGTACTGTCATGTTCGCTTTCAATCCTTGTACTAAAATTTCCTGCACCTACCTTTCTCCAGGATCTGTCCCTTGGCCTTCCACTTCTTCGGTGATCACTGCATTCTTCTTCCTGTCCTCGTCATCACTTAATACTAACGCATCATTGTCACTATCCTCAGCTGGCACTTTCTCCACAAATTGTTTACAGTCATACGGATAAAATCCTTCACTTTCACTAGGAGCTTCCTCACTTGTGCCTTCAAAATGCATCAATTTTTCATCACTCTCACTTTCAACTTTATCAACTAAAGTTTCATCAATGTACTGACTGGATAAATTGATGTCAACATTAGGAGGATCTTCGAATGATTTGGTTTCAGTCTTGACACATGATTCGTCTGGAAGCCAAACATTCTCCAGAGATGATTGTTCACAAACTAATGAATCAGCACTTTCCATTTCAGACTTTATTGTTGTCACTTCTGGAAGAGGGAAACCCGTATCAGATACTAGAGCAGGCACAGTTTCTTCACTACCACGAGACAAGGATGCAGAATGCTTCTGAAATACAACCGTAAGGTACATAAATTTTATGATATTGCCTTTTCATATATAAAACAACCCTTCCCTCTTCCTACAGAAATCACTATCCTAATTGTGCAGCTTATACTGCAGGAGGTCTTAGAAAGGCTGCTTCGCAGGCTAACAGCAGACATCGCTCGCACACTGTTGCCAATACTCTCATGTCGTCTGCTCCTCAGCTGAACAAACAGGCCGAGGTAGCAACAGGCAGAGGTCACTCACCCTTCCAGAAGGGTGCAGCCAGCTAGCTGTGGCAACCAGGCTCGCTCATTCGCGGATCTGATTGGTTCTCGCAGACACACCCCGATATTGTCGTCTGCTGCAAGCCCCCGAAGCGATCTGTTTAAGGCCTCATGGAGTATAGTAGCCACCAACAAAGAAAGGCTGCTTCAGTGTTCCCAGGCACACCTCAACGGCGAATGAAGGATAACATTTATTCTCCATGACATAAGATTGCATCTGCACTGTTTATTTCTTTGCATTTGCTTGGTATGAAGGCTATTAGTCAGTACCATGACTCCTCAGTAATATTGTTTTCTACACCAGATGTTACAATGAACACACACACTGATGTAGAAGTTGATATTTTGTCTGCTAGAGTACACCATCATGCAGCACAATGTACTCTGGGAACCCATTCTCTACAGCAATTATGGGACTGAGTTACAAGGCTGCATGGGTTGTTTTTACAGAACGTGTAGTTGATTCCCGGAGTGAGTGATCTCAGGTGGAGTTTTCAGGCAACATCCCAGCTCCAATTATCACCAAACCTCTAATCAAAGAGGCTCTGGTGAATCTGGGGGAACGAGTACTGGCTGGAGTCTCATGCTGATCACTTCACCTTGACTATGGCTATAGCCTGACAAGTTAAGTCCCGATATGCGCAGATCGCTGCGGAGCACTTTCTATTACGTCATCCTCCCCACCACTCTTCTACTCACTGGTCTGGCGTTGAGAGTACCAGTGGTACCAACTCAGCAAAATTAAGCTAAAACAAATATAACAAACAATTTTCACTGTTTAGCATGACGGTGCATGCAGGCTTCTATAATATCAGTGGTTCGTTTTATTTAATCCGGCCTTTGAAAATGCGTGCGGTGCGCCGATTGTAAACTGTAGTATTACGCACAAGATAAAATCAATGCTTCTGAAGCATGTTTTTTATTCTATAGCTGAATACATGGAAGCGACTTTTACATAAGACAAATGTACATAATGTAGTATAATCACATATTATTCTTGTAAAATTAAATGTCAAATGAAAGTGGATAATTAGTATCACCTAGAATTAGGCTGCAATGTTCTATATCTTCTCATGTTATATTTTTTTGTGATTTTGATAATACCAGAGTAAGACTCAATTTTTTTTACAATTTTTGGCTATATATTTTGTATTTGTAAAATCTATTAATGTAATATTGTATTGTAATGTAAGTATTGACATGTCCTATATTACCATGTACTGTAATTTGTACACACCGGTAGTCCTTGGACACAAACAAACTAAACTAAACTAAACTAAGGTTTATAACGAAGAGAAACTACAGGGCGAATGACTTCATTTTCTGAATGCGACAACGAGCAGTGGCCAGTTTTTTTGTTTTTTTTTTAACTAGTGGGGTGGTGGTTCGTTTGTTTATCGTACAACAATCACTACGAGAACACAATTTGATAACACGCTTGCCTGTGTTCTTTTCTAAAGCATTGAAATGTTCATGCTCTTTACTCTTGGCTGCAAGATTCTTACTTTGAAAGAGATGGACTTATGGACGAGCGTGTAGATGAACTGATAATTAGACTTGGTGAAGCTGATTCAGACACGGACACAGATTCATTGGTAGACACAGACTCGGATGAGTGGGAGAGTGAAACTGAATAAGGAGAACTGGAAAACATTTAGAAGGTGAGCTCAGTTCTATCGTTTATATATTTTTCATTTTTCTATCGTTTTATTTCATACATTTCTGATGCTGGTAAGAAATATCCCTAATATAACTTCATTCATTTAAGGTTTAAAGGGAAAATATCAAAATGTATTTAGAATTTAGCGCAATCAATAGGTAGCGTAGGTGACGGGATACTAATTCATGCCTTTCACATTCAAATCTCGTTGAAAATTCTCAGAGGTTTCAGCTCCCTCCAGTTTGCAACACTGCGAATGAACGTCGCCGCAGACAATGGAGTGGGGAAATGTGATGTGAGGTGCGCAAACAATGGATTGCAGCATCTTGTTTTTAAACTTGTCAAGTTATACCTATTAGGCAGCAGATGTTGCCTATAGTAGATGACAGTGTAGGAACCGAGCACTTCGATGTTTCTAGAAATTTTGAGGGAGTGGCATTTCCACCCCTCGCAGGTCATAAACAGGCAGGGTTGGTGTCGCCATTGCATCCTAACAATGTTTCCAGCTTGTGTAGTTTGTGACCAGATTGACGAATGACCGCTTGTGTGGCAGTAAACTGCATATATGCAAACAGTTACAACCAGTCCCGAATCAGAGCCCAACACATACTAAAATAAGTATAATGCTGGCGTGATGCCTATGTAGATTATCAGATCTCCGGGCAAGTAGTATTATTTGCAACAAAAAACTTTTACCTTTATACTATTTAACTCCTTATCAAACTTTTCGATGAATCAAAAATTTACACAAGTAAATACCGTTTTGTCATTTTGAGGTAAATTAATTTTTGGGGGCTATTTTTGGTTCACGTGAATCTGCCTCACGCAATAAGTTTATTTTATTGGGTCAAGTACAATAGCCAACCATTGCAATAATTTTATTTTTTAATTTTGATTTGTTGTTTTAAATCCACTTTATGCACAGTAAAGCTAATCAGGACTGGACCCACAGTTTAAAGTGGAATCCGAACCACTATGTGCCTCCACCCCTTGATTACAATGCGAGGACTCTACAACTGCGCCATCAAGGGGGCCCTACCAACCCTTGCAATAAGTCACTGGAAAACATACATGTGTGGTTACACAAGCAACGAAAGAATAATTATAATCTTGAGGTAAGGAGCCATTGTCATTTAACGAACATTGTTGAATTATTCCATCAGCATTATTGAAAATATAGTCCCATGCTGAACTTATCAACTTAAGAACGGCACAATGATTGCTTAATGAGGCATTTTCCTTGTGTTGCAAAGCAGGTTCAGTTTTTGGAGTATTACAATGTTTTACACAGTCCGTTTGAATAATTTTGTGAATATTGATGTTTTATCAGAGGGACCACCCATGGCTGTGAGCAGAGCGTTATGGGAGAGTGACCTGAGTGTTGCTTGAGCGTAGATGTGAATCAAGCCTTAACGTAACAAAAAACAAGAGAGCACTTAAAAAAAGTGATTAACAAAATGCTCACAACTTACCACTGGTAGCAACAATGAATCACGGAATCCGAAAATGACTTTATACCTGCCTCTACACATGACATGTCAAATTTCCTCAGAGTGACATGTGGTGACAGCAATATGCTGACTGTAGCCTTACTGAGTAGTGCACTCTTAAATAATGTTCAAATGAAAAGAACTAAATCTGTACATCAAAATTCAAATTGTATGTGGAAGAAATGCTGCAAAGTGTCACAAAGGACTTGTGCAGGCTTGTGGGGATGAAGCACTTCGATATCCAACATTGGTTCGCCACACTAATTTGCCAACACTGTGAAAGTTCTGACAAGCACCCAGCAACATTTAGGTGGTGCATCTTGTTGCCTACAACTACAAGGTCATTCTCCTTTGTCACTGTGAACAGTGGGTATTACAGTAACTTTCTGGATATGTCAGAAATGACAAAACTTCTTGGTAGACATCCGATTGCGCTGCACCATAGCCCAAGGAGTCATGGTGCAAATTTAGTGGGCCCACTTGTTGAGTAATGAGGTTCGGAAGTGCTAGAAGATCCACTACAGTGACATCAATGACATAGTGCACATCATAGGATGGTACTTCAGTCATATATAGAAAAATTAGCGATGACTCGATATGAAATTTACCAATACCGATAACCAATGTTCGACTGATCCCATATAAAATTCTAAATGATCCTTGAAGAATCTAACTACTTCATTCATCTCCTTAACCTTATGCTGCCCAAGGCCTTTTTCAGAAGTAAGCCTCGGTTGCCCAAGCCGATTTTGAGCAAAATGCAGAGTTTCAATGAAATGAGTGTAGATCGGAAGCTAATTGCCCTAGAGAGATGAGTGATATACCGTTGTACGCGGAATGAACCAGAGATTCAGACTATATGAAATTTTTGCAAATTCGGCGTATATGTGGCGGGGGGAGGGGGCTAACTCTCAAAATTCCAAAATTTCTGGAAAAAAATTGTTCCCCCTCCCTCCCCTCAAGCAAAAAGTACATGACAGTGTCGACATGCACATGGAAATGATCGCTAACATGTAAGGAACACAAAAATATTTGCATTATTATCATATGACCAATGTAACTTGAGTTATACCCCCAAAAGGAATTGTCGGCACGCCACTGATTCAAGCTTCAAAATGCAGCGGTACCTTGAAATGACTATAGCTCAGAAACTGAATGCCCTGGAGATATGAAAGATATACCGTTGTACGCAGAATGAATCACAGATTTTGACGATATATAATTTATGCACATTCGGCGTATATATGGAGGGGGAAAGGGGGGAAATCCCCTGAAAATACTTTTTTTTAAAAAAGAATGGAGTTTCGCTCCCCCGCCCCCCGAAAAAAAGGATATGAAAAGTTCAAAATGAACATAGAAATTATCGCTGGCATGTAACAAACAGAAAAATATTTGCATCATTGTCGTATGACCAATGTAACTTGAGTTGTAACCCCAAAAGGAATGGTCGGGACGCCACTGATTCAAGCTTCAAAATGCAGCGGTACCTTGAAATGACTATAGACTAACTAACTAACTAACTCTCTAGCCTTCTTAAACCCGAAGGTTCATGGCTGCAGCAACACAGACCTTCCATCTTTCCCTATCTTGAGCAAGTTCTATATACTCTTTTCCATCCCTACCGATTTCCCTTAGGTCCATCTCAACGTTGTCCCTCCATCTTCGTCTTGGCCTTCCTACAGGTCTCTTACCATCAGGTTTCCCAACAAGAATCCTGTAAACTCCTCTTTCCTCTCCCATTCGTGCCACATGGCCTGCCCACCTAAGTCTTCTTGATTTAATTATTCTAATAATATCTGGACATGAATACAAATTATGTAGTTCTAAATTATGTAACCTTCTCCACTCACCTGTCTCCTCATCCCTTTTAGGTCCAAAGATTTTCCGAAGGATCTTATTTTCAAATACTCTCAATTTATGTTCCTCTTTCAATGTAAGGGACCAAGTTTCACATCCATATAATACTACAGGCAAAATTACTGTTTTGTATATTTTAACTTTTAGTTTCTTAGATATTAAACGAGAAGACAAAAGTTTATGAAGAGAGAAGTAACATGCATTTCCTGAATTAAGTCTACTTTTTATTTCCTCTTTAATATAATTTTCATTTGTTAATATTACTCCTAAGTATTTGAATTTGGAAACTGGTTCAAACGAGTTGTTATCAATAATTAGATTTTGATTATTACCTAACACTTGGTTTCGGCCTGTAAGCATATATTTAGTTTTCTCTTTGTTAACTTCCAAACCTATCTCTTTAGCAGTTTTGAAAAATATTTTAGCATTATTCTTAATTGTATTCATATCATCCCCCAGTAAGTCTACATCATCTGCATATGCTAACAACTGGGTCACACCATTTAATTTTAGTCCTTCTTTAGTTTCTTTTACCTTCCTAACAGCATATTCTAAGGCAAAATTAAAGAGCAATGGAGATAATGCATCTCCTTGTTTTAACCCATCATGAATTGTACATTTGTCAGACATATTACTACCCACACGAATTTTACTTTCTGTTTCACTGGTGCATATTTTTATCATACTAACAAGCTTCTTAGGTATTCCAAACTCTACTAATATATTATATAATTTATCTCTTTTGACCGAATCATATGCTTTTTTGAAATCAATGAATAGCTGATGGACATTTTGATTATATTCCCATTTTTTTTCAAGTGTCTGTCTGATGTGAAAAATTTGATCTGTAGTTGATCTGTTACGTTTAAATCCACATTGATAATCACCTATAATTTCATTAGCATATGGGGTTAGTCTTGTTAAAAGAATGTTAGACAATATTTTATATGTTGTTGAGAGTAGAGAAATTCCACGGTAATTATTGCAGTTCATTTTATCACCTTTTTTAAACACAGGAACAATTATGGATTCTTTCCACTGTTGAGGGATTTCTTCTTTATTCCATATTAAACAAATTAATTTATGAATTTGACATATTAATGAATTTCCACCATATTTAATTAACTCAGCTGGTATTAAATCAATGCCAGGTGCTTTGTTATTCTTTAGCCTTTTAATAGCATCTTTAACTTCAGTCAAGTTAGGTTCTGGAACTAAAGGTTCTGCTGTGTGTACTTCATTCACTTCTGATTTATCTCCTACATGGACATTTAAAAGGTCATTAAAGTAGTTCTTCCATCTATTTAGAATATCGCTTGGGTCAGCTAGAAATTCACCGTCTTTATCTTTTATCAAGTTTACTTTAGGTTGCCACCCCTTTCTAAACTCATTTACACCTTTATATACATCTCTGATATTTTTATTTTTGCTGTTTGTTTCAATTTCGTTAATTTTGCTTTTCAAGTAATCTCTTTTTTTACTTCTAAACGTGCGGTTAACTTCTCGCTTTATTCTATTATAATTGTTTAGATTTATATCATCAGAGTTATTTAACCACCTAAGTCTAGCCTGATTTCTTATTTCTATTAGATTATGACATTCATTATCAAACCATGGCTTACTTTTTCTCGGTTTATGGTATCCTATACTTTCTTTAGCTGCTGATTCTATTGCATTACGTATGTGCTCCCAATTCTTATTTACGTCTGTTTCATTTATATTTTCATCATCATTTAAATCCTGCAAAACATCAAATCTATTTGACAGTTTAATTTGGTAATCTTTCTTAATTCTTTCATCAGTAAACTTTCCTGTATCAAATTTTAGAACTTTTAGATTTTGTTGCTTATGATTTATCACTGAGAGTCTCTCTCTTAATTTAGCAATTACTAAATAATGGTCACTGGCACAGTCAGCACCTCTATGTGTACGAACGTCAATTATACTAGTATGCCTTCTCTTATCAATGAGAATATGATCTATCTGATTATGAGTTTTACCATCTGGAGAAGACCAGGTATATTTATGGATATCTTTATGTTTAAAAGTGGTACTTTTCACAATTAAATTCTTTGAGGTTGCAAAAGTAATCAATCTTATACCATTATCATTACTTAATTCATGAAGACTTTCTTTACCAATCGTGGGTTTAAATGTCTCTTCTTTGCCAATCTGTGCATTACAGTCACCTAACAGAATTTTCATATCATACTGAGAAAATTTATCAAAGACCTGTTCTAACTCTGTATAAAAATCATCTTTAGTATTATCATCTTTATCTTCCGTTGGTGCATGTATGTTTATTAAAATAATTTTACACCACCTACCCTGTAAAATTGCATATGATATCCTATCATTAATAAATTCTACTGTTTTAAGAGCCGAGATAATTCTATTATTTATGAAAAAGCCTGTTCCAAAATTATGATTTTCAGTACCACCATAGAAAAAAGTATAATTTTTAGTTTTACAGTTCCCTTCTCCTGGCCACCTAACTTCCTGGACAGCTACTACATCTAATTTATACTTAGCTATCTCATTAACTGTACACAGAAATTCCCCAGGCCGGTAAAGGCTCAGAAGATTCCAGGTGCCTAATTTAATATCCTTATTCCTAACGTAGATCTTATCCTTAGTCCAGGGACCTCCCAAAGTAGTCCCCACCCGGAGATCCGAACGGGGGACTATTTTACCTCCGGAATAATTTACTTTGGGAACATCCATGGCCTTATATTGCTGTTTCTTGACATGTCTTTTTACAGTGCAGAGTTGTCAGCTCTACGCCTAACCCCCAATATGAATGGAGGAACTACTACATAAGACAAACACAAACACATTAGACAGCACAATTACTACACAAGACGGACACAAACACATTAGACAGCACAACTACTACACAAGACACACAAACACATCACAACTATAACACAATATAAACACAAACACACCACAACTACTACACAAGACAAACACATAAGAATATTTTTATATAAATAATGGCCCTATAAAACTATCAAAATGTGTTTTTTAAAAATCATAATGATGATCTTGATTTTAATTAATTATTAAATTAATTTTATTTATAATAATTTATTAATCATAATAATGATAAAATCATGATAAAACATGCGTTATAACATTTATGTATTTATTTCATTTTGCTTTTCTACCACATTTGGCTAATCATGATGAGAATGAATCCTACGGAGATGAAGTTGATGGACATTCATGCAATTTCATAAATTTTCCCATACAATATTAGAAAATAATTAATAAAAATTGCACTGGCCAATATTGACACTGCCTCACCCCTAATTATTGAAATGACTATAGATCAGAAACTAAATGCCCTAGAGATATGAAAGATATACCGTTGTACGCAGAATGGATCACAGATTTAGGCGATATATAATTTATACACATTCGGCGTATATATGGAGGGGGAAAGGGGGAAATCCCTTGGAAATACTTTTTTTTTTAAAAATGGGGTCTCGCCCCCACCCCCCGCCCCTCGAAAAAAGGATATGAAAAGTTCAAAATGCACATAGAAATTATCGCTGGCATGTAAGAAACAGAAAAATATTTGCATCATTGTCATATGACCAATGTAACTTGAGTTGTACTCCGAAAAGGAATGGTCGGGACGCCACTGATTCAAGCTTCACAATGCAGTGGTACCTTGAAATGACTATAGCTCAGAAACTAAATGCCCTAGAGATATGAAAGATTACCGTTGCACGCAGAATGAATCACAGATTCAGACGATATATAATTTATGCACATTCGGCGTACATATGGAGGGGGAAAGGGGGGAAATCCCCTCAAAAATACTTTTCTTAAAAAAAATGGTGTTTCCCCCGCCCTGCCCCGAAAAAAATGCCAGAATGAACAAAATGCAAAAATATGCAAACTTGGTGTGTATATATGGAGGGGGAAGGGAGAAAGCCCCCAAAAATTATTTTAAAAAATTGTCACTTCACCCAAAAAGTGTCTTCGCACTTGGGCACAAAACGACACCTACACACAACATTCACGGACGAAAAGCTAGAACGTAGTGGCAAATGAGCGCCAATTCTTGCAGCTGCTTGAAATTCTATTTTTAGACAATGCTGGGTAACCCCTGTTTCCACTTGTGCTAAAAAAACAAAGGTTTCCTTCAGCGCGCTTCGAAATTGCATTCTCACAAAGCAGATTCAACAACCAGTCTCCCCCCTCCCCCTCCCTCCACCCATTGCTTCGCCCTCTCGGAAAACTTTCATTTTGACATTGGATACTGATAAACAAGCTTCCTTCGAATGCACTTAGCTGGAGGGAGTGAAAAGCATTGCTTTAGAACAACAAAGCCGGTCATCCTGTGTCGGCAAAAAATTGACCTTGAAAAGAGACGCAAAAGAGAAGTCCCTTTTCCCGCCTTTCCCCCTCCATTTTCATGAAGACAAAAAAAATGCAAAAAAACCATTTCGGTTACATACATGTGTTAGGAACAATATAAAAAATAAAATCGAAATTCTAGTCGAAAATAGAAAAGTTATAACGTAAAAACTACGACCTTAACACAGCGTCTCGATCGAGATGCTTGGTCCCGTGAGGGTTACTTTTGGGTATCTCGATCGAGACGCTTGGCCAGCAAAAGGTTAATAAGTGTGTGTTACCACACGACTGCAATCCAAAAGAAGCTGCATATTTAGAGATTTACTTTCAACAAAATTATGGAGATTGTATGTCTATATCCCATAAAAACTATAACAAAATGGCAGAATATTGCAATACATTATTAGATATTTATAGATACATTGGATGCAGTAAAATTATCAGTAATTTTATCGATAAACCGATATGCCTATATTGGCCAATACCAATAGTGTACCAATTAATCTGTCCCATCCCTACAAAAAATGTTTGTGCTGACAGCATGATATTATTGCCAGAACTTTTGGCAATATGTGCTACATTTGGCCAAAGACTATGCAGTAATTTCATCCTCCACAATAATATAAGTAGTCAGTTATGAGCATGTAATAACTTTCTTTAAAATGATCCTCACATATTTCACAATAGACAACTTTCTCTGGCACTGTGCAGAAATCTCAATAAAAATGGCTAGTCGAAAATACATTTGCAGGTTCAAAAACATCCATTTAATAAGTGATTGATCTGATTTATTTTACTTCACTTTCCTGTGGCTGATTGCAAAGATGGGGATGAATGATGATATGATGACATTGATGCCGATGCCTAGGCCTAGGCCGATGTGCTAACCACTCTGCCACGGGGTCCAGCTATTCAAATAATAGATGTGTTAATAGGATAAGAAAGAGCATGGGCTGGTTGACACATTCATTGGTTAATAACTTCTGTGGTTCATTGTGTACTCCTTCAGCGTTACACAAATGGTGGCCACAGGAGGATCCTTTTCACGGACAAAAAAATCTTCATGATTGAAGTGTCTTACAATTGTCAAAACGACCGTGTTTATGCCTCGACATCCCAGGAAGCTCGTGAAAACACACCACGGATCCTCAGAGGCCATCATCCTGCCTCAGTGATGGTTTGGGAGTGGGTTTTGTACGATGGCACAACAAATGACCTCCACTTTTGTGAACATGGTGTGAAAACATCTGCAAAAATGTACGAAGCCACAGTGTTGGAGCCACTTGTGAAATCGTTGACCCACACCATGTTCAACAATCAGCCGTGGAGCTTCCAGCAGGACTCCGCACCGACCAACAAGGCAAAGACCACACAGGAGTGGCTTCAGAGGAATGTGCCTGATTTCATTGCTCCGGCTGATTGGCCCTCCAGCAGCCCCGACCTCAGCCCATTGGACTACAGGTTGTAGTCCGTTTTGGTGGGCATGGTCTGTAGGAAGAGGCATCCAAACCTTGCAAGTCTGAAGCGTTCTCTTGTAAGACAGTGGTGGACTTTACCCTCGAGACCATACATGCTGTGATCGATGACTGTCCTCGGAAACTTCGGGCCTGTGTGAAGGCCAGAGGTGGCCATTTTGAACAGTGATTGGTGCTCTGTGTTGACAAGACTTGTACCTTTGTAACATCCAAATATTAATACTTTAGCTTGCTTACTGTGCCTGTAGTTCATTACTAACTTTGTAAAAGAATTTATGATATGACTAGGTATATTTCATTCTGAATGTAATTTCAAATAGTTTACAATGATGTCCATGTTGCGTACAAAAATGAATGAATGAAAGATTTGATTTATTTTACTTCAGGTTTCTGCCACTTTTGGTTAATTGCAAAGATGAGGATGAATGGTGATACGATGAAGTGGATGAAGAACATCGCAAATACACATGGACGACACAACACAATTCCTAGAGGATTATACAGGAGTAGATAGCAAAATGTGGCTTCGAGCGCACCTAAATTTAAGGGGCAACTTTTCACCCAAAATCATAAAAAAACAAGAGAAAAATAAAAAAAATATTAAAATTTAATAACAAAACATTAAAAACATCATCCCTTAATTTATTTTTGAGCATTTTTTTCATGTTTTTGTCAAATCAATAATTAAAATTTAAGGGGCAGTTTTTTATCTCAAAAACATAAAAAATTTAGAAATTTTAATAACAAAACATCAAAAAATCATCCCTTAATACATTTTTTCTAAAAATATAGCCCCTTAATAATAATTTTATGCATCCATATTTTCCAGCGCAAATCGATTAAGGGGCAACTTTTTACTCCAAAACTAACAAAAATCAATGTTTTAATCACAAATTTTAGCACATTTAACTAAAAATAATACCCCTTAAACTTATAAAAAACATGAGCGCAAATCGTTTAAGGGGTACTTTTTCCTAAAAAAAAACAAAAAAAAACCTAACTACAATGTTTTAAACACAAAATGAAGCACAGTTTTTAGAAAAACACACCCCTTAATTCACCAATTTATTCCTGGCGCATCTCCAGTTAAGGACTAACAAAAATACAGAAGCTTCTTATGAGGCTTAGCACGAAGTGCGCGTACCATACCCACCAAAATTTAATATATTTTGCTAATAATAATGCAAAAAACAGCATCACTTTAAATTCCTAAAAAACATTAGCGCCCTTTATGGGGCTAGCACGAAGTGGGTCAGCAAGCAGACGACCGAAGTTCTTGATCAGAGGCCAACTTCACTGCGATTAAGGGCTAACTTTTTAAGCTAAAACAACAAAAAATACCAAAGAATACAGAGTATTATTTTCTTGTTTAAATAAAATGCCTATATAATAGCCCATTTTTTATAAAAAAAGAGCCCCTTAAACTACTTTTTACCATCATATTTTTCCAGCATAAATTTAATTTAAATCGCTAGGATAAAAATTTTAACAAAAACACCCAAATTTTATTCTGGTGGGTCCTTTGGACAAAGCAGTTTCTACACTAGCGGTTCTTGCATACTATCGAGCACTACGTCGACACAGTTGGACACTTCTAGAATTATGTGCAACAATTTTAAAAATTAATTAAAATAGCAAAAAAAAAACAATTATTATAAAAAATAGCACCCTGTAACACTAGACAGTATTATGAGCACACAATAATCAATATTAAAAATTTTAAGATGAAATAGTTACACAACTAATTTTGTCCCACATATAGCTTCATTTTTATTTGATATCATATACTTACCAAAAATTTACTTTATATCCATGACTTCTTGGGAAGAATTGGTAGTAATGTCCTGCAGTGATAATATCTTAGCCTTGTTTTCTTTTAACTTTATTAACACATCTCTCAACTCAACAGTTTTGTTTTTGATTATTTTTTTTAAATTTCAATTTTTTATCCCCAACTTTCGGTTTTCCGTTTTTAGCTTTCCAATTTCAGTGTCTCTAGCAGATACATCATAGTTAAAGGTGGTTGAGGAAAGGAATTTTAAAACCTCCTTGTTTGCCTCTTCATTAATTCGGCTGGTAGATTGTTGCTGATCCATGAAAATTTTCTAAGTTAAAAAGCGTAGCGATACTTAAAGTGATAACATACCGACACACTTTATAAACCGTGTCAATACTGTGTGTAGTGCATGGTGATTAGGTGTGTACAAAATAATTTCTCAAAAATGTTTTTCCACTTTTTGTGGTCGCTATGAATCACAAGGAAAGTTGTTATCAGCAGGATGCATTACTACCACTCCCAGCTGATAAAGATAAATGTAAACAAGAGTGCTGAATGACTGACTCACCTCTGTGAGCAAATCTTTTTTTAAACAAGGAAAATGTAACTATCCCGTGAATAAAACTGTATAATTTATACCTTCCTTACCTTGTGAAATAAAATGCTGTTCTTCGCATTATTTAAATATTTATTTTTAACCTAAAAAAGCAACCTTTCTGTCAGCGTAAACAAGGAGGCAGCCATCTTCATCAAGCATAGTTGCCAACTGTCAAAATGAAATAACGTAAAAACGACTTTACCTAAATCGAACGTAAAAACGATTGTTTAAAAACATTGAGAAATTCGTTATTAAAATCAGTTGTTGTGAATACTGTCAAGCTGTATCTAAATCACAGCATCTCCATTGTGGAACGCGAAATAAAATCCGAAATCGCCAAGTTCTCAACAAAATACTGTTTCACGTATCTTTCTTTACTTTCGAATTGAACTACATAATTTTACTATTTAATTAAGTTGCGGGCTGAAAATTTTGAGCTGTTTTCTCTTCCTAGTCAACGATATTTCAATAAAGATTGCGACACTTCTTCTCAATGGATAAAATCAAAGCAGTAGGTATCCTATACTACACATGAAATAAAAGCAGGATTATGATCTACTTTTTTATTTTACTCCATTTATAATCAAAGTAAATAAATTTACATGTATTTTAACAATTTTTCTTATAGTACTTGTTTTACCTAACAGATATAATTATAATTAACATTATTTTTAACAAAAAGAAACAATTAATGGGGAGAAATAACAAAGAAGCTGGGTTGCATGAAATAGAAGATACAGAAAAAACAAAATGGTAGGCCTAAATGTTCTATTATTTGTGATGTAAATTCTTCTTGCTGGTATCCATAAGAAATACAAATGAAATTAACACATAAGATTATATTCTGACTTAATGTCTATCCCAAAAAATGAGGATGGTTTTCGCTCAACCAATCCTAATCTATCGTGATCCTTCATCATAATTATTGGTAGTGAGCAGACGTTCGAATCGATACGTTCCAGAAATGTAGAGGCTGCCTCCTCCAAAGAGATGAACCAATCGGGCTGTATGCCGTCAAATAATATCAGCTCAGTGTTTCTTCCAGTTTCCAACGGCTGTGAACGCCTGAAGTCAAATCGTGCCTCATTGGTGGTCCTCAAAGTCCAAGGACTTGAAAAATTAAAATCATTGAAAAGTATGCGGGCAATATGATGGGAAAATTCATGTATCGCTAAGGTCAACAGATCAGCAAAATAATTGGGGGTATTGGTAATCCCAGCAATATTGTTCAAGCAGATGAGTATACCATCTTTAAGACATGCACCTCTCAGAGGTTGGAAGGGTTCAAAAAATAGTACTTGATATATGGTTCCAGAAGTGATTATACGAACGATCACCTCAATATTGACAGTCGGCATTGTGTCTGAGGTCTTCAAGGAAGTAATATTCTGCAGTATTGCCTGTATGACTGGCTTTGAACACAGTCTCTGTTTAAGTGATGAAGCATCATCTCCTGACATTTCTGTTATTGTAGTGTGGATGCTTAAGGGTTTCACAGTAGGAGTTACGAATATTTTCAACAATTCATTATAATACTTGCTCTTGTCAAGAATGTCTTCCTTTATGGATATTTTACTGAAATGAAGGAAAACCTGAAGGTAAATTTGAAGTGTGACTGAGCCATTTTGGAAGTCCTGGTCTAGAAATTCCAATATTTTCAACCATGTACTAAACTTGAGGTCTGCTTGAGTAATCTGATGCTGCTGATAGATATTTGAGATGATGCAGTCCTTGAAGACTGTTTCATTGAACACCTCACCCATTTTAACAATCCTTGTTTCTTCCAGAGGTGTTTTGGGAGATGTCATCAGTGCATCATCTAAGTTGACCAGTTCATCAGGATTACCATTGCAATTTGCAATGTACCTCCTTACTGTATCATAGTACCCCATAATTCACAAATCTGCAAAGAAACAAACTCTTACTGATTCACAAATATCAAATAATATCTACAGATCTTCCTCATAAGATAGAAAAATTAATGCACCAAAGAATAATAACGAAATTACAATGAGAAGTCGTAACTATGCAATTGAATATTTAAACTAATTAAAGACTATTCAAACCTTTTAATGATCGACAGTTTTTCAGCGGCTCTTGAAATTTAACTTCTTTTTTAATAGTTTCAGCTTTTTTGACTGCACACCTTGTTTCCACCCCAAGGGGTGTTTGTAAATTTAAAGTAAATCGTCCATAATTATCTCGGGGTGGTAAATTAACAACTCCTTTTTGATTATAGGATATATTATTAGCTTTTAAATATTTTACTACAGTTTTAGAATTAACTTTATATCTGTTCTTCGAACAGGGAATTAATAGAGTTAGATAAAAATTATAAGATGTAAAGATGTTAAAAGTTTAATAAATTCGTCAGGTGTAATTGGCTTGGTCGTGTTTTTTTTATTTATTATTAATTTTTTCATGGTAGAGTATTGTAAATTATTGAAGATTTTTTTATTTCAAAGCTGCTTCAAGCCGTTTTACTTTCTCTGGATAAGTTAGCCTTTGTTTGTTGGTGGATTTTGAAACTCCATTCAGGTTTTGAGTAACAACACTACCAAATAATTTTAATTCTTCCTTTGTTGTATTACAATCTTTATTAATTTGTGTTTTCTTCGGATGTTCGTTTAAAATACCATTTAATGAATATCTTCCCAATTTATCTCTTGGAATAATAATACCAAATATGCGTTTTTCATAAGATATATTATGCTTTTTTAATATAATTATCAATTGTTTTTACACTAATTTTATGTGTTTCAGCAAATTCTTTTTTACTTCTGTTTTGAAAGTCCCACTGCTTTAAATACTTGACTATTTGTGTAGAATCCATTTATTTATTTTAAAAAAAAGGTAATTGGTAAGGCAATGCGTAAACAGAAAGGTAATTGGAAAGGAATTAGGTAAACAGAAAAGCAAAAGGTAAGGAAATTGGAACGGTAATAGGAATAGTAATTGGCAAGGTAATAGGAACAGCTATAGGAATAGTAACTGGTAATCGGTAAAAGGAAAAATAAAAAAAAAATATCTTACTAAATGGCAAACCAAATAACTCTAAAAACATTTCATGACACAGTTAAAAGTGTTCAAGATTTATCTAAAATCAATTTTAATGATATTTTAGCGTTTAGTAATAATAAGTTGACTACTAAAACGGCGAAACAATATATTGATTTGATGAACGAATTAATTGATAAAATAGATAGTTTAGATGTTACAGACGAACAAAAACAACACTTCCGTTCATTATTTGTTATTTTATTTTCCAAAATGTGTGAATCAGATTGTAAAGGGATAATGTTAAGTGCTTCAATTCAAAAGAATAAAAAGTATAAGGATATAATTAATAAATTAGAAGAGGCATACCAAAAAGAACGTGATGAACATAATGCTCTAGCAAAGAAGTACAACGAGAAACAAAAAGAAGCAAAAGTTAGTATTCCAGGCATATCACTGTCATTAACTTTAAGAGAAAGTAAAACACTTAAACCAGACGAATGTGTTCAATTAATGAATGAAATTGATGTAGATGAAGAAGAAATAGATAAAAAATTTAAAAGAATTTCTATTCCTGAAGATTATAAAAATAAAGTAAGCAGAGCTTATGTAAAAGCATCCAATGAAGGAAATCATTATTTACAGAAACAAAGCAATAAAAAATGTTAAGAGTTCGTCTTTGATCAGCAAAGATGATTTGCCTAAAACTTCAAACTTAAATAAACCTTAGAGTATTTATTGTTATTCTTGTTTTTATTATAATTATTTTATTTATAATTATAATGCGCGCGCACTTTACTAAGTCCTTCGAACACTTTGTGGCTTAGCCCAATTTTCTAAATTGAAAAAATATTGGGTATAAATAAATGAATCAAGTTGATTCAATACAGATCGCTGAATTTCAAAGAAGAGTGCAAGGTTTATACAGATCCGAAGATTCTGCAAAAAATGAGTTAGAAAGAATAATAATTAGAAATATGAATGCTCAATTTAAAGAACACGAGAATAAAATTAAAACTTTAGCCAAAATGGGTTTATTGAAAATATCTTTTCCTAAATAAATGGATGACATTCGATGTTCTGTTTGTTTACTATTTAAACATCCAGATGAATTTTATAACTGCAAACATACTGATCGAAGATGTAAACAATGTAAAATCTACACAAATTGTGAGCGTTTGCTATGTGAATGTGGTAAATATTATACTAAAACACACTATAAAAGACACCTGCAATCAAATTTACACAAAAGGAGAATAGGTGTTTATAATAAATTGGTTGTCTTAAAATGGAACAACGTTTAAATAAACTTAAACTACCAGAGTTATATAATATTGCTAAAGAACTAAAAATACAATACTTTACAAGATATAAAAAATCTGATTTAATAAAAGAAATTATTAAGCAATATAAAAGAATCAAAAGAGAAAAAGAAAATAAGAAAATCAACGATAATTTCCTTTTGATGAAAGTATAATAGCTCCTCAAAAGAAAAAGAGAGTCAAACAAATAAAATGTGATGCGGTGATTGGTACATCACCAACCGGCGAAGCCTTGCTTTGTGGAAAGTATATTAAAGAAACTAGACTTCAGCTTCATAAGGCAAAACATAATCCTGAACCTGATTTTATTTTAGTTAAAGTTGCTTTTAAAGGTAGGTTATTAACTTATCAACATAACAATAAAGAAGGAGATTCTGATTTGTCTTACTATATGAACTCAATTAAGGATAAAGCAAATAATCTTATTAAAAATGCTTTAGATATGCATAAAAACATTAAAATTAATTTAGAGTTAGAATGTGATTTTAAAAATTTAGAACAAGAAATAGTTCATAAGTCTCAGTTACCCAATGTAATAATAAGAGGAGAAAATGATTTAATTAATTAATTTCTGGGATATACAAAGAGATCTATTTATAGACAGATGTGATGAATTAGAAGCCAAAGGATCAGGTTGGACTTTAAGCAGAATAAACAACTTAAGAATTAATATTAATAAATATAAACCATTAAGCGGATCATCACATAAAGATTTACCCAAATTAATTAAGGATAAACAGGCTTGTATTAATATTAAAAACAAAGATAATAAGTGTTTTAAATATTCAGTTTCATGTGCATTAAAAACACCAAAAAAAGATCCACAAAGATGGTAACATTATGTGCAACAGAGCTGCACATCAGCGACTCTTGATAGGCCACAATACAAAGATTTATTAAATTTTAATGGAATTGAATTTCCAGTTAAAATTCAAGACATTCCTAAATTTGAAAAATTAAATAAACTTAACATAACGGTATTTGGGTTTGAAGATAAAGAACAAGTATTTTATCCATTATACCATAACAAGAATATAATAAAAATATTGATCTACTTTATTTTGAAAATCATTATTGTTGGATTAAAAATTTAAGTCGTTTATTGAATAATCAATTAGAAATTAATAGAGATAAAAAATATTTCTGTAGAAGATGTTTAAATTATAGTTCTAGAAGAGAAGAAGCTGTGAAGAAACATCAAGTAATATGTAATAACAATGAAACCTGTTTACCTGTTATGCCTAAATCTAACATAGAAAATGGAATAGAAATTAAACCTAAAATATCATTTAAAAATATTCAAAGAATGTTGAGGCATCCGTATGTAATTTATTCCGATTTTGAATCCATTCTAAAACCAATTCAAAGCTGTGAACCAAATCCAGAAAATTCGTATACTCAAAAAACTCAACTCCATATTCCTTGTAGTTATGGACTTTATATTAAGAGTGTTTACGAAAACATTACAAATCCTTTAAAAATTTATAGAGGAGAAAATGCTGATAAAAGATTTATAAAACAGATTACAGTCCAAGCCAAAAGGATCTATAAACTATTAAAGGAAAATGAAACTATGACAGATCTAAATTGGGATGAGCACATGAAGGCTAAAATATGCTATCTATGCAAAAAAGAGTTTACCAAACAAAATCAGAAAGTCTGAGAACACGATCACTATAGCTCAAAGTACAGAGGTGCGGCCTGTAGAAATTGTAATTTAAAATATAGACGGCCATTGTTTATTCCAATTCTGTTCCATAATTTAAGTTCTTATGATTGTCATCTATTTGTCAGAAACCTGGGAGAGGACAGTGCAGAGGCTCAGGCCAAAGGCATTAAGAGTAATCTTAAATTAATTGCAGACAATGAAGAAAAATACATTTCATTTAGTAAAGTTTTAAGAATGGCTGATGGTGGTTATATTGAATTAAGATTTATAGATTCGTTTAGATTCCTAGCAAGCAGTTTAGATGCTCTATCATCCAACTTAGAATCGAAACAATTAAGAGAAACTTTAAAATATTTTCCACAGAATGTTTTAGATGCTTTATTCAGAAAGCAAGGATCAAAGGTAACTCGAAAGGGCATTTATCCCTACGAATATATGAACTCATTAGAAAGATTCGATGAGACACAATTACCCCCAATAGATAAATTCTATTCAACCCTTACAGGCTCAAGTATAAGTTGGCCCGAATATGATCATGCACAAAAAGTCTGGAGGAAATTTAAAATCAAGAATCTGGGTGAGTGGCATGATTTATATTTAAAATTAGATGTTTTGTTAATAGCTGATGTGTTTGAAAGCTTCAGAGATTTAGCCTTGAATAGTTCCTATGGTTTAGATCCAGTTTGGTATTATACCACTCCAGGATTTGCTTGGGATTGCATGCTAAAATATACAAATGTTACTTTAGAACAATTAATGGATTATGAAATGTATCTGTTCTTTGAAAAAGGAATTAGGGGTGGAATAAGTCAAGTAGCTCGACTACGTCTAGTAAATCAAATAAAAATACTCAAATTCATTATAATGATATGAATAATTTATATGGGCATTCATTATCACAAAAATTATCTCAAAAAGATTTCAAATGGATGAGTGAAGACGAACTAAATAATTTAGATTATCACTTAAAGTCTGATGGAGATACTGGATTTGTTTTAGAAGTAGATTTATCGTTTCCAAAGGATTTGACATTGCATAATAAATTTAATGATCTTCCACTTGCGCCAGAGAATGTAATATCCCCCAATGGCAAAGTTCCTAAATTATTATGCCACTTCTGTGATAAAAAGAATTATGTTGTTCACTACAAAATATTAAAACTAGATACAGACTTAGGAATGAAAATAACTAAAATCCACAGAGGGATAAAATTCACTCAATCAGACTTTATAGCACCATATATTAAATTTAATACTGAACAGCGACAGAAAGCAAAGAATGATTTTGAAAAGGATTTTTGGAAACTAATGTCTAATAGTGTATTTGGCAAATCGATGCAATCAGTTAGAAAACAACAAAATATTCAATTACACTGTGATGATGATAAAGTCCAGAAAGCAATAAATAAGTCCAATTTTAAATCTAGAACCATTTTTAGTAAATATTTGGTGGCTGTGCATAATTATAAAACATCTGTTAAATTTGATAAACCGATTTATATAGGCCAAGCAGTATTGGATTTATCTAAAGCTCTAATGTATGATTTTTACTATAATGTTTTAAAAAATGAATTTGAAGATGATATAAAATTATTATATACAGATACTGATTCCTTTATTTTTGAAATTAAAAACCATGATTACAATCAGTTTATGAAAAATAATTCTGATTTATTCGATACTTCAGATTATCCTAAAGATCACTACCTGTATTCAGATAAAAATAAAAAAGTAATCGGAAAAATGAAAAATGAGCTCAACGGAAGAAATGTTGGAATTTATTGGGTTAAGGAGCAAAATGTATGCATATAGAACTGACGATAAGGTAGACAAACGACTGAAAGGTATTAAAAAGGCTGTATTAAAGAAAGAAATTCAATTTGAGGATTATAAAAACTGTTTACTCAATCAAAAAGAATATTTACATAAACAGCATGTTATTAGGAGTCATAAACATGAAATTTATACAGAAGAATTAAATAAGAAGTCACTCAGTTGGAAAGATGATAAAAGATATCTAATTCCTGGAAGTACAGATACATTAGCGCACGGACACGTGCTAGCAATGTAATTGCGCGCACGGACACGTGCGAACCGAAGGCTCTTGCCCCGTAGGGGCGCTAGCAATGTAATTGCACGCATGGTCATGTACTAGCTGACTAGCACATTAAAGGTGCTAAGAGCAGAGCATTTTCATAGATATGCTTGCCTACAGCTTCATAATACTTGAACTATGACTTAAGATATTTAGGTCACATCCATTTTTATTCTAAATATTAAATGGATTTAAAAAAAAAAATTATTAATGAAATAGTAATTATTAAGATTTTTTGGAATAAGCGATAAGCGGCAGATTAGTCCAAGTAGATTTGGCTTCTGAGAAAGATAAGAAATCCCCCGGTTCAGTAATGAATCATTAATTAATCCTATTATCATGGTTTCCTGTTAATAAGATAAGGCGTCTTATTCATAGTACATGAAAAAGTAACCACTCAAGTGAACCGCAGTACCACCCACCAAAAAGATTACATTGTATTCTGAAGCGGCATAGCGGTATAGTTTTTCTTGGTGTACCACCTTTTTTATTTGGTGTTAGAGCATTCAGCTCTTGATCGTTTTGGATTTAGTGAAGTCAACATGATAACCATGAGGAACGAACATGAAGAACATGACGTAACATGATGAACATGACTTAATATGATGAACATGACTTAACATGATGAACATGACTTAACATGATGAACATGACTTAACATGAAGAACATGATGTAACATGATGAACATGACGTAACATGATGAACATGACGTAACATGATGAACATGACGTAACATGAAGAACATGACTTAACATGAAGAACATGAAGAACATGACGTAACATGATGAACATTCAAATTTATTTTGTGTAAAGACCATTGTTTGTTTCTTTAGTCAAATCAATTGTTAAAAATCAATAATCAAAAACTCCAACATTGTTTACATATAAATTTAAAAATCATTAAATGTAATATGAGATCAGTTACAACAAAATCAATCAGTTACAACATTTCCAAATAATGATCGCTTTGTTTAAAGATCATAATACATATATAATTTATTACTGATTGTCTTTAATGAGGAATTACACATTTATTTCGCTGTATTGAAAAAAATATATTTGAAAAAAATATTAATTTATTACACAAGACGATAATGAAACTGAAATGTTAACAAAAACGATCGTTATGATCATTCTTCTAATCGTCACTATTGTCCTTCTAATCATTCATTAGCATACATGGCCGTAGACAGGAAATGTTTTCGGGGGGGTTCATGCATAATTGTTCCCATGGGCGTCGCGAGAAATTTGAATAATAGTAATAATAACAATAATTATACAATAATAATTAAAATTTCATAATTATAAAACGATTTTATTCCATAATAATAATTGGCCTAATAATAATAATAATAATTATTATTATTATTATTATTATTATTGTTGTAACCGCCCCTGTTGTTGTTATATCCTTGACGGGGCTTACTCAATCTAGCAGATGAGTGAATATCCAGCACAAGTTGGGTTTTTTTGTTTGTTTTTTTACGTTTCATACAGTGTGTACTGAAATCCACAATTATTATAGTTTGTTATTAAATTTTAGATACCGTCAAGAAAAAGCTTTAAAAGTCTGATGAAAATTTTAGTCACAATGTTTTTGTTGTTTGACTTTAAAAACTTAATTTTTGGAATTTTGAAAAGTGTGGAACCAGTTATTATTTTTAAAAAACTTAGCCTGGTGCATGGATTGTCTCAATCGCGAATGTAATGCGCTACGAAATTGGAGATCCTAGGTTTGAACTCCTATCAAGGGGATTTTCAACTTTATCGAACAGGGAATTACAAATTTGGAAAGGGAACTTTGGGACAATCATAAGTGAATTTTCAGTCTATATTCCTTGTGAAGCAGGAACAAGACTGGAAAGAGGACAGCAGAAGTGAAAATGGAGGGGTCGCGGGCGAGTTGCGATTCCGGGAATAAATCCTGTTTCACTCAAGTTTCAGAATTCCAAATGTATGAAAATTCTAGCTCGATCGTTTCAACCTTGTCTCCTTGTATTTTGTGATGCTTCAAAAAAAAAATTGGAAAATGAGTTACAGATTTTGGTTTCTGAACTTCCATTAATCCAACATGTCAGAAGTTTCGGGGGGGGTTTGAACCCTAGCAACCCCCCTCTAAATACGGCCATGTTAGCATATATCAATTTGTTTAACGAATCGAATAGATTGTAAAACGTGTTGTTAATTAATTAATTTTATACCTCCTATATCCTATTATATCCTATTTTTATAGCAAAAACAGGTACAACATGATTAATATTTAAAGTTTTCTCGAATGGACAGTTATCTATGGTTTTATAATAATTTTTTATCATTGGTAATTGACTGTTTCTGTAATTTTAATGTGTAACAATTTTTTTTTATATAATTTAATAAAATAAGGCATTACGTAGGTACTGCAATTGCAAAGTAAAATTACTATTTCATGTTTTCACAATTAAACAAAGTGGTATTCTTTTTCTGTGCTCTAAACTAACTCTTTCTCGTTTGTTTGGGTTAGGATTTTATGCAAATAGCTATATTTTCAGAAATAACCTCAACCATATTTTAATGAATTCGTTTTTTTATTTCGTATTTCCTAGTATTTCTACCATTCTCTTTTTTGAAAACTTCATTGCCTTTCATTTCCTTTAAGCAAAATTAAAGATTCTTCGATGTTTCCAACTAAAAGGAAATACATTCATAACATAATATTGAATTTCATTCTGAATTTGTAGCAGAGCTGTAAAGCATTTGCTAAATACTGTAAACGCGGCTTAAATTTACCCTACTATTAACGATTTCACTTTTTTACAATAAATTAATTACAAATTTTACAATAATTATTTAAAAATAATAAAACTTACTAAAACACATTGCACTAAAACTCGACTAAAATAACATCTACATCAGAGATTATATACTAGTAAAGATGACAGGCACAGTATTCTGTTCGCTGGTATTGGTGCAGTTTCGTCGAATACTTACAGATGGCGCCAATATACTAATTCGGGCGATAAATAGAGGATGTGAATATGTTGGGGTAATTTTTTTCGCGGACGTTAAATAGTAGATAGGTACTTAATGTAAACAAAAATCATAGTACGTATAATATAACAAAAAAGCGTATTATAAAATTTTAAAGATAGACCTGAAGGTAACTATATAATCAAAATCTTAAAACGTAGCCAAAACTAGATCGAAAAATAACGTTAAATAAATACAATAGCCCTAAAAATCATCTTTTTTATTAAAAATGTGCCCCCTAATCGAAAATGCACTCAAATGTTTGAAGAGATGCAAGCGTGCGAACCTCTTTGTTTTTGTACTTTATTTCTTTTCTTTAATAGTTTAAGGCTTGTGTGAAAAGCTTATCCTAAAAATCATATCTTTATTGTTAAAAATGTGCTCCTTAGTCACATCTAATTGCGCGCACTTCGTGCTAGCCCCATAAAGGGCGCTAATGTTTTTTAGAAATTTAAAGTGATGCTATTTCTTGCATTATTATTAGCAAAATATATTAAATTTTGGTGGGTATGGTACGCGCACTTCGTGCTAAGCCTCATAAGAAGCTTCTGTATTTTTGTTAGTCCTTAACTGGAGATGCGCCAGGAATAAATTGGTGAATTAAGGGGTGTGTTTTTCTAAAAACTGTGCTTCATTTTGTGTTTAAAACATTGTAGTTAGGTTGTTTTTTTAGGAAAAAGTACCCCTTAAACGATTTGCGCTCATGTTTTTTATAAGTTTAAGGGGTATTATTTTTAGTTAAATGTGCTAAAATTTGTGATTAAAACATTGATTTTTGTTAGTTTTGGAGTAAAAAGTTGCCCCTTAATCGATTTGCGCTGGAAAATATGGATGCATAAAATTATTATTAAGGGGCTATATTTTTAGAAAAAATGTATTAAGGGATGATTTTTTGATGTTTTGTTATTAAAATTTCTAAATTTTTTATGTTTTGAGATAAAAAACTGCCCCTTAAATTTTAATTATTGATTTGACAAGAACATGAAAAAAATGCTCAAAAATAAATTAAGGGATGATGTTTTTAATGTTTTGTTATTAAATTTTAATAATTTTTTTTATTTTTCTCTTGTTTTTTTATGATTTTGGGTGAAAAGTTGCCCCTTAAATTTAGGTGCGCTCGAAGCCACATTTTGCTATCTACTTACAGGCTACAGGTTCAAGTGCTAGAGCCTCGTTAGTCTGCAACAATGCAGACCAGAGTCTGCTATGTGTAAGCGAGGTTGTCATTTGAATGTCTTTGGAACGGGTCACCTCCTACATCCACAAAAATGCATTGCTATTCAAAACATTGAGGAGAATAGAGTAATAAAAAAACAATTTTATACACAAGAGCCCAGAAAACCACATACCACTTTCACTATGGGTCTTCACAAAAGAATACATGATTCCATTCTCAGTAATAGCAGGTGTAAAAATTTTAATTTTTAAAAATGCATCTATGTGTTACCACGCCATGAACAAATAAAGTATGACTTACTTTTAAACATGGCACCATTTGTTCAAGTATAAAATTATCTTTACCTTAACACTTTACCTTAACACTTGCACCCCTTTTCTGCAGATGACAGGTATTCCTTGAGAAAGTCTGTGGAAATCCTGGAAATCTTCTAGCTTGTCTACACACGAATAGCACACAAACTTTGGCAAACTGTCATCCTCTGTAACCTGAGATGGAGAAAATTGAATTCATAAGTAGGGTTGAAGCATGGGTATTTACAAACTGTGTAGGTAAATAATAGGTATTTATGAAAACGTTATTTGCCTACCCCAAAAGTAGATATTTATTACAAATTGCATATTAAATTTCAGACTTCGATACTCTAATTACTTGTGGTTACTTTTGCTAGATAGGGTTATAGCAAATGGATATCTTAAAATACATAAGAAAATAAAGCAAGTGAAAAATGTTGGTTTCACTATAAGAAAAATGTGACCCCTTTTGGGTACTAATCTGATATTCCCTGGACAGATTTCTTCATTTTTACAGAAGAAACTACTTACGGTAATAAGTTCCTGTAGTTCTAACATCTGGAAGGTGTTTTGTGTGATAGCGGAAATTCATGTTCTTTGTTGAAAATTAATTCTACGATGGAGAATAGCCTTTGGCACATACACTTTCGTACATCATCACACGTCGTGATTGTGTTTTGTTCATGTTCATTGGGTATCCAGTGTTTCGAACTGTCTGTGTTTGCAACGAAAGTTAGAAACATGACGTGTCGTGGATGCGTGGTGAAATTTGTATTGGGTGTGGAACATCCAGTGGATTTTTTAATTGAACATGGGATCTTGAAGAAAGGAAAGGAATGTCCAAAATGTGGCAGTGAATGTAAGCTACTCATTTGAAGGAATGGGCTGTGGGTATATGCGTGTTCAAAGAGAGTCCAGGGACATGAGAAGTTACAGTTTAAAAGAGTTCCGTGTAGATTTGAACAGAAAACAGATTTTTTCAAATTTAAAAGTTTAGGGCCCATTTGGGGGCAGGTGACTCCGGCCAATTTCTAACATGCTTTTAACAGGGACTCTATTCGCGATTAAAATTATCCGATGTGACATCTGGTGGGATTTTCCGGAACTGCTCTAAGTAGGATACTGTTGTGTGTTGAAGTAGCCGAAAAGATGGAAAGGGTACGAAAGAGTAACGTGTACTGTTCAGTTTTTGGCTGTAAATCCTTTTATGGAACAGAACGTGTGAGAAGTTTTCACTATTTTCCACCCCGAGGAATCAACAAAGTAGAATTTTTAAATAAATCGGGGAAAACCGAATTTATTGATCGAAGATTGGCATGGGAGATAAAACTGAAATGTGGCAAGAAAGTTGCAAAGAATGCACGAGTCTGCTCACTTCATTTTTCGAAAGAAGATTATATATTACCTGGTAAGTAAAGTTTTAAATTGTACTTCATAAATAAAACTTCTTTTGGTTTTTGCATCGAAATGTCATAAAGTGTCTCGCCAAATGCATTCACATGAATATTGTATTAGAACAAACGCAAGTCGTTGAAGTTCAAAGATGTAAATAGTTTGAGAATGAATTAATGTCTTAAATGTAGTCGGAATGAAAAAGAGCCATATTAATGTTTGTTTTTCATTTAGTATGATGTTATTTTTCAGTGTAGATAATCTTGTCATGGAAGTATACTGTATTATTAATAAACCAACCTACCTGTTTGGAGGAGTGGTGAACCCAGACTCGAATGAAAGTCAAGGCATAATTGTGTGTTTATCGTAACTAACCAACACATAGAAAAGCCACTAAAACAACAAAATTTAAAAAAAATATTTAATGTACATTCATTACAGCCCTTTTAAAAAAATATATTTCATAATAGAATGCAGCACTTCTTATCATTGGATATTGCTCGAAATATGAGTATGAAATATATATTATTTTGTAACTTTTAACAATAATTTTATCTTTCAGATATCCCAGCTAGTAGATGCGGGCTAAAAAAAAATGCTGTTCCAAGCCAGAATCTTCCAAAATCACCAGGTCATGGAATGATTAGTAAAAGGCAAGGACGAAGTAAAGCTGTGAGGAGACTTGACATGGACAGCAAACAAAACTGTACACATTCACAAGCACAGGAAGCAGAAGTATCAGAAGCTGACAGAGAGGCAGCAGATGGTTTGATGTTATTAATGCAATGTGAGCCTGCAAATGAACATCCACAATCGGAAACCGATGATCTACTTAACCCCGTGACAGTTCTGAAAGAAGATAAAAGTGTTCAAGTTAAGAGTGGTGAGATTATACAGCCATTTGTCACTTTAATCAACAATGACAACAAACTAAACACCATGACAGGGATTCCAACGTTTGTGTTGTTACATGAGCTAGTATCTATGGTGGATGCAATTTGCAAAGATAAGAGAGTACATAAATTGAGTGTAAAAGAAAGAGTAATTTTAACTATGATGAAACTGAAACAAAACTGTACATTTTCTGTATTAAGTGATTTGTTTGGTGTTGTGACCAGTGCAAGTGTAAAAAGAATATTTGTAGATACATTATTGCTTCTTTCCGAGTGCCTCGAAGCAGCAATACCATGGCTTTCAGCAGACATAATTGGCCGGTTAAGGCCATTGTGCTTCAGCCAGTTTGCAAAAGTGAGGATTGTGCTTGACTGTACAGAACTTGTGGTGCAGAAACCAAAGTGTCTCCAGTGTAGAATTAAATTATACTCTCAGTATAAATCTAATTTTACTATCAAGTTCATGACTGGTGTGTCGCCAGATGGATTAATTACATTTGTAAGTAAGCCATATGGGGGTAGAGTATCCGACAAGTTTATATTTGAAGATTCAAAATTGATTGAAAAGTTGGAAGCACATAAGGATGAAGTGATGGTGGACAAGGGATTTTTAATTGAAAATGTGTGTTCTGCACATGGCATTTCAATTGTGAGGCCACCTTTTCTTAGAAATAAAAAACAATTAACAAAAGAGGAGGCCGTCCTAAGCAGGAATATTGCACGAGCAAGAGTACATGTTGAGAGGGCAAATCAAAGGATAAAAATATTTAAGATGTTGTCAACTAAATTGGATTGGTCATTAGTGAATGTCATCAGAGAAGCATTCATAGTTGCCTGTGCTATTGTGAACTTAAGTCCACCCATACTTTCCGATGAAAGATTCTGAAAAACAAAACAGTTGCCTGATATTACTATGACCCCAAATTTTAACTATGCTTGCCGAACCTAACCTAACCTTAACGTGAATGGTTCGTGGGGCTGCCTGTGCATAGTTCTATGACCCCAAATTTTATGTATGTTTGCTTAACCTAACCTTACCGAGAATGGTTCGTGGGGCTTATCCGTGACTAGTTTGTGGGCCAATAGTTAAAATTTGAGGTGGTCGTAACATCAGGAATATATTAATTTTGTTCTAGAATTTAAAATATTGCAATAAACATTGTTATCATGGATAAATCCAGTGTTTCTGTTCCGATCACGGAACACACAATTTCGCTTATTTTGCAATTTCTACACGTGACCCCCAAATTTTAACTTCAAATTCGTGATTAGGAAGAAAAACAAGGGTGTACCTTCATTCTTCATTTCCAATTTTTATCCAAAAAAACATCAGTTTATTAAATTTGTTTACATGGAAACTCACGATAAATGTCGTGTATATTATTTGGTAGTTGTCAAGACTGGTGTCAGGACCATAGCCAGAATTTTTTTTTGGGAGGGGCTCATCCCTTATCAATAGCCACCATTTACAGAAGTAAAACTAAGTACCTTTATGCACTATTAAAATTAGATATTTGGTGGGGGCTACAGCCCTCTCCCTGGCTACGTACCTGACTGGCATTGCAATTGAAGATGAGTGAGGTGGACAACAGCCAGCTGTTCTGGAATTCTGGAAACTCCCAGCGCTTAACCCCTTAACATCAACCTTATTGACACGTTTTACAAACCGGTAAACTTAAAGTAATGCTTTGATGTTTGTCTACATGGAATTTGGAATAGTTATAATAATTTATTTAAATAATTCTGTGTTTTTAATTAAATAAATGTTCATCTTCGAGATCGTGTTAACACTCATATGCTAGTAGCGTGTCTTCTTTTGGTTGTGCTCAGCAGAAACCGAAAAGCTGCATAAAAACAGAATCTTGACAGGTAGGGGACTGTACCTTCTCCAGCATTCACCATTTGCCATATTAACATTTACAAGATTTTTTTTTCTTTCTTTCTTGTGTTGGCATCTGCAAGCAGGGTATCTGGTGCTTGCCAACGGCTTGCGGAGTGATTTTGTGGCCGTAAAATTTTGTGAAATTGAGTGCGATTGAAATTAAATAAGGCAATTAACATTAAGTGCATTAAGATATTTTAATATAGTGTAAGCTGTGCTTGCATTATATCTTCACTACTGACGATCAGTTAATATAATAAGTTGTTATATGCATAAAACATGACAAGGGACAACTGGGTATCCATTTTATTGAAATGTTGTGAAAGTAGAATAAAGTTAATTGTGGTATATTTAAATTGGAACCCCTAAATATTTTTCTCAAAATATAGTATATGTGCAAATGTTTCTCATGTGCTGCTTTATTTCCAAACTGATGTATTATGATGGTGCCGCCCTACCTGCATTCTGTTCCCACGGAAGCTTCAGTGTATTGATCGAATGTAATGAGTTGCTTGCCTATATAAACCTGCAATCGTATTACATGTGCTCGAAATTGGACAATGTATTTCAAGATGTTAGCTGAAAAACAATTTTCCCCACACCATGCTCTATATTTTTCCCCCAAAATTGTGTTGAATACAATTTCTGAGTATGAGGAACTAAATAAACTCAAGTCATTATAGACTTCATAATCTGCAATTTTGCATTACACTTTTATTAAAAAATGTATTTCATAATTTAGGAAAGGAGCAGTGGTAAAATTACAAATTTATGATAAACAAAAGCTTATGAGTGGAATTTTTACTGTTGCAAGGTAACTTGAGGTGGTCTCTAATTGTATTTGAGAAAAAAATGGTCATAATGTTTGAAGGTGACGCATACCCATTTTAACATGTCTTGAAATAGATTTAAATTTTGTTCACATATGACTAGGTTATATTTTCATATATTAAGAAAAACAAGTCTCAGCAGTGTGAGAACATCACTTAAGCTTTAAGTTTTTAATAAGCACTGGGTACTAATCTGATATTCCCTGGACAGATTTCTTCATTTTTACAGAAGAAACTACTTACGGTAATAAGTTCCTGTAGCATTGTCTAACATCTGGAAGGTGTTTTGTGTGATGTAACGGATTTCTTCAAATTTAAAAGTTTGGGACTCATTTGGGGGCAGGTGAGTCCAACCAATTTCTAACATGCTTTAACAGGGAGTCTATAGAGAAAGCCGGAGTGGAGGCGGGGCCACGTTAGGTCAATTACCCCAGGGGTGGAGCCCGGAATCGGTGGGAAATTAGGACTCAAAAATTTCAAACGAAAATAATTTGTTTCTTTAAATTTCCCACCAATTCCGGGACGAAAAACATGAATACACCTTAAAGAATGTTCCGCGAAGCAGATAGGCAAGTACAAATGTCAAAAATTGACAAAACTAAGAAGTTATAGGTGTCCGGGGAATATCACATTTTTACCAAAAACTGTTAATATAGTGTGTGGTTTAGGAAAGGTTTAGCAAATTGAGAGAGGTTTAGCTGAAATTCATATCTCTCTAGAAAAATGCCCAATGAATTATTTTGTATTGCATTTATTCCAAGAAGGTTGAAAAATGTTTTTCCATGTAGCTCCAAATTCTGGTGTAACTTTCACATCTCTGCATTTTTAGAGATAAATTTTTTCAAAGTTTTTTAAAACATATTTGGTACACTCCTGTTCACATAAAGTAGCACAGATTATATGCTTGGACAGTTGAAGCATGTAGTACTTCATCTGACCAGGAGTGTACCAAATTTGGGGTCGCCTATGTTTTGACCATGCGGACTGCCATTTTCATCATAGCACCCAGGATAGTTTGGAGGACTTCTACTGTATACAATGTGGATAAAACCAACCAAGAAGATTAAATATGGCAGACTTAAAATTTGACGAGAAAATATGATTAGGGGGACTGATTTTAAGGTGCATCACCTTTTCAAAAATATAGACTAACCTAACCTTTTCGTGAAATTAGCACGTTCATCCCATTTTTATCCCTCTTTCATGCTTCAGCAAAGTTTTCCTTTCTTTTTGTCTTTTGTTAAAAAAATTGACAGAAAAATCAAAGATTTTCACTATTCTTGAGCAACTACAAAAATCTTATAGTCCCATTTTGTAGAGCAGAATGAGAGCTATAGAATTTTATAATATACTCATTACAGCCTCAGTAGTTTCCTGATTAATGTAGCAAAACCTGCAAGAGAAAACAAGCTTTAACAAAACCATCTCAAAACAGTTCTCTGCAGTCTGCATTATGTACATGTACAGAAGGTGTATCATGTTGAATGTTAATGCAACTGGTTTAGACCTGAATGAATGCATTTCTATCAGCACCTTTTTGAAAAGAAAAAAAAATCAAAACCTTTTTTCCAAAACACAATTTTGCACCTTAAAATACTTTCCCTATTATGATCAATAGAAAACCATGCTAAAATATGATTGAGTTTTTTTAAGTCTATGTTATGCACAGTAAGGCTAATCGGGACTGGACCTACAGTTTAAGGTGGGATCTGAACCACTATGTGCCTTCACCGGATATCAAACCCAGGATCCCTTACTTACAATATATTTTTAAAAAAAGTTATATTAGTGCTCTTTTTCTGAGAAGAAAGGTTCCAGTACTGTTGAAGTACGTCAAAATTTTATTTTCACAAATAATCATGCATCCAAATGCATGCACACACACCTATCTTTTGTTAAAATGCTGTAAGTTTTATTCTCGCCAGTTGAGTACCATTGTGTAATGCCAATAAAAAAAAGTGCATCCCCCGTAGTCTGCTTGTTAGCTTAGCTGGGTTCGAATCCTGGGTAGATGTATGTGTCTCATGATGTACTTCATCGGATGAATGTTAAGCTCTCCCTCTTGCCAACTTTTTGTGTGCATATTCATTGTTCAATAGGGTTACCAGATCGCTATCAGGAAAAAGTAGGACAATGTTCCAAAATGGACACTAAACATTCACAATAAATAATACACATTTCCATAACATCTTAGAAAGTAATTTAAAATTTGAACTTTGAAAAGGAATACAAATATTAATCAATTAACGTAACTGAAAGTTGTTACAGAAGTTTCACCTAGGGTAGTTTTCTGTAACCCCTGCTTCACAATCAAAATATTGAATGAGAATAGTAAACACTTTGAATGTGGCCCAAAAACTGTGTTCATTATTTGCTTCAATTTTTGTTCCAGAAGAAACATTTACGGCAATGACAATCAAAATAAATTTCACTATTGAGTTTGGGAGTTCGGTCCGTAGATGTGTAATTTGCCTTATGTCTTTTTGTTAAACTGAAACAAGTTTTTCTCCTAATTAATACTATGTGACACTCAAAATGTGGGGCATTTATATTTTATAAATTCCTTCTCGGATGCAAGACTAAAATGTAGGTCATGTCCAGGGAAAACTATCCAAGAAGTCCCCATACCCTGATATGACTTGTTTAATTTTTGTTTTTTTACATTACAACATACTTTCAAACACTACACTACGGTAAATTATTTGCCTCTTGCGTTCTCATCCTCAGCACTATAACTATATCCGCTCACATCAACTATGTCACCAGAACTCACATTTGAATTTCAGTGAACGTTTCATGTGACCTTTAGAGTACTGATGGCGCACAAACAAAATCATCCCCAAGCAACTGAATGCCGGCCTATAATCAGTCCCAACAGGATACATGCAAGCAAAGCAGGGGCAAATCCCCTAGCTTTGAAATATTCTCAACCTAGGACACTCGACGTCACCTCTGTGGTCTTGAGAATGGGAAAATGGACGTATATATTTTACTTCACCACCTTGATCCTTTAAAACTGGTTGTTTCCTGAATCCAAGAGGAAGAGCCACAGAATGTGGTGTCAGAAGTGGTCCTAACATAGCTAGGCTGTTTGGGGGAAAAAGCACTTATGTAATGCAACTATACAGGAGGTACTTATTATATGCTTATTATATTAATAAGAAACAGAGGCATGGCACACATGTTGGATCATCACTGTTTAGAATCTTTACCCATGGCCAATATAAAATTATATTTTATTTAGCGAGACTTAAATAAAAGCAACACAAAAGCATAGTGTGTGACATACGTGCTTTTTCCCAGCCTCTTGAGTTCCAAACCATCTTATTACCACATTCGATGCAGGTATTTTTTCAAAATTTTATATTTTACAAATAAATATGTGGGAAGTTATGAAAGAAAATATATATATAAATCATCAGAGGAATAAAATACTTCACATATATATATTTACACAATGTTTGAGATACATCTGATAAAATTCAAACTGAAAATATTCAAAATGATTTACTTAATACCCTCTACTCCAAACAAACCACTTACAGAATTTCTGCTACAGATCAAGCAATGCACTTATGTGATATTTTTAAATATTGCAAATGTGATGTGAAATTGAGGAACTATAATGAAGGCGAAGCTGTGCTGGGAGCAAAGCATTTAATTATGATTGGAAAAAAGAACACTGAAAAAGAAGACTGAACTAATATTTACACACTCGTCCTTGAGAACAGTGCTGCAGCATCTGCACCTCAGGTTTGATACCAGCCATGACTAAATGCTACTACTAATTGAACGGCTGCCATACGTCTATTACAAAAGGCTGCCTTGCCAAAGGTATTACATTATATTACATATAAAAAGCAATTACATGTGATTATACAAATTCTTTGTGCACACTCATTTTTAAGCTTATTTACAGAAATGATGGGTACATCCTTCTACACACAGAAGCGCACACACTTTACATTCTTATCCTACTGATACATAAAATATTTACATTCATGATCCTCATGCGAGACATGATCCGCAAAGAACGTGGATCATTTTCTCAAAGAAGCACTTTTTCAAAGTGCATAGCAAATCCCATCCAAATTCCATGTCCAAAGTTATCGTTTCTAAGAACATGGAGTTATCATGAGGACTATAAATAACAAAATCACATTCGGTGACATTTAACATAATCATTCCTAGTGTTATTTGGGCATAGTATTGATGTTTTTTCTTAAGATTATACTTAACACCATCTTTCTTCAAGAACTTACACTGGGACAATACATTTTCAATACACTGGTTCACTCCACTGAATGGACACTTTATTTCAACTAGTTTCACTGGTTTACCATCCTTCATCACCACACAATCCGGAGAAAAGGCCAGCCATGGATTTTCAGTACTCACCACCAAACCACATTTGGTAATTACTGGGAAAGTAGAATGTTTTTCGTAGAGTACCTTAGCATGAATTTCCGCTGCCAGCCCATGTTTTATATACTTATTTTCAAATTGTTTTGGCCAGAAATACTTCCTTGCTTTACTCTCCCAATCTACTTTCCCATTCACGTACCCGGTGTACAATCCGTAACAACTACTGCCTGTTACACGGTACTGCCTTTCTTTGTGCCAGCGTGCACTATTTTGCGGAACTGAAAACAAATCATTCCCAGAATCCAACAGTATCAGAGTGCTGTATGTATTGTGGCAACACTCTGGCAGATCCTTAACAAAAACTTTTGTCAGTTCCTACATCAGTCCACCATCCTGACAAAGGTTCACTGGGATGCTGACATCACTGGAGTTTCCCTCCTGACCTGTTCTCCTAGACATCTCAAAAAACCTGGAAAATGCAGAACCTGGGCATGCATTTGCAAAGGAGCTCTGCAAGTTTTGCAGGGTTTCTCCATTTTTCTGCAGTTCATCTGATTCATACTTTGGTTTCTTAATGCAGCAAAAATTATCTACAGAAGCTGGGGCATATATTTCACCTGCTTCCACTTTCTTCTGTGACCATATGCATTTGACATCAGTTGAGGAAACAACGTCCAATGAATTCACATCATTTCTGAAAAAAGAAAACAAAAGAGCTTTGATTTACTTACAGGTTCCACATAACACAAACTAATTTCAAAGGCTATGACTGTTTTCACCAGGTGGTGAGAATATAGTGTAACAAGCAAAAAAAAAAAGCCTGCTCAAACCAGCGATTCCTGTACACCCTACTCCCACATGGAGGGGAGGGGCAGAGTAGAGCATGCTTAATTGTAGCCAGAGTTGAAAGGAAGAAGGGGAAGATGCACAGAGACTTTTTGCCGAAAGTTATTTTTCTTCTGGTCGCTCTATAGCATATAGGCTATTTTTGCAAGGTGGTTAAAATAGCAGGTAGGGCTATTTTCACCAGCAAAAGTAATTACCTAAATGACACCATACCATTGTATCTTTTCTTATTACATTTATTAGCAGTGTTGCTGAACTTAGTGCTAAGAAGTTATTTAAAATTCTCACCAGGTAGAGAGAATAGCAGAAAGTGCTGAAGACCAGATATTACATGGTCAGGTGTTAGCATTAAAATGGCTTCGATAAATACTTCCTAATAGCCCTAAAATTGACCTACCTAACCCGTTCATACTTGTCATATGACATTACAAGCACCAGTCCACATAAGCTTCATACACATCAACTAAAGAATACATACATCCGTGAAGCAGGCCAGGTTGTAGATCATGTACACGCAGTTTAAAATCTGGTAAAATAGCTCAAAACCTAGCTTAACCACTTGGTGAAAATAGTCACTCTGAATTTTAAAACTGAGGTCTAAATTAATGAAATTGAAATTAAAACACAAATTGAAAGTATTGTGACTCATAAAAATAGTTTCTTTCATGTTATTACTAATTATACATAATGAAGATGTTTTAATTTTAGAATGCCTTGATTTATTAGTTTAGTAATTTTATGTGCCAGTTCTGGAAATGATCTGTCATGGTTACATTTTATGTTTTACAGATGGTACTTATTGTTTGATTATTTCCATTTTAGAAATTGTGTGTTTCTGTTAGGTTCATTAAGTTTGGTTTGATGGTATATTTTGGTTATGTACAGTCACGGACACTGCCGGCTTGTAATAAATACATTGCCTTTCAATGGAATCGTTACAAGCTGGCAGTGTCTGTGACTGTACATGTGTCGTAATTGCATTTCAAGAAAATAAATAGTGAACCTCCTCTGGGATACAAATTATTTTTTCGGTAACAGTATAGTGAAAACACATTTCTTCAAATTTACAGGAGAAACTACTTACGGAACTGAGTTTCTGTAGACTTTAGGAAGCTTGTGGAACTGTTCTCCCTTCGTTCAACTTATTCGGCCGGTAAATCATGTATTTTTTCGACATTAATGTATCTCCGATGCACGATAGCTCTTGCCACCATTACCGTCGACTACGTGAATCAAATGTTCCATGCTTTCGATTATGTAACCCCATGTTAGTGTAGCAACCACGCGGTAGTTTTACAAGATGACGTGTGAGCGTTTTTTTTTTGTTTTTAAATTTAATTTTCTGTTTGCCTAACCTAACCTTCCGTGAATGGTTTGTGGATCAATTTTCGCTTAAAAACCTTCTGTGAATAGTTTGTGTGTTTTTTTTTTCCAATTTAATTTTCTATGTTTGCCTAACCTAACTGAACCTAACCTTCCGTGAATGGTATGTGGATTAATTTTCGCTTAAAAATCTTCTGTGAATAGTTTGTGCGGCATTTTTTGGTTTGGAAACACTGCAGATCAGCTGACGATAGACAACATGTGTCACGATTTGCCCACCATATTGTGTGTAACGAAAGCGAATTAGCAACAAACAATAAATACTTCTGTGTAACGAAAGCGAATTAGCAACGAACAATAAATACTTGTAATGTGAAGAAAGCAAAATCCCACGTTCAAAAATGTTCCGCTATGCATAAAAGTGTAAATAATTAGGAAATAAACGAGTGAAATGTGTTTTCACTATACCCTACTGCCATCATTTTTTCTTATGTTGGACACATTTCAGTAACAAATTTCTCGGATATTTATGGTTTTCAAAGGTATTTGAAAGGGGAAAAGTGAGCTCCGAGGGAATACACTCCCTCGCCATCACTACCACGCAGACCCTACGAAAAAAGGAGATTTTTACTTTTCGAGAGGTTTCTCAACCTGTGTGCTGAAGTATAATGATCTCGCCCATCATTTTATACAGAAATTACAGACAATATTTTTCACATGTTCATTTGACCCTCCAAAATGACAAACGAATAATAATGCAAGATTATCAAAAATGCAAGTAAAATATAGAAGGAATCTCAATCACCATAGCCAGCATGTTTGTTATTTCTTAAATTCTGCTCTATTTGTTCAGCGTACAGTACACACGTCTCAACACCTTACTAGAATATGAGCATTACAGCTATGAATAACCTAAACAAAATAATATAAAGTAAAAAATCACAACACCTAACAGTTGCATGATATAGATCCGAAGTTACGCTAGTCACCACTTACCTATTTAAATGTAGAAGAACAGCAACGATATGTTTGCATTTTTCTCCTGCCCCAGCTTTACAAGTACACGTGAATTGCTTTATTTGCAAATCATCTCCGAGAGTTCCAGTTACAACATGAGGTGGAGATGATACAGCACTGCTTTGAAGAACCAGTGCATAAACATTAGTTTCGTCTTCGTTTTCTGTGGTCTTTTTTCCAATCATAATTAAATGCTTCGCTCTCAGCACAGCTTCGCCTTCATTATAGTTCCTGGAATGCATTATTTAAAAATATCGCGTAATTTCAGCGTTTCTTCCATACCCGTAATGCGAACACGTTGCTACTACGTACTACTAACTGAATGTAAACAAAGATCTATCCTACTTAGAGCGGCCATATTGGAAGCGACACTAGCGCTTAGGTGGTAATTTTAATCGCGAATAGAGAAAGTCAGGTAGCCAGAGCTGAGGCAGGGCCACGGTAGTGGTAGGTCAATGGACATTTCCACTTTGACATGAAAAACGTTTTAAATCCATTCATTTTACAGATAATGACACGAACATGAGATGTGCAAAATATCTCGGCGATATTTGTTTTGGTTCTCGAGAAACACGCCTTCAAACACCGCTGAAATTCACCTACTACGTCACGGATTTGAAAACGTCCTCTCTACAGACAGGAGGTCCTCTGACGTCATCACTTAGAAATGCGTGCAGGCGGGGCTTCTGCTCGTCCCCTCAACTTAGCATGAGCCGCGGAAGCGACAGAAAATTCACTTGTTACTGTGTAAAACAAGTATCTTACAACTTCCAGTGCAAAAATCTGTGCTCCATTTCTTGGAGAAGAATTATGCCCTAGCAGTATACTAGTATTTACTATAATTCAGCCACTCGGTAGAGGGTTTTCCCATTAGGGTGACAAAGCAAACCTTGTAACAGTCAATGGCTGAACACGTGAACAGCCTTGTTCATTGCGAATACATAGGTTAGTTCTGACCGGCAAGAACTTAATGTTATAGGAATGCCTTTTCTGGAAATACAATTATTTTCGTCATAATATTTTCTTCACAATTTTTAAGTGATAATACTTTTAAAACACACTGGTTTACACGCCAATTTCTGCAATATAAGAGGTGATACGGTATAAAAAGGTACGGTGAGTTTTTAAATTTCCTGCAGTAAAGGACAGTTTTCTTCAGTTAATATATATATATTGCAAATTTTTGTATTTATCCTACTTTTACGTCGCTTTTCCGTTCACTTTGTTTAACCGCAACGATGGGAACGCATGGTTAATTTATTATGTATCATCTAACATCACATTTCTTCCTACTTTTGGCTAATCGCTACAATGAAGATGAATAACTACAAGCTGTATTCGAAGTCGGGGTGCAGGAGGACACCCCTTTCCCCACACACACTACCACACACAATCTAAGTATCACCCAACTTGTCATGATAAGAGACGAACTTTTTCTTCTGTCCCATCTCATTTCGAAAACATTCACTTGTCCCATCTCCTTTTATGAGACGAGACGGAAAATGTCTCGTCTCGTGAGCAACACTTTCATTAACAATAGAAGCATCCCCCTAGGTGTCCCCAAAGTCTCGAGCAAACATCCTCCCATGTAACAATTTCCAGTTCAATGAAATGTTACTCACAAGGAAACAGTCATGCCCAGGTCGAGAGTCAAACCTGGAACATGCGACTTCCTCAGATAAATCATGAATTTTGTGTAAAATAATTACAACGCCAGTTCATTCCTGGTAATTCTGAATCTGCAGTTTGGTTTGCATATATAAGCAGGATAATATTTAGTTTTCGAGGGCTGTACCGTCGAAACGAGGAGTCAAAAAAAATATATTGAGAAAGGTTTTTTTTGTATTTATAATGATAAGCCTTTGCATACGTTGTTAATTCTATATTTTTCTAGACTTGAGACGAGAACGAGAATTGCCCTCCCAAACCGAGACGGATGTTTATAAATTGAGACGAGACTGTCAATGAGACATTTACAAATAAACACGGGACAGACATTTACAACTCTCAACGAGAACGAGACCAAGGCTGCCATGTCTCGTCTCGATAGGATCCTTAGTGGTGAAGTTGTGAACCAGCCAATTAATGCGTTCGGGGTAACGAGATGAGGCGGCTTTTTTCGCAGTACAAAATTCAAAATAATTATATCGTACCATTTCAGTATGGGATATTGTTATACACATGGGCGTATATATAGTTCACGGGTAGAGGGATGGATCAACTTTTGGTATGATTAGGGTTGCTTTATTTCGTAAGTGAAAATCCAGGACACTGCTGGCCGGAAGCTTGTTGGGGAGCATGGGGGGAGGGGATGTTGGACCCGACAAAGTTGTGTGTTTGTAGTCACGAAGTATTGATACTTTTCTGTTCATCTTGTGTCACTACGTTTTTAAGAACCAAATTCCTTTAATATGATTCGAGGGGGGAAAAATAACTGATTTGACAGTCTCAATGCAGTTTCTTATCGCAGAAATTCCGAAACTATCAGGAAATTGCAGATATTGGTCTGCAGTCCCATCTGGTGTCTGGAATTACGAAATTTCCTTCCCATCCGTATCCCGTCATATACGTCTCTAATTTAAGAGAATGAAATAAGTCCGAAGGAATTTTTTATGAACAAGCGGATAGAACAAGGAAACTGGTAATTTTAATGAACCCGTTGAATCCTACTTAAATAAGTCCATGGTTTTACACATTATTTTCTTGTAATAATTATACATAAACTAAGTATAGATATGTACTGTGCAACTAATGTAATCTTCTCAGTGTATTTTCTCTTATCTGCACAAAAATATTTGATCATAATTTGCGCAACAGAAATGGAACACAAACTGAAATTGCTTTATGGAATAGAAAGTTAAATAGGCTTTATAAATAAAGTGAAGAATGTGAAAATTCCTATTTTGCACTACATAGGTTACGGTAAATATCGATAAATATAAGTTTAAAAAATAGTTTTGAGTGTCTGGTCAGCAACCAATTTTATAAGCAATATTTTTCGCATGGCCTGAGAACACACGCAGCTGAACCCTTTCATTTATCTTGCACATGAGCAGCACGGATATTTCATAGAAGAATGATAATTACAAAGCATAGCTTTCCTTTCTCCTATCGCTCCTTCTTCCATTATTTAAATCGGTACAGATTTGTAAAACTGCTGCAGGTGTTCGCTCACCGTGGGCTACCCATCCGGAACTGGACGCTCGAAGCAGACGACAAACGAGGTCTCCCTAAGGAGTGACGTAGTAACATGGCGGCGGCGTGTTTTCAGCGCAACGCTAGCCTCGCAACTTTGGAAGTCTCGTTTCTGCCTTAAACTGGACGCAGAGAAACGCGAAAACTTGCAGGGGTCATTTTTCCAGGGTGTAGTTTTTAAAATTGTTGTAAAAAAAATTGAGTGGAAATGTCCATTACCCCAGGGGTGGAGCCCGGAATCTGTGGGAAATTTGGACTCAAAAATTTCAAATGAAAATAATTTTTTTTGTTCAAATTTCCCACCGATTCCGGGACGGATAGCCCCAAAAATCATTCATGGATAGCCCCACGAATCATTACAATTTTCTTCGTAAAACAATGTGAAAAACTTTTTAAAAAAATTAGATCAGATGAGCTTTTTTCATGAGTATTTATTGGGTTCTGAAGGTTGAAACATTGCATAAAGAATGAAAATCAGCAAAACACACTGCTCGTCAAGTCAACCTTGCAGCAGGTTTTATGTATCAATCCGCGCGAGAACTGAGCTCAGAATCTTCCGTGCCAGTCTTTCCTCAACCGCCGAACTGCTTACATCGCAGACACTGAGAAAATCCACAGTATTGCCAACCGCACAACACATCAAAACCCGCATGCATGTCAAGTGGAATGTATTTTTGCTTCTCTTTGTCTCCTGAAACATAAAATTTTAAAAGTACTTTCTGCGCATAGATTATTTAATAAATGTGTCATTACTTAATATAAATGCGAAATATCTTCGAAACATGAGAGCGTGTGTGTATATTTCGAGCACGCAAAAATAAAAATGAACAAAGATAAAAGTAAACAACGATAGGCCCTCTTGAATTTAATGACAATTTTTTTTTTTGGTTTAGAAAGAAATACATTTATGAAAAACGTGGTTGCTTCGTCCGCAATACATCCGTTCCTGTAAGACACACGCAATTCAAGTTATACCACCAAAAAAGCATGATTTGTTATTGGTGATATATACAATCAGGTGCATTGTCTGTCGCTATTACTCTGGTTTCAATTTATGAATCACTTCACTAAACCAGGATTCAAATCTTGGTCTGTCCATTTCTTGCGGATAATCACCCTTCCCTTTCTTTGCGCGGAACAGTAAATATGCACCTTCAACAAAGCTTTCATTGCCGCCAGTGGGTGAAACAATAAGCCTCCCCCTTCCCCTCATCGTTGGTTTCTTCAGCCCTGGCGTGGTTTTGCATGCTGGTATCCTTCCATGTTTTATTCCCCCTTCCCCCACCCACCGAGTTGAAGGACGTCTCGTCCAAATAATAAACATGTTTCTTCTCACTGCGATATCTTTTAATACCGCGGAGATTCTTTTGTCGTCAAAAAACAGGGTTGGCAAAATTTGTGTTTTTTTTAAAAAGAACAAAACAAACTGTTTTTTTTGTTTAAAACATGTTTTTTTTGTTTAAAACATAGTTTTAAACATGAGTTTAAAAAAACATGTTTTAAACATGTGTTTTAAACAAAAGAAAGTCAACTTTTCCCAGTAAATTATAGTTAAAGTCGTTAAAGAAAAATATAGGGGTGTGCGGAATCCCGAAGAGTCGGGAACCGGGATCTGGAAAAAATTTCCCGACTTTTCGGGTTCCCGAGCAGTTAGTTTTTGTACCAGAAGTGCAAAACAAGTACTTAAGATAAAAATTACGTGTAGAATTCGAGATTTTTAGAGCTTCGGGAAATTTCGATCATTTCCCGTCCCGAAAATTTCCTGACTTTGTCGGGAAATGGCGAATATTTCCCGTCCCGAATGTCGTGATTTAAAAAAATTTCCTGTCCTGATCCCGTCCCGACCAAAAATATTCTGTCTCGCACACCTATAGAAAAAATACTTATTTTTATGAAACTATATTACTGAAGTACAGTGGCTGCAAGGACAGTTTATATCCCTTTGGAGATAAGGTTTATCATACTGCAGGGAAAAGGTGTGCGGGACAGAATTGTTTGGGTCGGGATGGGAAATTCTTTAAATCCCGACATTCGGGACGGGATATGTTCGAAATTTCCCGAAGCTCTTGTAATGTCGAATTCTACACGTAATTTTCAACTTAAGTGTTTGTTTTTGCACTTCTGGAACAAAAACTAACAATTTCCGATACGTTCCAGACACATTTACATTGAAGAAAATGTCCAGAATTGACGACTTTTTAAAATGAGCATTCTGTATTTCCCTACTGCTTGGGACCCCGAAAAGTGGGGATTGGGACGGGAATTTCTTTTCCCGATCCCGGTGCCGACTCTTCGGGATCTCGCACACCTCTACTGAGGGACAAAAGTAGGGGGTAATAGCCCCCATTTTCCGCCACTGCTGAACTAACTTAGATTAGGATTCATATTCATCTAAATTTCAAGAAACTAAATATTATAGAATTACTATCTTCGTCGTGGAAAAATCAGTGTGAAATATTTCCTGCTGCCTGAACAGTTTATATAGGAGAAAACAACCTGCAGTGTCATAATGGATTCACCAGATCAATTTATCTATCCAAAGTACAAAATTGTGTTACCAAAAGTAAGCGTCTGCGCTATATTCAGTTATACAAACGAATGAATCCTATCGCAAGAGAAAAAAAAATCACATCATCATCAAAATCACGCATTGTGTATTCAGATACTTCCACCAGTCTCAAACTTACAGGACGGTACGAAACAAAGAACTGAGAAGTTTCCATTTCTACAGTAAAGTACGGGCCCTTCTTGTCGCAATACAGTTTTTCTACCTTGTGCATACACAGCTAGCCTGCCTAACCAACGTAGCCCGTGATGTCAGAACATAAGGTTGGTCAAGTGTTGTGAGATAAGTGAGACCCGTAAAGCCCGGATTAATAGACACTGATTCAATGAAAAGACAGGGTTGCCAAACAAAAAAAAATATCACAGACTATAAAATATCAAGTACCAAAATGTGTTTTAAACACTTCTAAAAAAAACATGTTTAAAACACATTGTTTTAAACGTTTAAAACATTTGTAAAAAAAACAAAGCCGTGTGTTTTAAACGTTTAAAACAAAGTGTTTTAAACACTTTTGTTTTAAACATGCCAACCCTGTCAAAAAACAAACAATCGTTTCCTCTTGCTAAACTCAAACAGCAAATCATTCAACACCCGTGATACAATTCGTGCGCACATTGACGGCAAATCACCTCACGCCCTGTTTTACTTTGATCTTGTTGCCGCAAGGAGGATTATGCATTCAAAACAACTTGCTTGTCTTTGAAGAAAATTTCCCTTCGGACGAAGTCCAAAATAACATTCGGGTAAAACCGCGCGCTGAACAGTAGATTCAGCCATTCTCGCCGCTCTACAATAAACATATAGTTAAAATAGTGGGATGTGCAACACTGGTATCTCCGATTCCACGCGTTCTGCAACGTATTCAGTCTCGCTCGACTCGCTCTAAAGTTTCAGTGTCTCTTCAACGCACTACACATTGCAGTTGGCGAATCTACGGTTCTAAGTTCGTCTGCACAGTGATTGCAACCAATTAAGTCCATACCTGCTAATGGATGTACTATTTTGTCTGTATATTACAAATTAAATAACTGTTTTCTTGCAAGTATGCAGTTGTGTCGGAATAGAACCCGTCTCAGTGGAACTATGTTCTTGCGCGCACGTTTGGAACTACATATGCGAAAACCTGCTGCAAGGTTGACTTGACGAGCAGCTTAGGAAGGTGTCTCAGGCAAGCGAAAAGACTACAAGAAAGAAGTACTCGTAATGTGAAAAATTGCAATTACTTTTATTAAAAGAACTTGAATACACCTTAAAGAATGTTCCGCGAAGCAGATAGGTAAGTACGAATGTCAAAAGAAGAAGTTATAGGTGTCCGGGGAATACCATATTTTTACCCATATATTTCTATAGCCCCATGTAGTTGGCTGCATTTTTTGACTAGATTTGACTCTGTTTGCACCTTAGCGTCTAGTTGGTTGCACGGTGCAACACCGAGTCATCTAGTTCATTGATTTGGAGCCAAGTAGTGTATTTGTTGTCTGCACCGGTAACGGTTCCGATTGTTTTATAATTTCGGAAATTATCCGATAATACCCGAGCACCTCTCACTCGTTTATTTAATTAATTTTAGCATTGATACTTACCTATTCAGCATTGCGGAAGATTCTTTAAGGTGAGGTTATGCCTTTTTCTATAAAATAGTGTCAACTTTTCATATTACGAGTCATTATTTGTCTTCCTTGTTCTGCTTGGGTAACAGACAATATGGCATGCACCCGTCATGGATCATCGGGCATCTGCTTGTGTTTTGTCGATTTAGAGTGGGTATGCAGTGTTTCAACCTTCTTAACCAAAAAATACCTACTTTCATCTTCATTATGTTATCACAAACCATTGACGGATAGCCCCAAAAAAAACATTCACGATAGCCCCACAAACCATTGACGGATAGCCCCAAAAATTATTCACGATAGCCCCACAAACCATTCACGATAGCCCCACGAACCATTCCCAGCAAGGTTAGGTTAGGTTGGGTTAGGTAAGCATAGTTTAAAAAAAATCTCGTAAAAAAAGGCACGTTTGGAAACAATGGCGAGACCGTGTGACTTTTGATGCTCATGCCATCTGCACACACATAATGGAAACAACGGCATAATGATACAGAAAATGCAAGTTCCTTACTTAAAAAGCGATTATTTCTTGTTTCAGTTTCCGGGAAAGAAAATACGGTAACAGTTTCATACATCGAAGACACATTTCTTCAATTTTACACAAGAAACTACTTACGGAAATGAGGTTTTCAAAGGTTTACAATGTTCGTCAAGGTATTTTCTTTCATCTGGAATATATTTAACCGGGAAATCATTCATTTTTCAAGAGAAATATCACAGCGACGCACAATTGATGTTGCTTTCATTTGCTTGCCCTAAAACAACCGGATGCTGCGTACATTTGATGACGTCAGCCCCTGTCAGTGTTTCAACCCCCTTTTTTTTTACTATGCTTGCCTAACCCAACCAAACCTAACCTAACCTTTTTGGAAATGGTTTGTGGGGCTATCCGTCAGCTACCCGTGCATAATGTATAATTTCCACCGGTGACGAACACGATAGTAGGTATTTTTCGGTGAAGAAGGTTGAAACACTGCATAACCACAACGTGAGTCAAGATGTGCCCACCATACTATGTGTTCCGGAAGCGAAGAAAGGAATTAAAAAAAAGCACTCGGAATGTGAAAAATTGAGTTTGTTTTCATGTAAAAAGCATAATGGCACCTCGAACTATGTTCCACAATACACAATTGGTAAGTACGAACCATGTGAAACACAAAATATGCTATTTTAATATGTCTCCGATCTATGAAACTGTTACCGAAAATACCTCCAAGAACTTCGACAATCCTACGGAAACTGATTTCAGTAAATAGTTTCTCCTGTAAATTTGAAGAAATCCATTCGGGCGATATCGGATATTTACCATGATTTCTCCTAGCACAAAGACTAATTATCGTAGAATTTTGGAAATCATTGTCACACGAAATTTGAACCTTCCTTAAAGTAATGAGGGTACCATTATAGTATGGGGGAAACACCTATGAAACATATATTTCGGACTTTTTTACATTGCTAACGTACTATTTTGGAATGCGGAACATTTCCTAAAGTGAAATAATGCATCTCAATGTCTATTTCTTAGATTTACAAGTACTTATAAGTACTTGTTATTTCGATTCTGTAACACATTATGGCGGGCGATAGCGTACTGGTTCAGGGCACATTGTGGAAGTGTTTTGTCGATTTATGCAGTGTTGCAACCTCGTTCACCAGAAAATACCTGCCTGGATTGGAAATTATGCTAATACGTCACAAACCATTGACGTTAGCCCCAAAAACCGGTAAATTTTTACTATCCTTTGGACACCTATAACCTCTGAGTTTCGTCAATTTTTGATATTTGTACTTACCTATCTGCTTCGCGGATCATTTTTTAATGTGTATTCACATTTTTTTGATCAATTTTTTTTTTAAAAAAAAGTGTTTTTGTAACTGAAGAACGTACGTTTCCGCAAATGGTTTGTGGGGCTATGTGAGAATGGTGTGTGGGGCTACGCATATTTTTTTCGAAACCAATTTTTAACTATTGTAACCTATTGTGATCCTACCTAACCTTACCGGAAATGGTTCGTCGGGCTATGCGTCAATGGTTGAATTTCCGCTATGAAACATTCCCACATCACACAAAACACCTTCCAGATGTTAGACAATACTACAGGAACTTATTACGGTAAGTAGTTTCTTCTGTAGAAATGAAGAAATCTGTCCGAAGGATAGTAAACTAGCTAGTACCAAGGAAATGTTCCCCCTGCATTTAGCATCGTGCCACAAAGGCAGGGCGCAGTGCCCTGCATATTCCAGATCTCGGGCATTTTGGATGTGATGTGATCAGCAACACACTCTGGCCGCCTTTATTCCAAAGGTTTGCCAAAGGCTAGGTGAGCCCCCAAAATATTGTTAAAGGTATATATTATTCACACTGAAAAAAGCTTCATGAACTAATAAATGAAAAGTGATGCTTACAAATAATAAAATATACTCACAATGAGGGATAGACAATTTATTATTTTCCTTTGAATATCTCGTCTTTGTCCTCCATCTAGGCAGATGTTCAGTTCCGAGCTAGTGTTTGTCAAGCAAAGCCGACATAAATTATGGTAATCCTCCCCTATTTCTGTGTGCAACGTTGGAGATCTTCCAACTCGCAAAACGTGAATTTCCTAGCAAAAACCTGCAACAACATATACCCATGATACCGGTAGATATTGTAATGTGCAATTGCTCATTAATATGCGTGCTGCCACCTACACACCCCTAATGCCAGCGAAGACGCTACAAAGAGAACTGGCAACGTTGTAGATCTTCCGCCTCACAAAATGCATGGATCTCGCGCATGCGTATTAATACAACCCAATTGTACATGATTTTCGTCGTTAAGTTAGGAGTGTTTGGTTTGGAGTTGACGTGTTCTTTCGCTCTTTTTGTGTGCACATAAACGGTTTTTTACTAATAAAAGGCGGCGAAAGTAACCGTAGATGGAAGGTTTTAACTTACGCCGGTCATACTTTGGAATCAAATACATCCGTTATTTGTGTTCTCCGCGAGTTGGAACCAATTTAATATTACGTAAAACATCGAAATCTGTCCATTAAAAAGAAAAGAAAACAATTCTCGAGGGAGTACATTGGGTTAACGGCACCGAAATCCTATTGTATTCCATTATTTTGCTACACAACTAAGTAACAAATCGATGCACTACTTCAGAATCAAATAATGTTCATGCAGAAGCAATATTATTATAATACAGGATTACACTTTTCTTTATGAATCAATAAACCGAAGAAAGAGAGGCAGTACAACCAATTAACAAGGTTTAGGTTTCCTCAAACTAAGATAATTACGTAGAGAGTAGTTCAATTTACATACCTGATGCAAAACTGAGGCATAAAAACGGGACAAAACAGCTGTTGCAATGAGAAAATGGTAATCATGTACAATTGGGTTGTATTAATACGCATGCGCGAGATCCATGCATTTTGTGAGGCGGAAGATCTACAACGTTGCCAGTTCTCTTTGTAGCGTCTTCGCTGGCATTAGGGGTGTGTAGGTGGCAGCACGCATATTAATGAGCAATTGCACATTACAATATCTACCGGTATCATGGGTATAGTTTGATTTGATTTAGTTTATTTTTACTTCGCGTTTTGTGCCTCTTGGCTAATTTGCGAAGATGGGGATGAGTGATGAAATTGATGAATGGACATTCACAAACAACCTAGCCCGACCGGGATTCGAACCCGGGACCCTTGGCGTCGCAGCGCGATGTGCTAACCACTCGGCCACAGGGTCGGGCATCCTGGGTATAGGTTGTTGCAGGTTTCTGCTAGGAAATTCACGTTTTGCGAGTTGGAAGATCTCCAACGTTGCCAGTTCTCTCCTTTTTAGCATCTTCGCTGTCATTATGGATGTGAGGGAAAGATTTTTTGGGGTCGGGACGGGAATTTTTAAAATGCCAAAATTCCCTGCATTCGGGATGGGAAAAAATCGTCATTTCCGGACCAAGTCGGGAAATTTTCTGAAAAGGAAGTTGTCGAAATTTTCAGAACTTCTATAAATCTCGAATTGTACAGTGGGATTCATGAGTATTACCGTGCAAATTGTCCATGACTATTTTCATTATTATTTTTTTAAAAACCTATGTGTTTTTAAGCGATGGATTTTTATGTATGCTGGTGAAAAAGTTGTCAACAGCTTGTTTTGAGTTTCCTTTTAATTCTTGAAGCTGTTATTGGGTCAAATAAAGTGCACGAACATGGTAATAGACAATTTGCAAGGTAATACTCATGGATCCCACTGTACACGTCATTTTTACCTTAAGTCATTGTTTTTGCATTTCTGGAATAAAAACTAACAATTTCCGATAATTTTCACACTTCATTTTAAAACGACCATTCTGTATTTCTCGACTGATTAGGTTAACGAAAAGTCGGGAAATCATTTCCCGAATTCGGGATCGGGACGGGAGATTTTTTCCCCGATATCCGGGTCCGGGTCCCGGATCCCGCACACAGCATTTACATCATTTGAGGGATGTGTGGGATTCCGAAAAGTCGGGACTGGGATCGCGAAAAAAAATTCCCGTCCCGATCCAGACTTTTCTGGATCCCGAGCAGTCGAGAAATACCGAATGGTCATTTTAAATAGTCGTTCTTTGTGTACGAGAAATGAGAAAACAATCAACTAAGGTGAAAATGATGTGTAAATTTCAAGATTTTCAGATATTCGGGAAGTTTCAAACATTTCCCGTCCTGACCCAGAAAATTCGGTCCCGCACACCCCTAATTATTATATAAGGATTTTTTTTTATTGGAATCCTAAAATTTATTGTCTTCCAATTTTGAACTTATAGCCTACATCTACATTTAAACAGCATTACATTATTATACAAACATTAAACAAATGTCACCTGCAGGGCGATTCACGAAAATGTCTACAAAATCGAGGCTACAACGATGTAGTAGTTTTTAGTAGTAAAAGTTGTAGTAAAGTGCGATTCACAAAACCGTCTACTAAGAATCGACTACATCTTTAATTGTCTACAGCGTACGGCTACAAGGAAAGTAGTAAACTTGGCGAAACTAAGCAATATCTTTGGAAAGAATCGATATTTTTATCGATTGTTGTGCTATTTCCTTGACATTATCGATGCATGTCGTCCTTCGAGATTCCGAGAGTTGTTTGTTTACGTAGAATGCATAGAAAACTAGTTTAGTTTAGTTTAGTTTAGTTTATTTGCGTCCAAGGACTACCGGTGTGTACAAATTACAGTACATGGTAATATAGGACATGTCAATACTTACATTACAATACAGGTACATTAATAGATTTTACAAATACAAAATATATAGCCAAAAATTGTAAAAAATTGGGTCTTACTCTGCTATTATATCAAAATCACAAAAAAAATATAACATGAGAAGATATACTAATTACCCACTTTCATTTGACATTTAATTTTACAAGAATAATATGTGATTATACTACATTATGTACATTTGTCTTATGTAAAAGCCGCTTCCATGTATTCAGCTATAGAATAAAAAACATGCTTCAGAAGCATTGATTTTATCTTGTGCTTGAATATCATCAAGTTTGGTTCTTTCCTCACATCTTGTGGTAGTTTATTGTAGAGATCTATGGAAGAGTTTAAGGGACCTTTCTTACATAAGTTGAGGCGGCAGTGTTTTATGTGAAGTTTGTCTTTATTTCTTGTGTTTAGGCCATGTATTTCCTCATTTGTGGCAAAGTTGGAAATATTTTGCTTAACATAAATTAAGTATTCATAAATGTATATGCAGGGGAGAGTTAACACATTAAGTTTACGGAAAAGAGTTCTACATGAATAAGTTTTCTTTACTCCAGCTATGATTCTTATAGCTCTTTTTTGAAGCATAAAAAGGACATTGGAGTGGCCCTTGTTACCCCAAACCATAATACCGTATCTTAGTAAAGTATCAAAGTTTGCCATATAAAGGCACTTTACAGTTTGGGTGCTTGAGATGTCTACCATTTCTCGAAGGGCAAGGCACATACTACTTAATTTTGATTGTAGCGTGTTTATGTGTTCTGTATAGCTAAGGTGTTCATCCAGAATGATACCCAGAAATTTTGAATTTTTGTTAGGCTCTAGTTGTGTATTCCCAGATATTAGATTGAGGCTTATTTGGTTTCTGGTTTGGATTGTAGAAAATGTAATGTAATTTGTTTTTTTGCTGTTGAGGAGTAGATTATTATTTAAAAACCAGTCATCTAATTTGTTTAATACGTTATTAGCCTTAGATTGTAGAGCATCTTTGGAAGTGTCTGTTACTATAATATTTGTATCATCAGCATATAATATTGCATTTGCCTCAGGTATAGCATTTGGTAAATCATTTATGTACATAAGAAACAAAAGAGGGCCAAGAATACTTCCCTGAGGCACCCCACATGTTACACTTTTCATGGTGGAGTGTTGATGTGTTACGTATCCTTTTGCTATGGTGTGAGCGATTTCTACAATTTGCTTTCTATTGGTAAGATAAGATTGAAACCACTTTTGTGGTAGTCCACGAATACCAAGTTTTTGAAGTTTCCACAGCAATATCTCGTGATTTACAGAATCGAAAGCTTTTGATAGGTCACAAAAGACTCCTACCGTGTGATTACAATTATTCAGAGATTGTGTGACACATTCTACTAAGTCTGCTAACGCTGTTTTTGTGCTTCGTTCGGACCTAAAACCATGCTGCGACAAACTTAAGATTGAGTGTTTACTACAGAAATTTTCTACTCTCATCATTATTGCATGTTCAATAATTTTTGAGAAGACTGAGAGTTGGGAAATGGGCCTGTAATTTGATAAATCCTTTGGGTCATTTTTCTTCAGTAATGGTTTAACAACAGCTATTTTTAGCCTGTCTGGGAAAATACCCTGTTCAATGGAATTGTTTATTATATGTAGTAATGGTTGACATAGGGAAAAATAACATTTCTTAATTAGGAAGTCTGGTATTTCATCAATGCCGGAAGATCGTTTGTTTTTTATACGCCTGAAGATTATCTTTAATTCCTGTTCAGTAATGGGGGAAATGAACAAGGATTTGTCATTCACTGTTATGTGTGTAGAACATTCTTCTGGAGCAGCCATAAACCCATTCCTTCTATTTGGAACTGCATTTACAAAATACTCATTGAAAGCATTCGCAATATTAGGGGGATGTTGGACTTCTTTTCCATTAATGCATATCACCATATTATTACCTAAAGATTGGTGTTTTGTTGATGCATTTCTTATAATTTCCCACATTGTTTTACATTTATTGTTTGAATTATTGATTTTACGGTCATTATGATTAATTTTTGATTGGTGGAGTACATTTTTATATATTTGCTTATACCTCTTGTAATATTTCAGAAAATATGGATTGGGATTCACCTTACTTTCAGAATGGAGCATTTTTAGTTTTCTACTTGAGATTCTGATTCCATTTGTGACCCATGGTTTACACTCGGTGGATATGTTTACTTGTTTAGGTGGAAAACATTCATTGTGTAACAAGATAATTTTGTTCAGAAAGAGATTAAATTTTTCGTTTGTGGAAGGTAAGTTATAAATATCTTCCCAATTTTCGCTGTTTAGTTTTCCAATAAACATGAGTATAGAACCTTCATCATATTTACGTTTCTGCATTTTTAGTGGCTTTCTATGATATTCAGTAGCTTCTCTTTTACATGTGAGACATAAAAATTGTGCTTCATGGTCGGAGAAGTGGACTGATATGTTTTCACATTGAAACTCTTTTGAGTGTACACTTATTAACATGTGGTCTATGAGGGAGAGTGTCTCTTTCGTTATGCGCGTGGGTGTAGTTACAATTTGCTTTAGGCCAAAAGTGTTTATTGTGGCTTCAAAGTGCAGTTTCCGTCCTGTATTTTTTAGAAAATCAATGTTTAGGTCCCCGCATACCAAAATTTCACATGTATAACTTTTTAATTCATCTAACAATACTGACAGATTTTTAATGAATATTGTATAGTCTGCATCAGGCGTTCTGTAGCAACATACTATTATTAAATTGTATTGTGCAAGACGTACAACACTAACTTCAAAATGTTTTTCTATAGGTCTCACAGTTTTGGGGACAATTTGTTTGGCAATTATATCATTTTTTGTAAATATGCCTGTTCCCCCTCGTTTTATTAGAGACCTTGATGAGAAACTAGCTAGGTGGAAATTTGGAATTTGAAGGTAAGTAATTTCATCTTTGGACAGCCAGTGCTCAGTAACACACAGTACATGTGCATCTAAACATTCATCGGTTAGGAGCATTTCTAAATCTAACACTTTGCCTGTAATACCTTGAATGTTTAGATGCACAATATTGCATTGTATAACTCTCTTTTTCATTTGAGAGAAACTATTGGATGTAAGACCTTGTTCTTTAGGTTTAACATTTACAATATTTGTTGCATTTTTACATTTTACAATAAAAAATCATCTTTAAATTTGCCCGGAACACTCCTTATTCTATCGGATGTTCGTGCAGATGGTTCTTTTTGTTTTACATTAACTCTTTTATCATTTTCCACTTCCTTGTCTTTTTCATCTTTTCTCACTTCACTGTAATCTTCATTTTCTTCACTACCATTTTTATCACTTACCATTTGACTGCATTTTTCACCATTCATCACAAGACAGACTTTTCCGCTATTTACCACATCACTATATATCTTTCCATTTACCACTTCACTTTCCTGATTATTTATGGGGTGCCATTTCAGTTCAATAGGATTGCACTTTCTTCTTTGGTTTATAATGTATTCAGTTATCACCGTACCTATTGCTTTTGACACCTTTTCTTTTCCAGATCGGTTCAGATGCATGCCGTGATTTGTGAAATTGTTTCTCTCTAGCCTGGTTACATCAACAATATCGACATTACTAAAGTTTTTACACAGGTGTCTGATATTCTTGTTTGTCTCTTTTATGGCCACATTAACACAAGATTCCGGTATGAGATCGTATCTCGTTGGTATATTAACTACGATCACTTTAGAGTTTCTTATTTCAGGTAGTTTCTTTTCCAATGTATATATCACATCGTGACCTTCATTGCATGCTACATTGTTTGCACCTGCCATTAGTACTACACAGCTGCTGATTTCTTTGTTTTGAGGTTTTTGCACCTGGCTTGACAATACCTAACACTGAAACATCGCCTAGCTGACTCTTCACTTTTTCTGCCATTCCTCTACCATGACTATCAGCATAGATGAGCACTTCTGGTTGACTAACACTCGATTCTTCTATTTTCGAGATGTTTGTGGTCGTGTTTTTTGACATCGCATTTCTTCTGTATGTTCTTGAATTAGTTTCTGGGTGTATTTCTTCAGTCTGGAAATCTTGTAGTGTAGAAAATCTGTTTTTACTCTCGAAATTTATGCTATCGATGTGATATTTTTTCTTTGTTGATTTCCTAACCACTTGAGTCCATGAGGATGTAGCATTTGTTATTTCCTTTGCCTTTTCTATAGTTTCTAGTCTGTTTTTCAGGGCTTCATTTTCATTTTTTAACTCCTTTATATCACTTTGCAGTAGATTCACTACCAGCAAAAGATTCGCGAGTTCCTCATTTTCAACACTTTTTCCTCCGTTTTCACATTGCGGACAGAACCATTCACTGTTTTGGTCGATTTCTTCATCGGCATTCAGGTTGCCGCACTTAAAGTGTAACCATTCGTCACACATGTCGCACAGAATTCCATTTTTTACAGATCTTTTACACTTTGCACATTTATCATCATATTTTGTCTTCAATTTGAGAGGAGCTGATAAAAGCACGTCTTCGCTCGTTGGCGCCATCTTGAAGATGTTTAAACTGCGAAGTAATCGTAATGTACGCGTAACCGTGAAGTAATTTGTATAAAATGAAAGTACTCGTTGAATTAAAGCAACTGTGTGTAAATAAACTTAATTTAATAACAGGTGCTGTGTTTTACCTTACCTTCTACTGTATGTCACTGTTGAAACATATGCGGCAGAACTAGAAATACTATTTTTGTTATGTTGCAATTGAATGATGCAAAATGTAAAGGCAGCAGATTTTTCATGCTTTGCCATTATTATCTATAATGCAGGGAGTAAGAAATCATTAAATTATCCACCCACTGAATATCTCGTGAAAACTTTTTATTAATTTTTTTTATTTTTAAATATGTCCCATTTTTAGATGTTTGGCTTTTCATTTTGTTAAGGTAGGCGTTCGTAGCAGGAACGTCTACGTTTTCTTAACCTGTTCAAACCCCTGAAGATAAGATTAACTTTGCGAGCTTCGTACAAACTGTTTCTCTTTACTCAACTTTATGCACAAATAGCCCTGTTGAAAATTCTGTCTACTGTTTTCAGCAGGTCGATAGGTGGTTTAAAACATCTAATGTGTTCATATTTTCAAACAGACGTAGCTAAATAAAATTTGTTAATAAGAAGGAATGAAATGTTAATACATATTTGCAGCCATCATCTTATGCTAAGCACACTACATACACATTAAATATAATAATAAAGAAATGATTTACGCTTTTAGTGTGTCTTCTGTACTGTTTTGAGTACATCAACAGGCGTTTTGAAACATCTACTGTGTTTAGATTTTCAAGCAGATATGAAAACAAATCGTTTATCATGAGGAATGACAATTTATATTTACAACAATATGTTAAAGAAATGGTAGGCGAGTTGTCCATAACAGTTTTCATTTTGTCTGTTCTACAGAATGTGAAACTTAAATGAAAATGTAAAAAAGTGGAGGATAATATGTGCTTCACTTCAACAGAATTCCATTCTTTAAAGCAACATACGATGTGAAATGAAAAAATGAAAACAGCAATGAACTATTTGCTTACTATTATTTTTGCTCTTGGCTGTACATTATATCTACTGTAGGTGTTTGGTAGAAAACCATTCAGTTTCAGTAATTTCCAAGAAAACAGTAGAGTACAATTGATAACAGTTGTAAAGAGAAATTCCAAGCTAATCGGGCCACTATGTACCTCCACTGAGTATCGAACCTAGCAAAGTAGAATCTGAACCATTGAAATCACTAGCGAAAATTAAATTCAAGGTTCAAGGATTACAAATGTCAATAATTACTAGAACACACTTTTGTGCTTGAACTTGGCCCAACTTCTAATTAATGAATAAAATTATGTCATGTTACATGCTACATTTGTACATACTGCGGAAACATAAAAGATAGGCCTACATGTTACTTCTTTTTTCTTTAAGGACGATTTTCATGTTGCAAGTTATACTATATGGAATTCTCGGCAGACAGTCATGCATTGTCTGTTGCCAAGAAGATGGACTAGTACTGCCACCACCTGGCAAAAAAAAAAACAACAACATACATTTGCATTATCTATGAGCAGCTAGTTACATCAACTTGCTAAAAGCACCAAACCCTGATGTACCTAACCTACTCATACCTGCATGTGAGAGCAGAAATAAATCAAACTTAACCAGCCTAACCTTTTCAAATGATTATTTTTGCTATCAGATGCATATGTGAGTAGGTTTGGTGTTTTTAGCATGTAACACCAAGCTGATATAGCTGTTGTTAACTGCTCATGTATTATCTATGTATAACCACTCACATCACATTTGCTTACACCTCCAATTTACAGAAATTTCATTCATTCTTAGAAGTTACACACATCACAATTTGATCCTCTCCAGAATATACCTTGCATTCCTGTAGATAACTAAAAAGAAATGTTGACATTTGTAACCAATTTGGATTCGAAATCACAATAATGAAAGAACCAACCATATGGGATTATAGATTTAAAATAAAAATGTTCACATATTTCTTTAACCTATTTATTGATTTATTTATTGCATTGCTCTTCTGCCACTTTTGGCTAATCATGAAGATGGGGATGAGAAATGACATGTTTAAATTGACGAAAGGACACTCACAATAACATCCATGTCCTGGCAAGGATTTGAACCCTTAACTCCTGGCATCATAGCATAGTTTGCTAACCTCGGTAACAGTTTGTTATATCGGAGAGACATTTCTTCATTTTTACAGAAGAAACTAATTACGGAAATGAGTTTCTCTAAGGTTTCCAACGTTCGTCGAGGTATTTTCTTTCATCGTGGAATCTATATGACCGGGAAATCATGTATTTTTCAAGAGAAATATCTCATCGATGCACAAGTGCCATTGCTTTCGCTACGTGAACCGGATGCTGCATACGTTTGATGTGGTAACCCCCTGTCAGTGTTTCCAACCCCCTTTTTTTTAAATATGCTTGCCTAACCTATCCAAACCTAACCTTATTGGAAATGGTTCGTGGGGCTATCCATCAGCTACCCGTGCATAATGTACAATTTGCACACGTGACGAACATGATAGTAGGTATTTTTCGGTGAAGAAGGTTGGAAACACTGCATACCTACAATGGTAGTCAACCTCTGCCTGCTATATTGTTTGATACGGAAGCGAAAAAAGGAATAACAAAAATTACTCTCTATGTGAAAAATTGTGTTTGTTTTCATGTAAAAAGCATAATGGCACCTTGAACTATGTTCCGCAATACACAATTGGTAAGTACGAACCATGCGAAACACAAAATATCCGATTTTAATGTGTCTCCGATATAACGAACTGTTACCCTAACCTCTTTACCTATTTACACTACAATGCTTTGGTGAAACAAATTAATTTTTAAAAAAATCATGTTTTAATGCAATTTCCTCTCATGTATTAACTATTTTGAAAGTTATGTTGTTTTACAATAATTGCTACCACAAATTTTTAACCTTTAAAAAATAAGTAGTGTTACATAATTAAACATGAATATGCTGAGGGGTTGCCAATAGAGGAAATATAGTTCTTCATGTTTATAATAGTGATATCCCTGATATTTTGCATGCATCGAAAGATGTTTTGTGCTGGCTGATACAGGATTTGAACTGAGAAGTTTTATGTACAATACACTTCCCAAGCACAAATCCCATACCGTGCCTTGCATAGAATGAACTTGGAACCTGAGAAAAATAAAAAAAAATATATATATAGCTTGCACATGGTAATGACCAGATAATCGTCGCACAAACTCTAAATGTTTACATGTTTTGTGTCAGTACCGTGTACTGTTTTGTTCTAGCAGATAATACGTGCTCTATCTACACTATGCCCTAAGTATACAATGTGTAAATAAAACCTGCTGTAGAGTACAATTTTTACCCACATCTAATTTTTACGTGACATATGTTTCAACAATTTGAATTAATGCATGATCATTATAAAAATTATTTCATAATAAATGCATAATTATTGTGCTGTAAATTTTCTTTATAAATTAAGTAAATGTTTAATAAATTTATGTAAAACTATATTTCACACAAATCTTGAGCACTGCACAAAGAAGAAAAATAGCTCTCATGGGACTTCATTGAAGCCCATGTTAACAATTGAGAAGGTTGATTTGATTTGATTTGCTTTATTTTACTTCGCTTTTGAGCCACTTTTGGCTAATTTGCGAAGATGGGAATGAGGGATGATATGATGAAATTGATGAATGGACACTCAGAAACATCCATGCCCAGGCCAGGATTTGGACCCGGGACCAAATGTGCTAACCACTTCGCCACAGGGGCTGGCAATTAAGAAGGTGAATGGAATGGCATAGATAAATAACAATAATTAAAAACTTTATCACAACGATTGTACATAACTGGCAAAAATATATAGGCTGCTATGATAAGTGGTGTGTGTACTGTGAACATTTTGGATGCAGGAGTTTGCATGATTTAGCAACCTTAAGTAGCCTATCACGAGTTTTCTTCTCATCAGTCTACCTGCAAGCACGTTCATACAAAACCAAACTGCGTACTGTTGGGGCTTGACTTCTGTATAATTGACGAATTTGGCATGGTTTATGGGATGTACAAGATTCAAAATGAATGTTGGTTATTGTTTATGGTTTGTAGAAGATGAAATTGCTGTTTTTAAATCGCAGGAAATCCTAGGTAACGGTTCTGAATGTTTCATGATTTTTCGCAAATTTTATAGGAGTAATAGCAAGTGTTGACAAAACTGGAAATGATTCTGGGAGTAGGTTCGAAACTTGGAGAAACTAATTAGCACAGTTAAAAGTTGCACAAAGTATTAATTACAAGATAAATTATGTTTTGAAATGTATTGTGCCCGAGCAGGAATGCCTGCAAGGAGGTGCTAACAAATTATGCCTAACTAACTTAATCTGCTCGTGGAAGTGTATTTTCATATAAATCAGTGCAAGATATGGGTAATTATTATTATTACTAACTTGGATTACAGGAGGTTGAGAGAAACAATCCTTTTGTTGGGAAAATGAGGTTCCACAATTTTCATCAATCCTTCGCACCTCATTATTCAGTGCCAAATTACTATGAAGATATTTTCGAAACAGAAAAAGGATTTCCGATATCTCTAAAATGTGTTTTATGTACACGCAAATGCCCACTGTCTTTTCCTTCTGCTTCTCGAAGACGTGAAAACACAGATTATGGGCCATTTTGGAAGCTCTATTTTCTTTTTTGAAGTTGGATGTCAACCGCCTTTACCAGACGCTTACTTTATATCAGAATATGACGAATGCAGTTCGCTGTAGCCCGCTGTAGGAGGGTTAAAAAGGGTCCTACAAGAAGTGTCCACAACTGTAGCCCGATATGTAGTCGACTGTAGCCTGTAGACCGCTGTAGACAGTTTCAAGAATCGCAAATTCAGGAAATGACTACAAATTTGACCACAAGCCTGACGTGGCTACATATTAGACTACAAATCGGACTACTAACAGTTCGTGAATCGCGCCGCTGGAATCGTAAAATATATTGTCTTCCAATTTTCAGTTTCACGTTGCTTAATGTTTCTGCGAGGAGAAAATTTGCTTGCATAAATAGAATTTTTGAATAAATATGCATTTATTTTAAATACTAAAAAGAGATATAACAACTTTCCTATACTCGGATTTAGAGCTATTGTTCATGTAAGGAGATGTTTATTATATTTATTTTGTGATTACACGACAACATGTTACAGGTGCACCATTAGTTCCTCTAAGTAATATACGGAATTTTCCTTGCACTTGAATAGCCTACGTTGTGAAACGTAAAATGTGTTTGCACTTTCCCGAATGGAAAGAAATATTGAAACAACAGTGGCGCTTGTCCTCTCGGATGTAAATTTTGCACAAAACAAATAATATTTGAAGTAAAATATGTGTCATTTATATATCGAGAGGAGAGAAAGCTTTACCAACTAAAATGCAACGTGCTCGGTTCATAAAGCTTCGACATGTTCACAGACTCACGTAGTGTGCTGAGAAAAAAAAGATAATCACAACAATAAGTTCATAAATTTATGTAAATATTTTCATCTCCTTAAAGAAGTTTCCAAGAACACAGGTCAATGAACTAAATCATAGCAAGCACAATGTAGTAAAATAAGTTTACAATGGTTTGAATTTCTGTGGTAAGGAAGATAATGGTTATAAGTTATAAACAATTTAAACTTCCTTTATTGAGCTAATTGAAAATAGGTTAATTTAACAGTAGCGCCTTGCGTCTTTCAAATTATCTAAGGGACGTACAGGGGGTACAATTAGATTTACGGATTTAGGGGGTACAGTATCCCCCTTGGAAAATTTAGGGGGGTACAATGTACCCATGTACCCCCCGTTCCTGCGCAGCAAGTCTGGACGTGCATAGAACAGAGACGTGTAACACTCATTCCGTGACAGTCAAAGAGAGACATGGAGTGGACCCAAGAACAGTGGCGCGACCACAGGGGGCATTGCTCCTCCCCAACGTTGGACGGAAGTCAATTCTAGGGGGGCAAACATTTATGGTCAAAGACACCTGCAGAGGGCACAGGTGAGCAATTACCCCCCCCCTTCGATTTCAAATTTTATGCAAGTAAAGATAAATTTCGCAACATTTTTCTTGCTCGCTTCGCTCGCAATGTCGTTTCTCAGTTTCGTCAAGTTCAGATCCGTAGCTAAAGGGCGGCGACCATGAACGCCAAATGATCTAATGAAAAAAAATGTTTTTAAAGAGACAATGCCTTGGCGCCCCGTGATATTATGTGCGCCCTAATAAGGGCAAATAGGAAGGGGGCAAATATTGATCGTCAAGGGCACCTGCAGGGGGAGGCACAGAGAAGCAATTGTCCCCTTCGATTTCAAATTTTATGCAAATAAGAATACATTTCGTAAAATTTTCTTGCTCGCTTCGCTGGCAATACTTGTTTTTCTCAGTCTCGTCAAGTTCAGATCCATAGCTAGGGGGCTGCGGGAGTCGGCCAAGGATGCCGAACATAGGCGTGCGCTGACCCCTGATTGGGGGGGGGGCAAAAACCTTGAAGCTCCATATTTAGTTATACGTTTGTATAATTGTGTTCCCCACCAACATCTATGTTCTCCTTTCCTTTTCAATGCGTAATGCATGTAAATGTACGCTGCAGCGACTTCCATGTTCGTACACACTCAACTGGTGAAATGCGGAACGGTATTCTGTTACGCCTATGTGGACGCGGCTTAATATCTGCACATTTCAATGATACTGCGAGTAAACAATAAATAAGAAGCTATGCCTCTCTGCGGAGCTTTCGGATGCAACAACAGACGTTGCAAGAACTGTTTTTTTTTGTTGTTGTTTTTTACAAAAGAAGGAATTTAGAGGTCCAAGAAGATTACGTTTCCCAGATAAACATGCATACAAAACATATTTACGTTTATTATACACGCATTTCTGTTGTGATGTTTTTAGTGATATTATTATTAACGGTATGTATAAAATTATAAATTAAAAAATTACCACATATTGGAATACCAAAAATCATTCGCAAGTTTCCTAAAGATAACTATTGCGAATGTTTATACATGTTCCGAACTATGTGGAATGTAAATTCGTAACCAACAAAGAGACTTCAGACATGAAAAAAGAGACACGTGTCGCTTGGAAACCAGACCTTCCGAACAGAAGTGACACGCCAAACTGCACGTGTTATTCGAACTGGGCCATTTTCTAAATAACCGTCCATCGTGTCGCCTTGGTCTGTTTGTGGCACACGCATCGTCATTTTTTTTATTCAGACCGAAGTGGTCTGTGACGCTTGTCGCCTCCAATAATGGTGTTTTAAGATCGAATGTAGACGCGACGTGGGTACGATCCAGGCAACGTTTACACCAGTGGCGAAGCCTCATAAGAGGCCCGGAGGCCGGGCCTACCCTAGTATAATTGGCTATTACGGATTATTTTATTACTTACAATTTCATTAAACGAATGCTCAAGGTCCCGGGTTCGATCCCCGGTCGGTTTAAATCCGGGAACTTTTCTAACGTAGGAAGCGGCCCCGGCGCCCACCCAGCGTCGAATGACATTGGTACCCTGGGGGGTAAAGGCGGTCAGGGGCGTGATGCTGATCACATCACCCCCACTCATGACCGGATCAAGAAAGTGTGAGGCATTACCCCCACACCCCTTATACGCCTTCATGGCGTGGTGCTAAGCACAGGGGAGCACTTTACCTTTTATCTTTTTCATTAAACGACGCTTAATACAAGAAAACTGAAATTCTAGGCCTTACGATAATTTTAACAAATTTCCATCCCTGTCAGAGACTATATCGTCGCATGTTGAGCCACTTCTCCGAGGGCCACAGCTGGTCCCATAACATTCTATGTGATCCATGAGGGAAAGCATAATTTCAGGGGCGCGTTCGCCCGAAATGGACACAGTGAGTCTGGCCTCACGCAGTGATACCAACCCTAGCATCTCTTCCGTTCATCCTTGCACAAAACGATCCGGAGGTAGTCACTGCCATTGTTTTCTACGGCCCTGTTCCAGCCATACTGGCGACAATCGTCATAAAATTTCTCGCCCAAACAGACCCTTCTTTCATTTGCGACCCTCTTCTTAAAATCCACAGCAGCCTCGAGTGCTGGTTGAAAACTTCAAAGATTTCGCACTAAAAACCTAGGTAAAGGTAAAGTGCCAAGTGCATATAACACAGTGCCATGAAGGCACATTTACGGGATGTGGGGGAAAGGTAATTTTGGAGGCGAAGTGATCAGCATCACACTCCGGCCGCTTTTGCCCTCCCGGATTGCCCACATGCACCCACTGATATGAGGCTGTTGAGCCCCGGAGCTACTTTATGCGGGGACAATGCGGAATAATTCCGACCTTTATTCACCCACTCCGGGATTCGAACCCGGGTCTCCCGCCGGCAGTCAGATGCCCTAACAACTACACCACCGCGGCTCTAAAAAGCTAGTGCAATTAGATACTCTGCTTTGACGTAACGAACATAAAATTTGCCTGAAGTCATTGGAGTAATAAGCGACATGCGACAGCAACAAGTATCTCTTGGAAATGAACCCTCAGTAATAAATGCAACCTTCCGAACGGAAGCGACTAGACCGGCAAGCGGCACCTGTTGCTTTGTCGCTTGCGTGTCGTTCGGACTGGGCAGTTTTTTAATTGCTTGCATTGTGTCGCCTCTGTCTGTTCGTAGTGAACTCACAGTGAAAGCTTGCTTGTAGACTAAAGGAGATTTCACATGGAAGCGACACGCGACCCGTGACACGTATCGCTTCAGGATTTCACCAATCGAACGCAGGTTTGTGCTGGCTGCTATGCTCCTACGATGTGAAACGTTGCTGTTGATTGGCTCGTTCCAAAGCAACTTGTGTCGCGTGTCGCTTGTCGCTCCGGTCTGAAATCTCCCTAAAGGAGCGTGTCGCTCGTTGCTTTGATGTGGAAACCCTGTGTCGCTTGTCGCCTGTCGCTTCAACCTGAAAGCTATCGTGTGGAAATTTCACACTGAAGCGACAAGCGACACGTATAATTCACACCCAAGCGACAACGGACCGAGGCTACAAGAGACACGTGCAGCTTTTCGTGTGTCTTCTGTTCGAAAGGTTGCATTGACTACTGAAAGTTTGCTTCCAAGCGACTCGTGTCGCTTGTCGCCTGTAACTTTGGTGTGAAGAAATCTTGCTCACAGAAAAACTCTTCGAACCGAAGCTGCACGTCTCGCTTGTCGCTTGCTTGTTGTTCTGCTTAGGCCGTTTTCTGGATACCGTATAGACAGTATAGTCGCGAGGGTTGTTATCCGCGCATGCGCGATGAATGCTTGCTTATAAACTGAAGTGTCCCTGTCGTTCGTTGCTTCAGTGTGATACTTCCGTGTCGCTTGTTACATTGAACAAGTCACAGGAGAGAAGCGACAAGCAACATGTAACCTTCCGAACCGAAGCACCACGTGTCTCTTGTCGCTTGCCTGTCGCTCAAATTGGGTCGTTTTCTTAATATCGAGCGTAGAATCGCCCTTATCTGTTGGTACTTGCTCGTGCGATGAATACTTTTATCATAGACGGAACAGAAGGGGATCCTGTCGCTTGTAACTTCAGTGTAAACCCCCGTGTGGCTTGTCGTCTGTTCCTTCTGTCTGAAAGCTCCCTGCATGTACGATGGATAAAGAGTGGATGGGAGCTAGAAAAGCAAGGCAGATTCTATACATTATCTAGCTATTGATAATCAACAAACTTTATTTGATATACTCATGTTCTTATGATTAAGGAATCATATTTATTCTCACTATAGCTACAGTGAGCAAAGTGATTACAGGTTTAACCAATTTTCGAGAATAATATTTGTGATGCCTCCCAGTTATAACTTTTGTTGGCATAATATCCTGGATTACTTTCACGAGACGAGACAGCATTTTCACGAGACGAGACGGGACAGACCAAAGTCTCGTCTCGTCTCGTGGGCAACACTACATATCTGAGAGGAGTCGGTTGCCGACACATACGACACGTGTCGCCTGTCGCTTCGATCTGAATGGTCCCATTGACTGAACGGGTTCCCGTCTTTTGTCGCCTGTTGAGTGCCGTTTATCGCGTGATGTTTCGGTGTTGACATTCTCCTGAACGTAAGAATTAATATATTAAAGCGCAACGGCAAGATAGCTGAGACGAACTAAATATAGTATGTTTATAAACAAAGAACACTAAATTTGATGTAATTGGGCCTTGCCTAGCAGCCATGAGTCGAAAATAAAAAAGTTAGACTTTTTACACTACGCCTAATGTTTTCTTTTTCTGGTTGCGAATACTAATTCAACAGCGGAAGTAGGAATCTGATATAAACTTCTCAAAATTGAAAAGATAATGTATTAAGTGCGTAAGCGCATGATATTTTTTATTATTATACACTATGACACTGTACCCTATCCGATATTATAATATTAAAGCATGTTTTCTTTCCCTCCAATTTTCGTCCTTTATTTCTTCGGTTACAACAATTTTAAAATTATAGTTCCTGTAAATAAGAAAGCGGTAGAGATTGCAAGACATGAAACAGAGTATACAATATTTTTGGTAATAACTTTTCTCGATAAATGTGCATGTATAAAATAGAAAACCATATTTAGTAGCCATGAGGGAAAAGTATGATATCACATTAAAAAAAGAGTTAGTTATGATATAACAACTATAAAAATAAAAATACAGTCGCGTGGAATTATTATGTATTATTATTTACCAGATTCACAAGAATGAAGCACTTAAATTGTGAAAAATTTAAGTTTTTTTTTTTTAGTTCCGATGTCTGTTCTGTTGACAATTGTCTCATTAAAATTCTTAGTGTCACAGCACTGATTAATCGTCTATCATGATCTGACATAATTTCTAAAGTTTAGATGAAATTAAACTTGCAATTTAATGTAATAAAAGCACGCTATTCCCTATGTATTTAAATGGGAGAACAATTGGCCATCAAAAGCGTAGGGATTAAACAGGGTGCTGTCAGCATATTTTCGTTTCACACTTACGTCTAGCCATTCACCAAGCTAATGCGTCATTTATGAGCAATTGCACATTCTAATATCTACCCGTTAGCATGCATGGTTGATTGATTAAAGTCCACATTATGCATGGGTGACCGCAGGGGGGGGGGGGCATTTGCCTCCCCTGAGATACAGCGCCTTGAATAACGTAGTGTGGAAAACGACCCAAGAAACTGGTTCCCCGAGACGATGACAACTAGATGGCAGTGCGATCGACTCAGGTGCCAATTTTGTTATGAAAGTAATGCGGCTTAGTTAGTTTATGGAATATATTGTGTAGATTTGTTTCTCTAGAAAGGCGGTAAGTGAATTGATGGAAACAGTTATATTTGTGGAGTGATTTGCAGTCACGAAATGGCATTAATTTGGAAAGAAAAGTAAAATAAAATTATTAAATAAATAGCATGCGTAACACAAGAAGAAACATCACAATGTGATTCCGGACGTCAGGTCTTGGACTGTGTATTAGAGTTTATTTTTCTATGTTATTAGAATATAAATATTATCCTGAGAGATATTCCATACCGAGGCGACAAACCACAAATGTCGCTTGAAAGCGAGCAGTCGGAAATCAATGCAGCCTTTCGAACCGTAGGGACAAAAGCTCTGACTGAACCGTTTCCTCAAGGAGATTTTACACCAAAGCGACACGCGACAAACGATACGAGGATTTCACACAAAAGTGACACGGGTCATTCGGTCAAAGGCAACTTTCATACCGAAGTGTCACATGTTGCTTGGAAAGGAGCCAATCAAGAGCAACATTTCACATCGTAGCGGCATAAAGGGAAGCACAGGCCAGCGTTCGGTTGGTGAAATCCTCAAGCGATAAGTGCCGCGTGCCGCGTGTCGCTTTGGTGGACAATCTCACTAAAGCAAGACACTCATTGCATCGCGTATGCGCGAACAACAAACCACGGCAACATGTTGCAAGCTATTGATCTGTTGTTGTAATGTGCGGTTTATCGTGTCGCCTATCTGTTGTTCGCAAGCAACGCTTGCTAATAGACTGAAGACACTGAAGACACCATGTAGCTTGTCACTTAGTTGGGAACTCCCCCTGTAGCGCGTCGCTTCGGTCTCAGCACCCTTCCTTTAAGGAGCTTTCCTACCGAAGTAACAAGTAGCACGCAAATACGCCATATGAACGTGTCGTTTGCTGTTTGGACCCTCATGTGCAATGAATCTATTTTACAGTCTGGAAGAGTGTGTCACTAGTGTGACAGTGTGAACATCCCGTGTCGCTTGTCCCATTGGTTTGAAAGTTGCCTTACACTCATGTCGATGGCACTAAGAAAGTTTTGTGGGGTTCCCCTTGTCGTTTCATGCAATCATCATTAACATCATCGCCGCGATTAGTTTAAAGCGGAAGAAAAGAGACAGTAAATATCCAAAATACAAATGCTTCAGTGTGTATATCTTTAAAAGACATGATGATGATGAAAATAATAATGAACCTAATTCATACACAAAAATTTAGTTGCCAAGAACATCCCACGCGTATTTTTTCTCCCGTATTATTAACGAAAGTATGACGATAACAGGACGTGGTCGACTGTCTAGAATTTCGTTAATATCTTCGCGACCACTGTACCAAATATCATAGCAATTATCACATTCATAGAAATGCTTCATGTAAAAGAATCAGACGTTGCAACGGAAACTCCATTTACTTCCACTATAAGTAGTCGAACACCAAGCACCGGGGTCAACCCCAGCGCCTCTAGCGGATCATTTTCGAGTGGAACCACCCAGAGAGCGCAGAAGCATACCGTTTTCCACACTACGTTACTCTAGGCGCTGTACCTGAGATATCTGGAAAGAATTAACGTAATTCGAATAGTGAAACTGTACAGATATTTTATTCGCGATTCCAGTCCCGACACATTCCTCAAATGATGTAAATGCTGTGTACGGGATCCAGAAAAGTTGTGACCCGAATATCGGGGAAAAAATTTCCCGTTCCGATCCCGAATTCGGGAAATGATTTCCCGGCTTTTCGTTATCCTAAGCAGTCGAGAAATGCCGAATGGTCGTTTTAAAATGATGTGTGTGAAAATTATCGGACATTGTTAGCTTTTATTCCAGAAATGCAAAAACAATGACTTAAGGTAAAAATGACGTGTACAATTTGAGATTTATAGAAGTTCGGGAAATGTCTACCACTTCCTTTCCGGAAAATTTCCAGACTTGGTCCGGAAATGGCGAATTTTTCACATCCCGAATGCAGGGAATATCGGGATTTCAAAAATTCCCGTTCCGACCCAAAACAATCTTACCCTCACACCCCTAATGACAGCGAAGATGCCAGAAAGAAGAGAACTGGCAACGTTGGAGATCTTCCACCTCGCAAAAGTCTGCAACAAGAAATACCCACGATACCGGTAGATATTGGAATGTGCAATTGCTCATTAATATGCGCACTGCCACCTACATACCCCTCATGCCAGTGTAAGACGCTGCAAAGAGAACTGGCAACGTTGTAGATCTTCTGCCTCGCGAAATGCATGGATCTCGCGCATGCGTATTAATACAACCCAATTGTACATGATTACAGACATTTTTATAAGCACACAGAAATAGGGGAGGATTACCATAATTTATGTCGGCTTTGCTTGACAAACACTAGTTCGAAACTGAACATCTGCCTAGATTAAGGACAAAGACGAGATATTCAAAGGAAAATATTAAATTGTCTATCCCTCATTGTGAGTATATTTTATTATTTGTAAGCATCACTTTTCATTTATTAGTTTACATGGTAACACTTTACTATACCTGAGACGGATTCCTTCAAATTTACAGGAGAAAGTACTTACGGAATTCATTTTCTGGAGTGTTGTTGATGTTCCGGAATGTAGTCTTGGTCCATTTTAATGCAAATCCATGTGGTTTTATACGAAAATATCTCTCCAACGTGCTATTTCTGCTCCCGCCATTTGCTTTTTATGAGAGCGCGATATTGCTGCTGCTACAAGCCAATGTTGTCCGTATATGCTAAATTGAACGAAAGGAGTGCTAATGGAACCTAACCTAACCTAGTAGGCATACCTCGTAAGTAAAAAAGTCAATTTAAAATTCCTAAAGTGTTTTTAATGTTAAAAAAATTATTTCCGACGCGCTATTGCGATCAACGGTAAGCTACCGCCATGTTGTGTGTGGAAATAAACAAGAACAGTAAGTACTCGTAAATGTAAGAAATATACATTATTTTCGTTACGAATTCCATTATTTCACCTAAATAAGTGTTCCGGAATGCAGAATAGTACGTTAGCAATGTAAAAAAGTGCGAAAGGAATAATTTCCAGGTGTCTCAGGTATAGTAAAGTAGTACCGTTTACATGAGTTTACAATACCGGACCACTCTCCAATTTCTATAAAATTTCGCCTACTTACTAATTTCGATGTCCTGATGACGTATCTGTAGTTCATATTTGGCGGTCACTTGTTAAAACTGTACATTTACGTGTACAACTTGTAAAATAAACTTGCGATTTACCACGGTGATTGTCCATACACAGCAATTCGGAACCATCTTTCTTTCGCAATTAATTACCTAATGGTCTTCCTTTACGCACAACAATCTTGTTGACGACAGACGAGGAATGCCTACGAGGTTAGGTTAGGCCTGTTAGGTTAGGTTCCATTAGCATAAATACAAAGAAAAATTAATATTTTAGCTAAGAGAACTATACCTTATCTTGCCTGTTGATTTCTTCATGTTGGGAAAATGGCGTCTTCCGTGGAGCTATTGTTCTTATGGTAGGGTTACGTTACGTTAAGAAAACATAGTTTATTTCATTTTTTTCTCAATTTCCATACTTGACCGCCAATTATTACATGCAGATTCGTGATTAGGAGTTCACAATTAGTGAGTAGGCGAAATTTCATAGAAATTGGAGAGTGGTCCGGTATTGTAAACTCGTTCCCTGCGCCCTGCCTTTGTGGCACGATGCTAAATGCACGGGGAACATTTCCTTGGTACTAGCTAGTTTACTATCCTTCGGACAGATTTCTTCATTTCTACAGAAGAAACTACTTACCGTAATAAGTTCCTGTAGTATTGTCTAACATCTGGAAGGTGTTTTGTGTGATGTGGGAATGTTTCATAGCGGAAATTCAACCATTGACGCATAGCCCGACGAACCATTTCTGGTAAGGTTAGGTTAGGTAGGATCACAATAGGTTACAATAGTTAAAAATTGGTTTCGAAAAAAATATGCGTAGCCACACACACCATTCTCACATAGCCCCACAAACCATTTGCGGAAACGTACGTTCTTCAGTTACAGAAACACTTTTTTTTTAAAAAAAAAAAAATTGATCAAAAAAATGTGAATACACATTAAAAAATGATCCGCGAAGCAGATAGGTAAGTACAAATATCAAAAATTGACGAAACTCGGAGGTTATAGGTGTCCAAAGGATAGTAAAAATTTACCGGTTTTTGGGACTAACGTCAATGGTTTGTGAGGCTAACGTCAATGGTTTGTGACGTATTAGCATAATTTCAAATCCAGGCAGGTATTTTCTGGTGAACGAGGTTGCAACACTGCATAAATCGACAAAACACTTCCACAATGTGCCCTGAACCAGTACGCTATCACCCGCCATAATGTGTTACAGAATCGAAATAACAAGTAACAGTAAGTACTTGTAAATCTAAGAAATAGACATTGAGATGCATTATTTCACTTTAGGAAATGTTCCGCATTCCAAAATAGTACGTTAGCAATGTAAAAAAGTCCGAAATATATGTTTCATAGGTGTTTCCCCCATACTATAATGGTACCCTCATTACTTTAAGGAAGGTTCAAATTTCGTGTGACAATGATTTCCAAAATTCTACGATAATTAGTCTTTGTGCTAGGAGAAATCATGGTAAATATCCGATATCGCCCGAACGGATTTCTTCAAATTTACAGGAGAAACTATTTACTGAAATCAGTTTCCGTAGGATTGTCGAAGTTCTTGGAGGTATTTTCGGTAACAGTTTCATAGATCGGAGACATATTAAAATAGCATATTTTGTGTTTCACATGGTTCGTACTTACCAATTGTGTATTGTGGAACATAGTTCGAGGTGCCATTATGCTTTTTACACGAAAACAAACTCAATTTTTCACATTCCGAGTGCTTTTTTTTTAATTCCTTTCTTCGCTTCCGGAACACATAGTATGGTGGGCACATCTTGACTCACGTTGTGGTTATGCAGTGTTTTAACCTTCTTCACCGAAAAATACCTACTATCGTGTTCGTCACCGGTGGAAATTATACATTATGCACGGGTAGCTGACGGATAGCCCCACAAACCATTTCCAAAAAGGTTAGGTTTGGTTTGGTTGGGTTAGGCAAGCATAGTAAAAAAAAGGGGGTTGAAACACTGACAGGGGCTGACGTCATCAAATGTACGCAGCATCCGGTTGTTGTAGGGCAAGCAAATGAAAGCAATACCAATTGTGCGTCGCTGTGATATTTCTCTTGAAAAATGAATGATTTCCCGGTTAAATATATTCCAGATGAAAGAAAATACCTTGACGAACATTGTAAACCTTTGAAAACCTCATTTCCGTAAGTAGTTTCTTGTGTAAAATTGAAGAAATGTGTCTCCGATGTATGAAACTGTTACCGCATTTTCTGTATCATTATGCCTTTGTTTCCATTATGTGTGTGCAGATGGCATGAGCATCAAAAGTCACACGGTCTCGCCATTGTTTCCAAACGTGCCTTTTTTTACGAGATTTTTTTTAACTATGCTTACCTAACCCAACCTAACCTAACCTTGCTGGGAATGGTTCGTGGGGCTATCGTGAATGGTTTGTGGGGCTATCGTGAATAATTTTTGGGGCTATCCGTCAATGGTTTGTGGGGCTATCGTGAATGTTTTTTTTTTGGGCTATCCGTCAATGGTTTGTGATTACATAATGAACATGAAAGTAGGTATTTTTTTGGTTAAGAAGGTTGAAACACTGCATACCCACTCTAAATCGACAAAACACAAGCAGATGCCCGATGATCCATGACGAGTGCATGCCATATTGTCTGTTACCCAAGCAGAACAAGGAAGACAAATAATGACTCGTAATATGAAAAGTTGACACTATTTTATAGAAAAAGGCATAACCTCACCTTAAAGAATCTTCCGCAATGCTGAATAGGTAAGTATCAATGCTAAAATTAATTAAATAAATGAGTGAGAGGTGCTCGGGTATTATCGGATAATTTCCGAAATTATAAAACAATCGGAACCGTTACCGGTGCAGACAACAAATACACTACTTGACTCCAAATCAATGAACTAGATGACTCGGTGTTGCACCGTGCAACCAACTAGACGCTAAGGTGCAAACAGAGTCAAATCTAGTCAAAAACTGCAGCCAACTACATGGGGCTATAGAAATATATGGGTAAAAATTTGGTATTCCCCGGACACCTATAACTTCTTCTGTTGACATTCGTACTTACCTATCTGCTTCGCGGAACATTCTTTACGGTGTATTCAAGTTCTTTTAATAAAAGTAATTGCAATTTTTCACATTACGAGTACTTCTTTCTTGTAGTCTTTTCGCTTGCCTGAGACACAATATGGTGCGTACACCTTCCTAGATAATCGCACGTCGTGCTTGTGTTTTGCTGATTTTCATTCGTTATGCAATGTTTCAACCTTCAGAACCCAAGAAATACTCATGAAAAAAGCTCATCTGATCTAATTTTTTTAAAAAGTTTTTCACATTGTTTTACGAAGAAAATTGTAATGATTCGTGGGGCTATCCATGAATGATTTTTGGGGCTATCCGTCCCGGAATCGGTGGGAAATTTGAACAAAAAAAATTATTTTTGTTTGAAATTTTTGAGTCCAAATTTCCCACAGATTCCGGGCTCCACCCCTGGGGTAATTGACCTACCACTACCGTGGCCCTGCCTCAGCTCTGGCTACCTGACTTTCTCTATAGAGTCCCTGTTAAAAGCATGTTAGAAATTGGCCGGAGTCACCTGCCCCCAAATGGGCCCTAAACTTTTAAATTTGAAAAAATCTGTTTTCTGTTCAAATCTACACGGAACTCTTTTAAACTGTAACTTCTCACGTCCCTGGACTCTCTTTGAACACGCATATACCCACAGCCCATTCCTTCAAATGAGTAGCTTACATTCACTGCCACATTTTGGACATTCCTTTTCTTTCTTCAAGATCCCATGTTCAATTAAAAAATCCACAGGATGTTCCACACCCGGTACAAATTTCACCACAACACGTCATGTTTCTAACTTTTGTTGCTAACACAGACAGTTTGAAACACTGGATACCCAATGAACATGAACAAAACACAGTCACGATGCGTGATGATGTACGAAAGTGTATGCGCCAAAGGCTATTCTCTGTCAGAGAATTAATTTTCAACAAAGAACATGAATTTTCGCTATCACACAAAACACCTTCCAGATGTTAGACAATGCTACAGGAACTTATTACCATAAGTAGTTTCTTCTGTAAAAATGAAGAAATCTCTCCGGGGAATATCAGATTAGTACCCAAAAGGGTCACATTTTTCTTATAGTGAAACCAACATTTTTGACTTGGTGGTTTATTTTCTTATGTATTTTAAGATATCCATTTCCTATAACCCTATCTATAGCACAAGTAATTGGAGTATCGAAGTCTGACATTTAATATGCAATTTGTAATAAATATCTACTTTTGGGGTAGGCAAATAACATTTTCATAAATACCTATTATTTACGTACACAGTTTGTAAATACCCATGCTCCAACCCTACTTATGAATTCAATTTTCTCCATCTCAGGTTACAGAGGATGACAGTTTGCCAAAGTTTGTGTGCTATTCGTGTGTAGACAAGCTAGAAGATTTCCAGGATTTCCACAGACTTTCTCAAGGAATACCTGTCATCTGCAGAAAAGGGGTGCAAGTGTTAAGGTAAAGTGTTAAGGTAAAGATAATTTTATACTTGAACAAATGGTGGCATGTTTAAAAGTAAGTCATACTTCATTTGTTCATGGCGTGGTAATACATAGATGCATTTTTAAAAATTAAAATTTTTACACCTGCTATTACTGAGAATGGAATCATGTATTCTTTTGTGAAGACCCATAGTGAAAGTGGTATGTGGTTTTCTGGGCTCTTGTGTATAAAATTGTTTTTTTATTACTCTATTCTCCTCAATGTTTTGAATAGCAATGCATTTTTTGGATGTAGGAGGTGACCCTTTCCAAAGACATCCAAATGACAACCTCGCTTACACATAGCAGACTCTGGTCTGCATTGTTGCAGAATAACGAGGCTCTAGCACTTGAACCTCTAGCCTGTAAGTAGATAGCAAAATGTGGCTTCGAGCGCACCTAAATTTAAGGGGCAACTTTTCACCCAAAATCATAAAAAAACAAGAGAAAAATAAAAAAAATATTAAAATTTAATAACAAAACATTAAAAACATCATCCCTTAATTTATTTTTGAGCATTTTTTTCATGTTTTTGTCAAATCAATAATTAAAATTTAAGGGGCAGTTTTTTATCTCAAAAACATAAAAAATTTAGAAATTTTAATAACAAAACATCAAAAAATCATCCCTTAATACATTTTTTCTAAAAATATAGCCCCTTAATAATAATTTTATGCATTCATATTTTCCAGCGCAAATCGATTAAGGGGCTACTTTTTACTCCGAAACTAACAAAAATCAATGTTTTAATCACAAATTTTAGCACATTTAACTAAAAATAATACCCCTTAAACTTATAAAAAACATGAGCGCAAATCGTTTAAGGGGTACTTTTTCCTAAAAAAAAAACAAACCTAACTACAATGTTTTAAACACAAAATGAAGCACAGTTTTTAGAGAAACACACCCCTTAATTCACCAATTTATTCCTGGCGCATCTGCAGTTAAGGACTAACAAAAATACAGAAGCTTCTTATGAATCTTACACGAAGTGCGCGTACCATATCCACCAAAATTTAATATATTTTGCTAATAATAATGCAAAAAACAGCATCACTTTAAATTCCTAAAAAAACATTAGCGCCCTTTATGGGGCTAGCACGAAGTGCGCGCAATTAGATGTGACTAAGGAGCACATTTTTAACAATAAAGATATGATTTTTAGGATAAGCTTTTCACACAAGCCTTAAACTATAAAAGAAAAGAAATAAAGTACAAAAACAGAGAGGTTCGCACGCTTGCATCTCTTCAAACATTTGAGTGCATTTTCGATTAGGGGGCACATTTTTAATAAAAAAGATGATTTTTAGGGCTATTGTATTTATTTAACGTTATTTTTCGATCTAGTTTCGGCTACGTTTTAAGATTTTGATTATATAGTTACCTTCAGGTCTATCTTTAAAATTTTATAATACGCTTTTTTGTTATATTATATTATACGTACTATGATTTTTGTTTACATTAAGTACCTATCTACTATTTAACGTCCGCGAAAAAAATTACCCCAACATATTCACATCCTCTATTTATCGCCCGAATTAGTATATTGGTGCCATCTGTAAGTATTCGACGGAACTGCACCAATACCAGCGAACGGGAATACTGTGCCTGTCATCTTTAGTAGTATATAATCTCCGATGTAGAGGTTATTTTAGTCGAGTTTTAGTGCAACGTGTTTTAGTAAGTTTTATTATTTTTAAATAATTATTGTAAAATTTATAATTAATTTATTGTAAAAAAGTGAAATCGTTAATAGTAGGGTAAATTTAAGCCGCGTTTACAGTATTTAGCAAATGCTTTACAGCTCTGCTACAAATTCAGAATGAAATTCAATATTATGTTATGAATGTATTTCCTTTTAGTTGGAAACATCGAAGAATCTTTAATTTTGCTTAAAGGAAATGAAAGGCAATGAAGTTTGAAAAAAGAGAATGGTAGAAATACTAAGAAATGCGAAATAAAAAAACCGAATTCATTAAAATATGGTTGAGGTTATTTCTGAAAATATAGCTATTTGCATAAAATCCTAACCCAAACAAACGAGAAAGAGTTAGTTTAGAGCACAGAAAAAGAATATCACTTTGTTTAATTGTGAAAACATGAAATAGTAATTTTACTTTGCAATTGCAGTACCTACGTTATGCCTTATTTTATTAAATTATATATAAAAAAATTGTTACACATTAAAATTACAGAAACAGTAAATTACCAATGATAAAAAAATATAAAACCATAGATAACTGTCCATTCGAGAAAACTTTAAATATTAATCATGTTGTACCTGTTTTTGCTATAAAAATAGGATATAGGAGGTATAAAATTAATTAATTAACAAACTCTGAAGAAAACAACACGTTTTACAATCTATTCGCTTCGTTAAACAAATTGATATATGCTAACGAATGATTAGAAGGACAATAGTGACGATTAGAAGAATGATCATAACGATCGTTTTTGTTAACATTTCAGTTTCATTATCGTCTTGTGTAATAAATTAATATTTTTTCAAATATATTTTTTTTCAATACAGCGAAATAAATGTGTAATTCCTCATTAAAGACAATCAGTAATAAATTCTATATGTATTATGATCTTTAAACAAAGCGATCATTATTTGGAAATGTTGTAACTGATTGATTTTGTTGTAACTGATCTGATATTACATTTAATGATTTTTAAATTTATATGTAAACAATGTTGGAGTTTTTGATTATTGATTTTTAACAATTGATTTGACTAAAGAAACAAACAATGGTCTTTACACAAAATAAATTTGAATGTTCATCATGTTACGTCATGTTCATCATGTTAAGTCATGTTCTTCATGTTACGTCATGTTCTTCATGTTACGTCATGTTCATCATGTTACGTCATGTTCATCATGTTACGTCATGTTCATCATGTTAAGTCATGTTCATCATGTTAAGTCATGTTCATCATGTTACGTCATGTTCTTCATGTTCGTTCCTCATGGTTATCATGTTGACTTCACTAAATCCAAAACGATCAAGAGCTGAATGCTCTAACACCAAATAAAAAAGGTGGTACACCAAGAAAAACTATACCGCTATGCCGCTTCAAAATACAATGTAATCTTTTTGGTGGGTGGTACTGCGGTTCACTTGAGTGGTTACTTTTTCATGTACTATGAATAATACGCCTAATCTTATTAACAGGAAACCATGATAATAGGATTAATTAATGATTCATTACTGAACCGGGGGATTCCTTATCTTTCTCAGAAGCCAAATCTACTTGGACTAATCTGGCGCTTATCGCTTATTCCAAAAAATCTTAATAATTACTATTTCATTAATATTTTTTTTTAAATCCATTTAATATTTAGAATAAAAATGGATGTGACCTAAATATCTTAAGTCATAGTTCAAGTATTATGAAGCTGTAGGCAAGCATATCTATAAAAATGCTCTGCTCTTAGCATCTTTAATGTGCTAGTCAGCTAGTACATGACCATGTGCGCAATTACATTGCTAGCGCCCCTACAGGGCAAGAGCCTTCGGTTCGCACGTGTCTGTGCGCGCAATTACATTGCTAGCACGTGTCCGTGCGCTAATGTATCTGTACTTCCAGGAATTAGATATCTTTTATCATCTTTCCAACTGAGTGACTTCTTATTTAATTCTTCTGTATAAATTTCATGTTTATGACTCCTAATAACATGCTGTTTATGTAAATATTCTTTTTGATTGAGTAAACAGTTTTTATAATCCTCAAATTGAATTTCTTTCTTTAATACAGCCTTTTTAATACCTTTCAGTCGTTTGTCTACCTTATCGTCAGTTCTATATGCATACATTTTGCTCCTTAACCCAATAAATTCCAACATTTGTTCCGTTGAGCTCATTTTTCATTTTTCCGATTACTTTTTTATTTTTATCTGAATACAGGTAGTGATCTTTAGGATAATCTGAAGTATCGAATAAATCAGAATTATTTTTCATAAACTGATTGTAATCATGGTTTTTAATTTCAAAAATGAAGGAATCAGTATCTGTATATAATAATTTTATATCATCTTCAAATTCATTTTTTAAAACATTATAGTAAAAATCATACATTAGAGCTTTAGATAAATCCAATACTGCTTGGCCTATATAAATCGGTTTATCAAATTTAACAGATGTTTTATAATTATGCACAGCCACCAAATATTTACTAAAAATGGTTCTAGATTTAAAATTGGACTTATTTATTGCTTTCTGGACTTTATCATCATCACAGTGTAATTGAATATTTTGTTGTTTTCTAACTGATTGCAGTGGGACTTTCAAAACAGAAGTAAAAAAGAATTTGCTGAAACATATAAAATTAGTGTAAAAACAATTGATAATTATATTAAAAAGCATAATATATCTTATGAAAAACGCATATTTGGTATTATTATTCCAAGAGATAAATTGGGAAGATATTTATTAAATGGTATTTTAAACGAACATCCGAAGAAAACACAAATTAATAAAGATTGTAATACAACAAAGGAAGAATTAAAATTATTTGGTAGTGTTGTTACTCAAAACCTGAATGGAGTTTCAAAATCCACCAACAAACAAAGGCTAACTTATCCAGAGAAAGTAAAACGGCTTGAAGCAGCTTTGAAATAAAAAAATCTTCAATAATTTACAATACTCTACCATGAAAAAATTAATAATAAATAAAAAAAGCACGACCAAGCCAATTACACCTGACGAATTTATTAAACTTTTAACATCTTTACATCTTATAATTTTTTATCTAACTCTATTAATTCCCTGTTCGAAGAACAGATATAAAGTTAATTCTAAAACTGTAGTAAAATATTTAAAAGCTAATAATATATCCTATAATCAAAAAGGAGTTGTTAATTTACCACCCCGAGATAATTATGGACGATTTACTTTAAATTTACAAACACCCCTTGGGGTGGAAACAAGGTGTGCAGTCAAAAAAGCTGAAACTATTAAAAAAGAAGTTAAATTTCAAGAGCCGCTGAAAAACTGTCGATCATTAAAAGATTTGAATAGTCTTTAATTAGTTTAAATATTCAATTGCATAGTTACGACTTCTCATTGTAATTTCGTTATTATTCTTTGGTGCATTAATTTTTCTATCTTATGAGGAAGATCTGTAGATATTATTTGATATTTGTGAATCAGTAAGAGTTTGTTTCTTTGCAGATTTGTGAATTATGGGGTACTATGATACAGTAAGGAGGTACATTGCAAATTGCAATGGTAATCCTGATGAACTGGTCAACTTAGATGATGCACTGATGACATCTCCCAAAACACCTCTGGAAGAAACAAGGATTGTTAAAATGGGTGAGGTGTTCAATGAAACAGTCTTCAAGGACTGCATCATCTCAAATATCTATCAGCAGCATCAGATTACTCAAGCAGACCTCAAGTTTAGTACATGGTTGAAAATATTGGAATTTCTAGACCAGGACTTCCAAAATGGCTCAGTCACACTTCAAATTTACCTTCAGGTTTTCCTTCATTTCAGTAAAATATCCATAAAGGAAGACATTCTTGACAAGAGCAAGTATTATAATGAATTGTTGAAAATATTCGTAACTCCTACTGTGAAACCCTTAAGCATCCACACTACAATAACAGAAATGTCAGGAGATGATGCTTCATCACTTAAACAGAGACTGTGTTCAAAGCCAGTCATACAGGCAATACTGCAGAATATTACTTCCTTGAAGACCTCAGACACAATGCCGACTGTCAATATTGAGGTGATCGTTCGTATAATCACTTCTGGAACCATATATCAAGTACTATTTTTTGAACCCTTCCAACCTCTGAGAGGTGCATGTCTTAAAGATGGTATACTCATCTGCTTGAACAATATTGCTGGGATTACCAATACCCCCAATTATTTTGCTGATCTGTTGACCTTAGCGATACATGAATTTTCCCATCATATTGCCCGCATACTTTTCAATGATTTTAATTTTTCAAGTCCTTGGACTTTGAGGACCACCAATGAGGCACGATTTGACTTCAGGCGTTCACAGCCGTTGGAAACTGGAAGAAACACTGAGCTGATATTATTTGACGGCATACAGCCCGATTGGTTCATCTCTTTGGAGGAGGCAGCCTCTACATTTCTGGAACGTATCGATTCGAACGTCTGCTCACTACCAATAATTATGATGAAGGATCACGATAGATTAGGATTGGTTGAGCGAAAACCATCCTCATTTTTTGGGATAGACATTAAGTCAGAATATAATCTTATGTGTTAATTTCATTTGTATTTCTTATGGATACCAGCAAGAAGAATTTACATCACAAATAATAGAACATTTAGGCCTACCATTTTGTCTTTTCTGTATCTTCTATTTCATGCAACCCAGCTTCTTTGTTATTTCTCCCCATTAATTGTTTCTTTTTGTTAAAAATAATGTTAATTATAATTATATCTGTTAGGTAAAACAAGTACTATAAGAAAAATTGTTAAAATACATGTACATTTATTTACTTTGATTATAAATGGAGTAAAATAAAAAAGTAGATTATAATCCTGCTTTTATTTCATGTGTAGTATAGGATACCTACTGCTTTGATTTTATCCATTGAGAAGGTCGCAATCTTTATTGAAATATCGTTGACTAGGAAGAGAAAACAGCTCAAAATTTTCAGCCCGCAACTTAATTAAATAGTAAAATTATGTAGTTCAATTCGAAAGTAAAGAAAGATACATGAAACAGTATTTTGTTGAGAACTTGGCGATTTCGGATTTTATTTCGCGTTCCACAATGGAGATGCTGTGATTTAGATACAGCTTGACAGTATTCACAACAACTGATTTTAATAACGAATTTCTCAATGTTTTTAAACAATCGTTTTTACGTTCGATTTAGGTAAAGTCGTTTTTACGTTATTTCATTTTGACAGTTGGCAACTATGCTTCATGAAGATGGCTGCCTCCTTGTTTACGCTGACAGAAAGGTTGCTTTTTTAGGTTAAAAATAAATATTTAAATAATGCGAAGAACAGCATTTTATTTCACAAGGTAAGGAAGGTATAAATTATACAGTTTTATTCACGGGATAGTTACATTTTCCTTGTTTAAAAAAAGATTTGCTCACAGAGGTGAGTCAGTCATTCAGCACTCTTGTTTACATTTATCTTTATCAGCTGGGAGTGGTAGTAATGCATCCTGCTGATAACAACTTTCCTTGTGATTCATAGCGACCACAAAAAGTGGAAAAACATTTTTGAGAAATTATTTTGTACACACCTAATCACCATGCACTACACACAGTATTGACACGGTTTATAAAGTGTGTCGGTATGTTATCGCTTTAAGTATCGCTACGCTTTTTAACTTAGAAAATTTTCATGGATCAGCAACAATCTACCAGCCGAATTAATGAAGAGGCAAACAAGGAGGTTTTAAAATTCCTTTCCTCAACCACCTTTAATTATGATGTATCTGCTAGAGACACTGAAATTGGAAAACGGAAAACCGAAAGTTGGGGATAAAAAATCGAAATTTTTAAAAAAAAATCAAAAACAAAACTGTTGAGTTGAGAGATGTGTTAATAAACTTAAAAGAAAACAAGGCTAAGATATTATCACTGCAGGACATTACTACCGATTCTTCCCAAGAAGTCATGGATATAAAGTAAATTTTTGGTAAGTATATGATATCAAATAAAAATGAAGCTATATGTGGGACAAAATTAGTTGTGTAACTATTTCATCTTAAAATTTTTAATATTGATTATTGTGTGCTCATAATACTGGCTAGTGTTACAGGGTGCTATTTTTTATAATAATTGTTTTTTTTGCTATTTTAATTAATTTTTAAAATTGTTGCACATAATTCTAGAAGTGTCTGTGTCGACGGAGTGCTCGATAGTATGCAAGAACCGCTAGTGTAGAAACTGCTTTGTCCAAAGGACCCACCAGAATAAAATTTGGGTGTTTTTGTTAAAATTTTTATCCTAGCGATTTAAATTAAATTTATGCTGGAAAAATATGATGGTAAAAAGTAGTTTAAGGGGCTTTTTTTTTATAAAAATTGGGCTATTATATAGGCATTTTATTTAAACAAGAAAATAATACTCTGTATTCTTTGGTATTTTTTGTTGTTTTAGCTTAAAAAGTTAGCCCTTAATCGCAGTGAAGTTGGCCTCTGTTCAAGACCTTCGGTCGTCTGCTCGCTGACCCACTTCGTGCTAGCCCCATAAAGGGCGCTAATGTTTTTTAGGAATTTAAATTGATGCTGTTTTTTGAATTATTATTAACAAAATATATTAAATTTTGGTGGGTATGGTACGCGCACTTCGTGCTAAGCCTCATAAGAAGCTTCTGTATTTTTGTTAGTCCTTAACTGGAGATGCGCCAGGAATAAATTGGTGAATTAAGGGGTGTGTTTTTCTAAAAACTGTGCTTCATTTTGTGTTTAAAACATTGTAGTTAGGTTGTTTTTTTTTAGGAAAAAGTACCCCTTAAACGATTTGCGCTCATGTTTTTTATAAGTTTAAGGGGTATCATTTTTAGTTAAATGTGCTAAAATTTGTGATTAAAACATTGATTTTTGTTAGTTTTGGAGTAAAAAGTTGCCCCTTAATCGATTTGCGCTGGAAAATATGGATGCATAAAATTATTATTAAGGGGCTATATTTTTAGAAAAAATGTATTAAGGGATGATTTTTTGATGTTTTGTTATTAAAATTTCTAAATTTTTTATGTTTTTGAGATAAAAAACTGCCCCTTAAATTTTAATTATTGATTTGACAAAAACATGAAAAAAACGCTCAAAAATAAATTAAGGGATGATGTTTTTAATGTTTTGTTATTAAATTTTAATAATTTTTTATTTTTCTCTTGTTTTTTTATGATTTTGGGTGAAAAGTTGCCCCTTAAATTTAGGTGCGCTCGAAGCCACATTTTGCTATCTACTCCTGTATAATCCTCTGTATGAATTGTGCAGTGTCGTCCATGTGTATTTGCGATGTTCTTCATCCACTTCATCGTATCACCATTCATCCTCATCTTTGCAATTAACCAAAATTGGCAGAAACCTGAAGTAAAATAAATCAAATCTTTCATTCATTCATTTTTGTACGCAACATGGACATCATTGTAAACTATTTGAAATTACATTCAGAATGAAATATACCTAGTCATATCATAAATTCTTTTACAAAGTTAGTAATGAACTACAGGCACAGTAAGCAAGCTAAAGTATTAATATTTGGATGTTACAAAGGTACAAGTCTTGTCAACACAGAGCACCAATCACTGTTCAAAATGGCCACCTCTGGCCTTCACACAGGCCCGAAGTTTCCGAGGACAGTCATCGATCACAGCATGTATGGTCTCGAGGGTAAAGTCCACCACTGTCTTACAAGAGAACGCTTCAGACTTGCAAGGTTTGGATGCCTCTTCCTACAGACCATGCCCACCAAAACGGACCACAACCTGTAGTCCAATGGGCTGAGGTCGGGGCTGCTGGAGGGCCAATCGGCCGGAGCAATGAAATCAGGCACATTCCTCTGAAGCCACTCCTGTGTGGTCTTTGCCTTGTTGGTCGGTGCGGAGTCCTGCTGGAAGCTCCACGGCTGATTGTTGAACATGGTGTGGGTCAATGATTTCACAAGTGGCTCCAACACTGTGGCTTCGTACATTTTTGCAGATGTTTTCACACCATGTTCACAAAAGTGGAGGTCATTTGTTGTGCCATCGTACAAAACCCACTCCCAAACCATCACTGAGGCAGGATGATGGCCTCTGAGGATCCGTGGTGTGTTTTCACGAGCTTCCTGGGATGTCGAGGCATAAACACGGTCGTTTTGACAATTGTAAGACACTTCAATCATGAAGATTTTTTTGTCCGTGAAAAGGATCCTCCTGTGGCCACCATTTGTGTAACGCTGAAGGAGTACACAATGAACCACAGAAGTTATTAACCAATGAATGTGTCAACCAGCCCATGCTCTTTCTTATCCTATTAACACATCTATTATTTGAATAGCTGGCCCCCGTGGCAGAGTGGTTAGCACATCGGCCTAGGCCTAGGCATCGGCATCAATGTCATCATATCATCATTCATCCCCATCTTCGCAATCAGCCACAGGAAAGTGAAGTAAAATAAATCAGATCAATCACTTATTAAATGGATGTTTTTGAACCTGCAAATGTATTTTCGACTAGCCATTTTTATTGAGATTTCTGCACAGTGCCAGAGAAAGTTGTCTATTGTGAAATATGTGAGGATCATTTTAAAGAAAGTTATTACATGCTCATAACTGACTACTTATATTATTGTGGAGGATGAAATTACTGCATAGTCTTTGGCCAAATGTAGCACATATTGCCAAAAGTTCTGGCAATAATATCATGCTGTCAGCACAAACATTTTTTGTAGGGATGGGACAGATTAATTGGTACACTATTGGTATTGGCCAATATAGGCATATCGGTTTATCGATAAAATTACTGATAATTTTACTGCATCCAATGTATCTATAAATATCTAATAATGTATTGCAATATTCTGCCATTTTGTTATAGTTTTTATGGGATATAAACATACAATCTCCATACTTTTGTTGAAAGTAAATCTCTAAATATGCAGCTTCTTTTGGATTGCAGTCGTGTGGTAACACACACTTATTAACCTTTTGCTGCCCAAGCGTCTCGATCGAGATACCCAAAAGTAACCCTCACGGGACCAAGCATCTCGATCGAGACGCTGTGTCAAGGTCGTAGTTTTTACGTTATAACTTTTCTATTTTTGACTAGAATTTCGATTTTATTTTTTTATATTGTTCCTAACACATGTATTTAACAGAAATGTTTTTTTGCATTTTTTTTTGTCTTCATGAAAATGGAGGGGGAAAGGCGGGAAAAGGGACTTCTCTTCTGCCTCTCTTTTCAAGGTCAATTTTTTGCCGACACAGGAAGATCGGCTTTGTTGTTCTAAAGCAATGCTTTTCACTCCCTCCAGCTAAGTGCATTCGAAGGAAGCTTGTTTATCAGTATCCAATGTCAAAATGAAAGTTTTCCGAGAGGGCGAAGCAATGGGTGGGGGGAGGGGGGAGACTGGTTGTTGAATCTGCATTGTGAGAATGGAATTTCGAAGCGCGCTGAAGGAAACCTTTGTTTTTTTTAGCACAAGTGTCCACAAGTGGAAACAGGGGTTACCCAGCATTGTCTAAAAATAGAATTTCAAGCAGCTGCAAGAATTGGCGCTCATTTGTCACTACGTTCTAGCTTTTCGTCCGTGAATGTTGTGTGTAGGTGTCGTTTTGTGCCAAAGTGCAGGACATATTTTGGGTGAAGTGACAATTTTTTAAAATAATTTTTGGGGGCTTTCTCCCTTCCCCCTCCATATATACACACCAAATTTGCATAAATTTTGCATTTTGTGCATTTTGGCATTTTTTTCGGGGCGGGGCGGGGGAAACACCATTTTTTTTAAGAAAAGTATTTTTCAGGGGATTCCCCCCTTTCCCCCTCCATATGTACGCCGAATGTGCATAAATTATATATCGTCTGAATCTGTGAATCATTCTGCGTACAACGGTATATCTTTCATATCTCTAGGGCATTTAGTTTCTGATCTATAGTCATTTCAAGGTACCGCTGCATTTTGAAGCTTGAATCAGTGGCGTCCCGACCATTCCTTTTGGGGGTACAACTCAAGTTACATTGGTCATACGACAATGATGCAAATATTTTTCTGTTTGTTACATGCCAGCGATAATTTCTATGTTCATTTTGAAATTTTCATATCCTTTTTTTCGGGGGGCGGGGGAGCGAAACTCCATTTTTTTTTAAAAAAAAAAGTATTTTCAGGGGATTTCCCCCCTTTCCCCCTCCATATATACGTCGAATGTGCATAATCTATATATCGTCTAAATCTGTTATTCATTCTGCGTACAACGGTATATCTTTCATCTCTCTAGGGCATTTAGTTTCTGAGCTATAGTCATTTCAAGGTACCGCTGCATTTTGAAGCTTGAATCAGTGGCGTCCCGACCATTCCTTTTGGGGTTACAACTCAAGTTACATTGGTCATACGACAATGATGCAAATATTTTTCTGTTCCTTACATGCCAGCCATAATTTCTATGTGCATTTTGAACTTTTCATATCCTTTTTTTCGGGGGCAGGGGGGCGAAACCCCATTTTTTAAAGAAAAAGTATTTTCAGGGGATTTCCCCCCTTTCCCCCTCCATATATACGCCGACTGTGTATAAATTATATATCGTCTAAATCTGTGATTCATTCTGCGTACAACGGTATATCTTTCATATCTCCAGGGCATTTAGTTTCTGAGCTATAGTCATTTCAAGGTACCGCTGCATTTTGAACCTTGAATCAGTGGCGTGCCGACAATTCCTTTTGGGGGTATAACTCAAGTTACATTGGTCACATGATAATAATGCAAATATTTTTGTGTTCCTTACATGTTAGCGATCATTTCCATGTGCATGTCGACACTGTCATGTACTTTTTGCTTGAGGGGAGAGAGGGGGGAACAACATTTTTTTCCCGAAATTTTGGAATTTTGAGAGTTAGCCCCCTCCCCCCGCCACACATACGCCGAATTTGCAAAAAATTCATATAGTCTGAATCTCTGGTTCATTCCGCGTACAACGGTATATCACTCATCTCTCTAGGGCAATTAGCTTCCGATCTACACTCATTTAATTGAAACTCTGCATTTTGCTCAAAATCGGCTTGGGCAACCGAGGCTTACTTCTGAAAAAGGCCTTGGGCAGCAAAAGGTTAAGGAGATGAATGAAGTATTTAGATTCTTCAAGGATCATTTAGAATTTTATATGGGATCAGTCGAACATTGGTTATCGGTATTGGTAAATTTCATATCGACTCATCCCTAATTTTTCTATATATGACTGAAGTACCAGCCTATGATGTGCACTATGTCATTGATGTCACTGTAGTGGATCTTCTAGCACTTCCGAACCTCATTACTCAACCAGTGGGCCCACTAAATTTGCACCATGACACCTTGGGCTATGGTGCAGCACAATCGGATGTCTACCAAGAAGTTTTGTCATTTCTGACATATCCAGAAAGTTACTGTAATACCCACTGTTCACAGTGACAAAGGAGAATGACCTTGTAGTTGTAGGCAACAAGATGCACCACCTAAATGTTGCTGGGTGCTTGTCAGAACTTTCACAGTGTTGGCAAATTAGTGTGGCGAACCAATGTTGGATATCAAAGTGCTTCATCCCCACAAGCCTTCACAAGTCCTTTGTGACACTTTGCAGCATTTCTTCCACATACAATTTGAATTTTGATGTACAGATTTAGTTCTTTTCATTTGAACATTATTTAAGAGTACACTACTCAGTAAGGCTACAGTCAGCATATTGCTGTCACCACATGTCACTCTGAGGAAATTTGACATGTCATGTGTAGAGGCAGGTATAAAGTCATTTTCGGATTCCGTGATTCATTGTTGCTACCAGTGGTAAGTTGTGGGCATTTTGTTAGTCACTTTTTTAAGTGCTCTCTTGTTTTTTGTTACGTTAAGGCTTGATTCACATCTACGCTCAAGCAACACTCAGGTCACTCTCCCGTAATGCTCTGCTCACAGCCATGGGTGGTCCCTCTGATAAAACATCAATATTCACAAAATTATTCGAACGGACTGTGTAAAACATTGTAATACTCCAAAAACTGAACCTGCTTTGCAACACAAGGAAAATGCCTCATTAAGCAATCAATGTGCCGTTCTTAAGTTGATAAGTTCAGCATGGGACTATATTTTCAATAATGCTGATGGAATAATTCAACAATGTTCGTTAAATGACAATGGCTCCTTACCACAAGATTATAATTATTCTTTCGTTGCTTGTGTAACCACACATGTATGTTTCCCAGTGACTTATTGCAAGGGTTGGTAGGGCCCCCTTGATGGCGCAGTTGTAGAGTCCTCGCATTGTAATCAAGGGGTGGAGGCACATAGTGGTTCGGATTCCACTTTAAACTGTGGGTCCAGTCCTGATTAGCTTTACTGTGCATAAAGTGGATTTAAAACAACAAATCAAAATTAAAAAATAAAATTATTGCAATGGTTGGCTATTGTACTTGACCCAATAAAATAAACTTATTGTGTGAGGCAGATTCACGTGAACCAAAAATAGCCCCCAAAAATTAATTTACCTCAAAATGACAAAACGGTATTTACTTGTGTAAGTTTTTGATTTATCGAAAAGTTTGATAAGGAGTTAAATAGTATAAAGGTAAAAGTTTTTTGTTGCAAATAATACTACTTGCCCGGAGATCTGATAATCTACATAGGCATCACGCCAGCATTATACTTATTTTAGCATGTGTTGGGCTCTGATTCGGGACTGGTTGTAACTGTTTGCATATATGCAGTTTACTGCCACACAAGCGGTCATTCGTCAATCTGGTCACAAACTACACAAGCTGGAAACATTGTTAGGATGCAATGGCGACACCAACCCTGCCTGTTTATGACCTGCGAGGGGTGGAAATGCCACTCCCTCAAAATTTCTAGAAACATCGAAGTGCTCGGTTCCTACACTGACATCCACTATAGGCAACATCTGCTGCCTAATAGGTATAACTTGACAAGTTTAAAAACAAGATGCTGCAATCCATTGTTTGCGCACCTCACATCACATTTCCCCACTCCATTGTCTGCGGCGACGTTCATTCGCAGTGTTGCAAACTGGAGGGAGCTGAAACCTCTGAGAATTTTCAACGAAATTTGAATGTGAAAGGCATGAATTAGTATCCCGTCACCTACGCTACCTATTGATTGCGCTAAATTCTAAATACATTTTGATATTTTCCCTTTAAACCTTAAATGAATGAAGTTATATTAGGGATATTTCTTACCAGCATAAGAAATGTATGAAATAAAACGATAGAAAAATGAAAAATATATAAACGATAGAACTGAGCTCACCTTCTAAATGTTTTCCAGTTCTCCTTATTCAGTTTCACTCTCCCACTCATCCGAGTCTGTGTCTACCAATGAATCTGTGTCCGTGTCTGAATCGGCTTCACCAAGTCTAATTATCAGTTCATCTACACGCTCGTCCATAAGTCCATCTCTTTCAAAGTAAGAATCTTGCAGCCAAGAGTAAAGAGCATGAACATTTCAATGCTTTAGAAAAGAACACAGGCAAGCGTGTTATCAGATTGCGTTCTCGTAGTGATTGTTGTACGATAAACAAACGAACCACCACCCCACTAGTTAAAAAAAAAAAAAAAAAAACTGGCCACTGCTCGTTGTCGCATTCAGAAAATGAAGTCATTCGCCCTGTAGTTTCTCTTCGTTATAAACCTTAGTTTAGTTTAGTTTAGTTTGTTTGCGTCCAAGGACTACCGGTGTGTACAAATTACAGTACATGGTAATATAGGACATGTCAATACTTACATTACAATACAATATTACATTAATAGATTTTACAAATACAAAATATATAGCCAAAAATTGTAAAAAAAATTGAGTCTTACTCTGGTATTATCAAAATCACAAAAAAATATAACATGAGAAGATATAGAACATTGCAGCCTAATTCTAGGTGATACTAATTATCCATTTTCATTTGACATTTAATTTTACAAGAATAATATGTGATTATACTACATTATGTACATTTGTCTTATGTAAAAGTCGCTTCCATGTATTCAGCTATAGAATAAAAAACATGCTTCAGAAGCATTGATTTTATCTTGTGCGTAATACTACAGTTTACGATCGGCGCACCGCACGCATTTTCAAAGGCCGGATTAAATAAAACGAACCACTGATATTATAGAAGCCTGCATGCACCGTCACGCTAAACAGTGAAAATTGTTTGTTATGTTTGTTTTAGCTTAATTTTGCTGAGTTGGTACCACTGGTACTCTCAACGCCAGACCAGTGAGTAGAAGAGTGGTGGGGAGATGATGTAATAGGAAGTGCTCCGCAGCGATCTGCGCATATCGGGACTTAACTTGTCAGGCTATAGCCATAGTCAAGGTGAAGTGATCAGCATGAGACTCCAGCCAGTACTCGTTCCCCCAGATTCACCAGAGCCTCTTTGATTAGAGGTTTGGTGATAATTGGAGCTGGGATGTTGCCTGAAAACTCCACCTGAGATCACTCACTCCGGGAATCAACTACACGTTCTGTAAAAACAACCCATGCAGCCTTGTAACTCAGTCCCATAATTGCTGTAGAGAATGGGTTCCCAGAGTACATTGTGCTGCATGATGGTGTACTCTAGCAGACAAAATATCAACTTCTACATCAGTGTGTGTGTTCATTGTAACATCTGGTGTAGAAAACAATATTACTGAGGAGTCATGGTACTGACTAATAGCCTTCATACCAAGCAAATGCAAAGAAATAAACAGTGCAGATGCAATCTTATGTCATGGAGGATAAATGTTATCCTTCATTCGCCGTTGAGGTGTGCCTGGGAACACTGAAGCAGCCTTTCTTTGTTGGTGGCTTCTATACTCCATGAGGCCTTAAAAAGATCGCTTCGCGGGCTTGCAGCAGACGACAATATCGGGGTGTGTCTGCAAGAACCAATCAGATCCGCGAATGAGTGAGCCTGGTTGCCACAGCTAGCTGGCTGCACCCTTCTGGAAGGGTGAGTGACCTCTGCCTGTTGCTACCTCGGCCTGTTTGTTCGGCTGAGGAGCAGACGACATGAGAGTATTGGCAACAGTGTGCGAGCGATGTCTGCTGTTAGCCTGCGAAGCGGCCTTTCTAAGACCTCCTGCAGTATAAGCTGCACAATTAGGATAGTGATTTCTGTAGGAAGAGGGAAGGGTTGTTTTATATATGAAAAGGCAATATCATAAAATTTATGTACCTTACGGTTGTATTTCAGAAGCATTCTGCATCCTTGTCTCGTGGTAGTGAAGAAACTGTGCCTGCTCCAGTATCTGATATGGGTTTCCCTCTTCCAGAAGTGACAACAATAAAGTCTGAAATGGAAAGTGCTGATTCATTAGTTTGTGAACAATCATCTCTGGAGAATCTTTGGCTTCCAGATGAGTCATGTGTCAAGACTGAAACCAAATCATTCGAAGATCCTCCTAATGTTGACATCAATTTATCCAGTCAGTACATTGATGAAACTTTAGTTGATAAAGTTGAAAGTGAGAGTGATGAAAAATTGATGCATTTTGAAGGCACAAGTGAGGAAGCTCCTAGTGAAAGTGAAGGATTTTATCCGTATGACTGTAAACAATTTGTGGAGAAAGTGCCAGCTGAGGATAGTGACAATGATGCGTTAGTATTAAGTGATGACGAGGACAGGAAGAAGAATGCAGTGATCACCGAAGAAGTGGAAGGCCAAGGGACAGATCCTGGAGAAAGGTAGGTGCAGGAAATTTTAGTACAAGGATTGAAAGCGAACATGACAGTACTAAAATTCAAAATTGGACCTTATTACGTACGAGTTACAATGCAATTAATTTATTGAATATTGCCACCAATGCTGCAGTGGTAGTGGGTTATTCCATACAAGATCATCCAGGTATCCACCCCACCATCTCAGATTTGGATGACATTTGGTGCGTGATATCTGTGGATAAATATAATAAGCAATTTTTTTCATTTTAGGAATATCAACTCTAGTTTGAAATTTATAGTTCTTTAAAATTTTTCTGCCATTTGATGGAATTTTTTGTGAATTTACATGCTCTACTTCACATTGCTTAAAAGTTTCAGACCCAATTATTAACATGAAAGTTTGAAATTTATCATAATACTTAATCAAAATTTTATATGGCGTTTAATATGCACATATTTGCTTTTGTAACTTTTCTATTAATTTTTACAAACTTGGACTTATTCCCATCAGTGTTGGCTATTTTGCCTGTTTTTTGTATAAACAAAATACAACTGTGTGGTTTGCTGTTTATGCAGATATTCAAGTTTGTAAAATATAGACCATTATGAACCACACAATGAAATGCATGGTTTTTACTAAGCACAAGTAGAAGCACCTGTTCAACCATATTCTGGAAGTATGTACGTGGGTCATTCCACGTCAAATCAACGGAAATAAATGCACCTTTCAGATTCATGTCAAGAGTGAGGCAGTCAGAAATGATGACAAGAGATGTATGCATCAATGTTTTTATTGTTGGATCTTGGAAATAGATTGTGAAGGGGTGAACTGTTGCCTGGGCATTGTTCCAGTGGAAACCTTGGGCTGCATCCTGGAGAATGAATGAATAGTTGTCAGCGAAGTCGCAGATTACAAGATAACCACCTTCTTTCAGAGATTGCTTCAGATGGGTGAGGTAACTGGACTGTTGACTAGCAAGAAATGAGTGTTGAAGAAGTTTCGGAAGTTTTTCAAAAGTTTACTGATGAATTCTTCAGTAGGTTTGACTAATGTCTACTAATACACAAAAAATAATTTGTAAACTAAATGTGAGGAATACTGCAATCTCTGAGGTCAGTAACACACTGACAAGATGGCATACAACTTTCCGTGCGATGAAATGCACAAAAAGAATATGGAAACTAAATTTGAAACAATCCTCCGTTGCAGTTTTACCTGGTGCCGGAATCAGCAAATAGACTTCTCCATTTCTCCACACATCTTTCATATGACGTACTGAAAATATGCTTCCAACATGTGATTCGCTCTGTGTGCGTAAAGCTTAATGCCCACTGAGACGTGGAGAGACACGGAAGCAGAACCCAACTGATGCATTTCCGACGTCTCAGTGGGCGATAACCTTCAAGATAACCTGCAGACTTCTGGGACGGAAATTTTGTGCTTCTGTTCCCCACGTTTCCCTGTAGTGGGCATTACACCATTCGATTTCAGTGGAAGCAGACAACAGAAGTCCTGTTGCCACATTACTCAGTGTTTCTCCGCATCTCAGTCACTGGGTGGTGTGCTTAAAAGGCATTGTTGACAAACTGTGATTGTACGTCTCACACCGAGGACTGTAGCAGCGGCACTGCTCTAAGCATAACATGAACTCGTTCTTCAAGGTCATACCAATCACTACTGGCAGACTTGACAACTAATTCAGATGAATGCCTTAGAAGCTTTTTTTTTAAAAGTATGAGTGTGGGGACTTTTCAAACGCACTGTATGAATGCTAGAGCGCCAAATTATACCACGTGTTCTTCAGTACTGACTAGGCTATAAGCCTATGGTCGAAAAAACCCACTACCATAAATTGTTCCTTGCACCAGTCTTTCCAATGATTCATGAGTTTGTTTTTTACTCAAGGTAATAAATCTGTGTACCATAATCTGTTGAAACTTATGTGTTGTAAATCTCTGGCTATATTAGCATATATGTCCACTCGTTCATTTCCCAAATTAATATATAATTATATGCTTTAACATAACTAAATTGTATATCAATGTTCCTTTTACGAGCCAATTGAACTTGTTGAATTATTAGAATATTGAATATAAACTCATGGCATAATTTAGGATAAGATGTAGATAAAGCTTGTAATACATTCAAAGCATCTGTAAGATAAGATTTTTTTAATAACCATCGGATATTCTACTTTGTACAGCTCAGTATAATGCTTAACTTTCCACAGTGAAAATTGATGAATCTATAGGTAATCTAAACTGCTTGTACTTTCTTTTCTCTGGGATGTAATAGGCGCATCCTACCCCTTGGTTATCCTTTGAACCATCAGTGTATATAATTACGTGTGTTGGCCATTTTTCTCTGTACAATGCATGTAGTCCTAGATCTCTGAAGTGTATTGTACATTGTGTTTTTAATGGTCAGACGAAGCAAAGTAATAAAAATTTTGCATTGTAAATATTTTAGAGAAAAAGTAAAAATGAGTCAGAATATTCGCATTTTTGTGCGAAATTAGTCAAATGATGCCATGATACAGATAGAAATATGCAAGAGATTCGCTAAGTTTAGCACATCAAAATGGGAGCCCAGTTCTACCACCCGTGCCCAACCTTTCCACTATGTTTCCTGTTGACTACAATGGTGTCAGGCAGCCCAAGTCATCACAGCAGGTCTGCGAATCCAAAGTCCTTCGACCGCTGGTTTCTACCGCTCTTGAAGGTCTGGTCATAAAATACCTTTTTCAGTCCCCATGTTTACAACCACAGTAGGCTTTCTGTGACCGGATTTTGGAGGCAATACGAAATTCGGGGAGAGAGGTTTAACAATTTTTCCATTTTTCAGGTTATCTGAAATTTTGTATTTTGTATAGGATTTGCTCTCCCAATTTTTCGTAACTTCTCATCTGACGAAAATATATGGTAAACAGACTCAAAAATTTTTCGTTTTCTTCAGATAATCTACACATGCTAATTACTGTCAGATATTATCATCACTCAGATACTAGAATATGAATCATACAACATAACGCATGACCTTTGTGTTTATCCTGGAGAAATATCCCCCCTCCCCCCACCTCCTGACATTTGGCAAGTCTTGCGATGACTACGTAAAAATGTCACGCTTTGCCACTGTTAATGGTATATCAAGTTGATAAATCAAAGGATGTAGGAGAGTGAAAGGCTTGGACCGAAGTTCTGGGTCTAAGTAATGGCAGTATACAAAGAAATATGAGGTTGTTTGTGGATTTATAACATCGGCTTCAGTCCATTGTTTTTGTATTTCAAACAGTTTATTAAATGGATGAGGATGATTTTCCCAAGATTTAAGGAGGAATTTTATTGTTAATTGAATCCACCTGTGTCTCAAGCATGTTTCTTTGTTCTCCATATAAACACTTACATTGGGGCTTGATTGCATGAGACCTAAAGAAATTCGCAATGCTTTTCTTTGTAATATGTCTATTTTGTCGAGTAGACTGGATCTTGCTTCCCGGTAACTAAAAGCTGCATAATCCAGAAATGAACGAAAAGCATTTTTATAAAAGAGAAGTAAAATTTTTGGGTGCCTACACCATTTAGTTGTTGTCATACTACAGAGTATATTTAAAAATAACTAAATATTTGTAAATTGCATAATGAGTGTATTCCATGTAAAGCATTTATCAAAATACACACCTAAATATTTGTGAGTATCTGTCACCGGGATGTCGGAAATTTGTAGAATATTATTGGGATATGTGCCGGAATTTTGGATTTGCTTTCACTAAGGGTCGATCCTGCATTGTAGAACCATTCTTGTAGGTTGATGATTAATTTCTGCATTTTTATTACGTCTTGGGTTGCATCATCTGTAGTACTATAAAAACAAAAATCATGTGCATATTGTACTATCTGGAATGGATAAAGAGCTAAGGTATGCATTTCATTAGTGTAAATATTAAATAATAAAGGACTCTATGGTGCACCTTGAGGAATTCCATTTGAAGTAAAGCGAGGGTCACTAAGTTTTTCTGAGAACCATCCATGCATCTTTCTGTTGGAATATACGTAGGTTCCATATAATTAACAATAGTTGGGGTGAATATGAAGGTTTTCTAATTTATTGAAGAGCATATATAAATTCATTGAACCATATGCTTTTTCTAAATGTATAAAAAGACTAACAGTATGATCGATTAAATTTACTATTTTGAATTGGAGCACTAAGGATGGCTATTCCATCTTGACTGCCATAATTAATTCTAAAACCAAGTTCAGTAGGATAAAAAAACGATAATGTTCTAGTGTCCAGGTAATTCTGAAATAGATTGTTTGCTCGAATATTTTTTTCTAAGACTGAAATTAGCACTATGGTTCTGTATGATGTTGCGCAATGAGGTTGTTTGTGCACTTTCAGAACTGGGAGAACTACGTAATTTTTACGTTCCCTTGGTACTACAGCAGTACAGAATATGTTGCAAGTATATCTAAACCTGCTTCCGGTAAATATCTTATAGCTTCATAAGGTATTCCATCCAAGCCTGGTGCTGTGAGTTTAGCATCATTCATTATATTTTTTAGTTCCTCTGTAGTAACAGGAGGGAATTCTTGTGTAAAATTTGAATTATTGTCCTCCATTTTATCATATGGAAGATGTACCGATGGCGGAATCAATTGCATTAAAAATTGGTATTGCCAGCTATTATCTATTGGCTGTTGATGAGGTGAATGTGGTTTATGTGAGGAATTAAATTTATGCCACACGTTTCGGGATAATTCCTGCATGTGTACTGAATTGCAATATTTAATCCACGCTTGACGTTTGGCTTGCAGAAATATTTTCTTTGCTTATGCTATTGACTTTTTCCATAATATACAATTTTCAAGGGCGGGGTATGATACAAATTGAAACACACTCTTTTTTCGGTTGTTTTTTGCCGTCTCGCACTCTGTGGTCCACCAATGTATTTTTCGAAATATTGTTTGCGAAAAATTGATTCTGTGAACTAAGAATGTCTAACACTTCTGTGATGATTTGGAGTAATGTATTGTATGTAATCGGTTGAGAGGATTTTATTCGATTTTTTTAGTATATGAGAATCTATTAGTACTTTATGAGAGAAATTTATTCGTTTTTTTAGTGTATGAGAATCTATCAGTACTGTATATGATCCATGATAGATTATTAATTTTAAAGAGAATTACTGGAAATATGATGTGTGGGATTGGTTGTGATGATAAAAATTGGGCATTATCATAAATGGGAAAATGATCACTGCCATGAAGTTCCTCCGCTGTGGTCCACTGTAATTTGGGGAATAATGACACTGATATTATTGTAAGGTCCATTGATGTGGAGTTTTTTCCATTGCATGGAATATGTGTGGGCGATCCATCATTTATGACAATAAATAGTTGTTTTCTATCTAGTCAGCAATGCTGGACCCAAGTCTATCTGATGTGTGTGTCCCCCAAATGACATGATGATTATTAAAGTCACCAGCAATAATGTATGGACTAGGGGTATCAATGCTTCTAACTCTGAAGGTTTTTATATTCTGAGAGTTGTAATTTGATGTAATATAAATATTTATTATTGTTATTTTTTGTCCTTCTATGGAGATTTGGATAGTCCGTGCTTCTATTTTGTAATCGCAGAAGAGTTTATGATGTTTGGATAATTGTACTTCCTGATATGGTATTGATTCATGGACATATATGCTAATACCTCGTTCAGGGTGGGCCTAAACAATAGTGAACAATTCTGTATGTTTCATATTGTCTGCCTTTAGTTTCCTGTAAGCATAGTATTAAAGGATGATATAACTACAACCTTGGTGACAATGAAGTTCGACCAGAAAGGAATACGTGATTAAATGCACAGAGGCATAGGCGGTGGAATGGGTGACCCGCAGAAGTGACGCATGTGTGTAAGAGGAGGCGTGTGAGCAGGCAAGAATCGTAATCCCAGCATGTTGCACCCAAGGTCACGTAAAGAACGAAAACGGGGAACTATATGCGTGACATTGAACTTCGACCAGGCACCAGACCCATACGGAAAATTCCAGATAGTGGCGCATTCAATGGAAGCATGACGTCACGGACATGATAAGGGAGTCTGCCGTATATAAGCGCGTGCTGTGCACCGAGGAACCGCAGTGCATCATCACCATGGCCAGGGGCAAACCTATTGACAACACCGTGAGGAGAAGAGAGGTGGAGTTGCAACGGGATGGACTCAGTGAACGGGAAATAAGGCACCAACTGAACTTACCCAAGTCAACCATCCACTGCATCATCAAACACCATCAAAATACGGGTACTACAGAGCCAGGTAAGGTCCCCGGTCGAAAATGCCTGCTGAGCGTGCGTGACCTACGAATATTTAGGTGCTATATCCAGACCAACAATCATGTTTCTGTGGCCGAATTACGACTGTGGACTCGAGAACGCTTTCACATTGAAGTGTCAACCAGAACCATTCGCCGTTACCTGCAGCGATGCGGTTACCGAGTGTACAAGGCGAAACGTAAACCCTTCCTTTCCATGTTGAACAAAGGCAATCGACTACGGTGGGCACGAATGTACCGGGGATGGACATTTCGGCAGTGGAACAGGATTTTGTGGCCGGATGAATCCATTTTCAATGTTGTGTACGGGAAAATACGGAAAACAGTCATTTGTCGGAAGGAGGAACAGAATGAAGCAAAATGTTATGCACGTCGGGTACAGAAACCTGCGTCAGTGATGGTATGGGGATGCATGATGGCATCTGGGGTTGGCCCACTACACGTCTGCGAGGGCATTGTGAATGCACACGCCTATACACGCATACTGGAGCGGCATCTTCCCACAGTGCGAAGGCACCTGTTCCACAGCCGGCGTCTCATCTTTCAACACGACAATGCCAGGCCTCATACAGCGCGGCTGACAAGAGAATGGTTGACTCGCCATCACGTGCGAACTCTGCCATGGCCACCATCGAGTCCCGACCTCTCGCCCATTGAGAATGTGGGGCGTGTTCTTAAGCGACGTGTGCAACAGAGGGGACCCACGACAGTGGCTGCTCTTATCGCCTGCCTGCAGGAGGAATGGCACCGCATCGATGTGGAATACCTTGAACGACTCGTCCGCAGCATGCCCCGATGCATTGCCACAGTTATTCGCCGACGAGGCGGCGTCACACCATGGTAAACAGGATCCCCTCTAACAGTGGTCGAACTTCAATGTCACGTGTAGATGGACGAAAATGTTTTATTTTGTGTGGACATCATACATTGCTGCGTTGCAGGGGAAATTTATGTTTTCCTTTGTTCCATGTAGCCTGCTGAATAAAATATATTCAGCATATGCATGTGTTCTCCTTCTTTCACAACGCACTCCTATATTTGTGACTGGTCGAACTTCATTGTCACTAAGGTTGTAACTAACTCTCTAGCCTTCTCAAACCCTAAGGTTCATGTTTGCAGCAACACAGGCCTTCCATCTGTCCCTATCCTGAGCAAGTTCTATTTACTCTTTTCCATCCATAATTCCATTTTTTTTTCCTGTAGATAGTTAATTAAATTACAAGGGACTCTACACCGATATCATTATTAACAAACCCGTCTAAAAATTTCCATTTAAGCGATTTAGATATGTATAAGCACACGCCACCTCTAGATTTGTTTAATCTACATCGAAGTAATGTGTAATTTTCAATGTCTACTATATTATTACTAACATTCGGTTTTAACACTAACAAATATAATCGTTCAGAATATTTATAATTACCGAAATATATGTTTTCTGTTGGAACTATAGTATATCGATGTAGTAGAGTGCCACTTTATTTCTTTTGTACCTAGATCTATACCTCTATTTTTTTCCATTGCCCAGCTGGTACATATTTTTACCTTTTGGAATTTTCTTTGACTCAGATAATGTTCAGAGATATATGCTTTTATTGCTACAAGAACTTTAAAATATATCATTAGTATTAATGAATACTAATTTTATGATGACTATATTGTTTCCAGGGCACAGGAGGTGTCAAATTGGGAGGAAGAAGAATAAACTGCATAAGATTTGCTGATGACATGGCATTATTCGCTGAGGATGAAATAACCATAAATAGTATGTTAGAAGAGTTAAACAGCAGATGTGAGCAGTATGGAATGAAGATTAATGTAAAGAAGACAAAGGCAATGGTTATAGGACGGAAACCAAGGAATATTAATGTGAGAGCAAACAGTGAAAGAATCCAGCAAGTGGATAGCTTCAAGTACCTCGGATGCACTATAAGCAGTGACATGAGCTGCAACCAAGAAGTGAAAATGAGAATCGCAATAGCAAAAGAAGCTTTTAATAGAAGAAAAAATGTTTTTTGTGGACCCATGGACATAGGTCTAAGGAAGAGATTAGTGAAATGTTTTGTGTGGAGTGTAGCACTATATGGTGCAGAAACCTGGACGTTGAGAAGAAATGAAGAGAAACGACTCGAAGCTTTTGAAATGTGGACATGGCGAAAAATGGAGCGTGTAAAATGGACAGACAAGGTAAGAAACGAAGCCGTACTGAAAAGAGTTGGTGAAAAAAGATCTATACTGGAGACCATCAAGAAGAGGAAAAGAAACTGGTTAGGACACTGTCTAAGAAGAAACTGCCTGCTAAGAGATGCCTTGGAGGGAATGGTTGAAGGAAGAAAAGTCCGTGGAAGAAAGAGATATCAGCTTATGGATATTAAATTAACTGGGTCGTATGCTATTACGAAGCGTAAGGCAGAGAACAGGGAAAGCTGGAGATTGCAGTGAAAACCTGCCAATTAGGCAGAAAACAATGAATGAATGAATATTGGAAAAGGGGGAGTGGTCATAATTAGATTCATTCTTTCCTTCTAATGTATTTTCAGAATCAATTCTGTAGCCTAAACATGAGTTTTGCCAAGGCAAAGTGACGTGTTCTTGTATGTAGACAAATGCAGTGAGTTTCCATTTTCAAAACAGAAAGGTGCTGTTGTAGTGGAGGAAGGGGAATGAGTTGTGTTTCGGTCATTGCAATAGAGTGTTCAAGAGAGCAGTGTGTTTTCACAGTCACAGCTTGACGGCCTGTCAACCAAGGAGTGTGAGTACATGGGCACTCTTGTTCTTTTGTGATGCCTTGAACTAAGAGGGTACACTTGTTCCAGCACTCAAGACCTGGCATTATGTGATTACATACTCAAATTTTGATGGTGATCCTTACCTGTCTGTTCGAAACATATGATTGATTTGTTGTTTTCTGAATCTTTTATTTCTTGATTTAAGCAGTAACAACTGATTAACATAAAGTTGTTGTCTGATAAAAGGTTCCCAATTTATATTTGACATCATCTCTTTCTCTGCTTTTACTGAGCAATTTACCATTGACCACCGTTCAGCATATTAAGAAGAAGTTTTACAGAATACTGAGGCAATGAACCCCACCAAGCAACTCATATTTCTTCCTAGTCCAAAGATGAGTTTTCCCTCACCAGAAGGTGGCAAGATGCCCTGCATCACATTATTACATTATTAGATTGAGAGTCATCATTTGATATACTTTGATAGCAGTGTTACCATCTGTGACTTCTTTTTGCTAGTTTTTGAGATGTCGACAAATAAATGATTCTTAACCAGAGGCAAACCCTGTTAGTAATGTTAAACATATGTTTGAAGTTACTAAATATGTTGGTAAAAAATTTCCGAATTTAATAAATGTTACCATTTTTTGTTAAAAACATAACCAAACACATTAAGGCCGTACTAAATGTGATTTTGCAGTAATTTTTCGATAACAGATTGCAGTACTGTTTGTCATGGCAACTGAGTGCCATGTTGCCAGATCTATGTGCATAATCAAGATAAGTAGAGTCAGGTTGGGCGATCAGGTTATTTACTGATGGAAGATAACATCAGATTAATTAGTGTAATTTATACAAAATTCGTAGGGGTGCAGCAATGTTATTGATTTTTATGTGATCAGTTAGAAACTCTTTATCAGAACGAGTGTATCAGCAATGAAAAGTAGTAAAAGTCCAAAATATTCCAAAATATTAACAAAAAAATAAAAACATCTGTGTAGTTAGTTCATGCACCGAACAGAGCAAGTAAGTATAATGCAATTTTGTTTGAAGCAACTGCTGCCTTGCCTACAAGATAATAGGTGTGTTTCACCTATGTCACAAACTTTTGAATTATGACTTCGAGCAGCCATGATTGAGACCAGTTCTTGTAAGCATACAGAATTGGAGCAGGCAGGCGGAAGATAGTAACACAGATATTTGTGATTTAAAACAAATGTGCAGTTCATAGAGATGTAACAAACGTTACGTGGTGGATATTTCCTTGCAAACGACAAATAAAATTGACCGCAAACATGGCTGCTGTGTGCATCCTGACATCACATAAAACCCACCTATTGAAGATACTTACAGATAACCCATTTTATATAACACTACTTGATGACATTTCTCGCTTTTGTCAGAAATCTTTACCATATTTTCTTCATAACTTTGCAGGAGGAAGTTTCGTCTTCAGTATATCAATATTTCTCATAGTTACTCTCTAGTCATTCTCCAGTCCTTTGCTTATAAGTGACTAAAGATTGAGTTCTTTGGACTTACTATTTCTGGAGTTATGTTCCATTTTTAAAATATTTTACAGAAATACAACAATTTTGGGAAAAAAAATAAAACGCAAGAGTCCTGGGTCCACAATTGAAGTCAGTAAAACGTGTTTGTTCTAGGAATTTTTTGCTTGCATGTGATGGTGATTGTTAGTATTACCTCAAAATTTTCTTGGGTAGACATTTCAGGTTTAGATGATTTCCAAAATAGATAACATTTTCCAAGAGAAAGACAAAAGAGAGTTGAGTATTTTAGAAACCACGTAACGTATTCGTTTTAGTTTCATAATATATGTTTTGAGAGTTTTTAAATTAGAAAATGGAGTCACAGACACAATATATTTTCTAGAGATGTTACTTTTTAAAGAAATTGATTGATTTGCTTTATCTTACTTCGCTTCTTGTGCAACTTTTGGCTAATTTGCAAAGATGTGGATGAGTGATGATATGATGAAATTGATGAATGGACACTCACAAACATCCATGCCCAGGCCAGGATCCGAACCCCCAACGGCTGGTGTTGTGGCACGATGTGCTAACCACACTGCGATGGAGGCCGGCTTTTTAAAGAAATAAAAACATTATGAATAAATGCTTAAAATTCACTCTTAATGCTAATTTTCTTCAGCTGCAAATTGGCAATATTTTCAAGCAAATGACAGACTGAAAGAAGGATGATTATTAAAATTGTAATAATAATAATAATAATAATAATAATAATAATATATTTTTATATAATTAATATTTAAATAATTATATAGATTATTAAATATTTTATAAATTAATATAATTTTTTTTTTAAAATTTTTTTTTTAAACCACTTTATGCACAGAAAGGATAATTGGTAACTATATCTACAACCTATTTCCATCACCAAAAATCAACAACTGCACGTGTCCCTACCTTATTTATATTAGTACACCTACGACATGAGTACAAACACATGCAATCTTCGACAATTATCTTGGGAATACACAACTTCTTGGTTAATCAGCATTCCTTCAAAAATATAATTTTCCAAACAAAAATAAAAGTCTGATCTTCATTTTTAAGTAACAGAGATTTAGTTTAAACGTTATTGCACATATATTTTTAAGTATAAACATATATTAACTAAATTTTAATTTTATGTGACTTAAGGTGGTCATCGGTGAAAAGTGTTATCATTGTTATGAAACATATTTAACTAGTTTTATCAAATACAATGCAATAGTCCTTAGTTCAAAAAGTCAAAAGTACGTACAACAAATTCTGCTTACAGAGACTACTAAAATTAGATACTTAGGGTATCATCAAAATTTACGTTAATATTTTGTTTCAATGTATTTTGGTACTTTTTCTCCTCGTAACCTGTAAATCATTATCTGGTTCTCTGAGAGGTATGCTTCTTGCTGTGCGACACTCATCATGTAGTTCAGGACAAACTTAATGTCCTACATTTTGGGGAAAAAATATCCCTTAAAATTGCAACTAACAAATATCTCAATGAGTTTGTTTGAGTTCGTGTTTTAAGTCCACTTTATACCTACAGTTTAAAGTGGGATCCGAACCACTGTGCCATGTGCCTCCACCGGGTATCGATCAAACCCGGGGCCCAAAATATCTCTGATTATTTGCCATTCATTAATACACAAGACAAACAAATCACACCACATGCACTGTTCCTTTTTAGTAGCTCTAGAATATAATTCACAATTTCTGTATACATCATACTGCCTACATCATAATTTCTTGAGCAGATTATGGACTCTTGATGTCTAGTAAATCATCTCCATTGCACCAAGTTGTCTAGAGAAACGAAACACAATGAAGGCCTATGCACTCCAAATAGCATATATTACTCTGTTATCTAAATTACACACAATCCTCATTTATGATTTGTACAAGGTTTGTCCGGAAAGTAAAGATACAAACACATTTGCACGGTAGGGGAAAAATGTGTACCAAAGTTGGCAACACTGGCAATAACCGTGATCCATACGACGAGGATTGGGAGTGAGTCGTTAGTGCTGCGCTGAGTCTTGTGCGAGGAACACTCGTTGGAAATGGCAGCGGTGATACCGAATCCCGCCAAGTGCAAAGTGCATGCTGTGATCAGGTTTTTGCAGGCACAAGGAAACCGTTCATCGGAGATCCACCGAGAAATTGTGACTGTGTACGGAAACGTAATGAATCATCAAAATGTGGAGAAATCGTGCCGTGCCTTCGTAGAAGGTCGACGTGATGTTCATGATGAAGAGAGAAGTGGGAGGCCGTCCGTGATCACGGACGACCTTCGCAATCGTATTGTGTATATGAAGCAGAGGTGCATGCGAATAGGCAGGTGACAATTCGAGAATTGTATGTGATGTTTCCTGACAGTTCGAAAACCACTATTCATGAAGTTGTGAGTGGGTTAGGGTACAGAAAGTTGTGTGCACGCTGGGTCCCAAAACATTTGACTGACGAACACAAAACAATACGACTGGGATATGCACTGGACTTTCTTACTCGCTAACGCAGAAGAGGGAGATGCATTCCTGGACTCCATTGTGACAGGTGATGAAACATGGGTGTTCCACCATTAGCTTGAATCCAAGCAGCAGTCACTGCAGTGGTGCCATACTCATTCTCCAAAAGAAAAAAATTCAAAACGTCAATTTCAACCCGCAAGCTGATGGCAACCGTTTTCTGGGATCGCCACGGCATCCTCCTGGTGGAATTCATGCCGCCTGGAAGAACGATTAATGCTGAAACCTACTGCCAGACTTTAAAAACATCTTCGACGTGCAATTCATGACAAACTGAGAGGCATGTTGTCAAGTGGAATCCGCTTTCTTCATGACAATGCCTGCCCCCATGCAGCGAATGTCACCAAGGATCTGCTTGCACAGTTTCAATGGGAGGTCCTTCACCATCCGCTATACAGCCCTGACCTTGCACCCAGCGTACCACCTGTTCCTGTACCTCAAGAAAAATCTTGGTTGAAAACACTTTGCCGATTATGATGAAGTCGGGGAAGAAGTCACAACTTGGTTCGAGATGCAGGCGGCGGATTTCTACGATTCAGGGATACAAAAACTTGTTCCGCGTCTGAACAAATGTTTGGACAATGGTGGCACTTATGTGGAGAAATAACCTCTGTATCAGTGCATCAAGTGTAACTTTAGTTGCGAGCAATACATTTCTTTTATATCTTATTTTTTGTTTGTATCTTTACTTTCCGGACAAACCTCGTATTTCACAGCATCTTATCTGCAAACTGTGATGGTGGACAGCTGCCATTGTCAATCAATTTTGTTGTCCTCTTTTACAAAAGTTACTCTCAAATGCTTCTCTGAAAAAGAAGAATAAAAATAAAGTTAATATCGTGTATGAGTCAACTTATAATGCATTTTAAAAATATTTACATTTTCTTGTTACAACCTTAGATAAGTTAAATATTAATAATGAAATACAAAACTTACGTATCTTCTGTAAATGGACGTGAAAATAATAGATCTAAATAGTACTACAGCAGTTGACGATATCGTCTTGTAACTAAAGGGTTACTGGTTTGCTACACGGTAGGCGATCACTTCAGTGCATCAGTTCCAACTTTATAATGTTTGTTAAACATTAATTTGTACCTAACAGGAACGTGCATAATAAATAATAGCAGCACTTATTGTTACATTCATAGATTGATTGATTTGGTGTTTAAAGTCCATTTTATGCACAGTAAGGCTAATCGGGACTGGACCTACAGTTTTAAGTGGAATCTGAACCAGGTATCGAAACCTCCACCAGGTATCGAACCCAGGACCTCTTGATTACAAGTGACGACGCTGCCACTGTGCCATTCATTGAAAAATACAAAATAATCGTTGGATATGTTTTCATATAATGTGGCAAGTACAATGCTTTATGGAGTCAGGTTCGTCCAGGTTCGAACCCTGGTTTCATTGTATTTATCCTCATCATTCATAATCCTCATAATGGCATCACACACCAAATAGAAATTTTAATGTACATTGACAAAATCTTCAAAAATGATTTAATTTATGCTACTTATAGTTTTATATAAAAAATTGTCAATAAATTGCAGCGAATAAAAAACTTGATCATATCGTTAGAAATCACAGAGTGAAATTTTGGCAACAGTGTATGCTAAAATTAGCACCACGATGATATGGCACTTCAAAAACCATGAACATAACCACTACTTTCTTAAGATATAAAAGGTGTTCGCCTTTTCACATACTATTTCAGGTACTTTCGGCTACATACTGGATTTGTTGTTTCACAACAAAATCTTCCTTACTAGTCATGGGAGACAAAAATGCACCAGTCTTGACAAGAACTACCACTTCAACACCATCTGCATGCAGCAGTTTGAACCTGATGGAGACATTATATTTTCTCTTATTTACTTAAATGCCTTTAATTGTAACAAAATTATAGATATTCCAGATTCTAGTGAATAAAACAATCTTTCATATCAGAAAATTTCTTCCTTACCGAATCTATATTAGTGCTACAGTTGTGTCTGGGAATTTGGGCCTATAATTTAACATAACATAAAATAGATCATTTTTTGTGTAATGGCAACACACACCAAATAGAAATTTTAATGTACATTGACAAAATCTTCACAAATGATTTAATTTTGGCTACTTGTAGTTTTATATATAAAAATTGTCAATCAATTGCAGTGAATAAAAAAGTAAAAAGGTAAAGTGCTCCCCTGTGCTTTGCACCATGCCATGAAGGCATATAGGGGGTGAGGAGTTAGGGCCCACACTTTCTTGATCACAGCCGAAGGTGTGGGTGATGTGATAAGCACCATGCCCCTGACCACCTTTACCACCCAGAGTTTCCTCCAGGTACCCACTTTGTACGGTGCTGGTTGGGTGCCAGAGCCGCTTGAACAGGTGTAAAGAATCCCGGTTCTCCCCCGCCAGGGATCGAACCTGGGTGTCTCACATGGTAGAAAGATGCCCTAACGACTGAGCTACCACGGCACATACAGTTGCAGTGAATACACTTGCTTTTTATTTCAACCCATGGTGCAACAGCCTGTGAAGTCGAGGGCCTACTTACTGACTGCTGGCCTCACTCCACATGCCTCAGCAGAGGTGGGCCATCATCCAACCAGTTACAGGATGATGTGTTGAGGGCACAACGAGTCATTGTTGTATGTCTTCATGACTGGGTTATGCTACTCATTCCTAGCTTCCAAATATTCTCACAATTGTGGGTGGCCAACGGTCCCATGGACTGGTTGAAATCTCATGATAAAAGTTGTTACAATTCCCCCAGGAGACTTGAACCAGCATACGTCCCATAGCCCGAGCCCAAATCTTGATGCCTTTCACAGCCATTTGTAAGGAAACATATGTGTTAATTGTGGATTGAAAAATTAATTAAGTTAAATATGAATTTTAATAAGAAGGAAGTGTCATGCTTACATTTTAAATATCAGTATACTTTATGCAGGTGGAGAGTGGTGAGCAAAAATTAAGGAGCACTTTACTGTGATCACTTATAAGCATATTGAAAACTCATAAACCCTGAAATGTGGAGCTCCCGTTTTCCATTTGTCCAATGTTACCTTCTAGAATGACTTTCTGTAATTTTACATGTAAATATGTTGAGAATATTTACAAAAGCATTTTGTAATTTCTATAGCATTCATGCTTACAAGGAATTACAGTCTTATGTATTTGTGCCTAATAAATTTTATTGGAATGTACATAGTGTGTATCTGAAAATATCATGCAAATACGGCACCTAAATCATTTTTTGAATATTAGGCATCCCCCCTTTCCGACGCCTGTGAATGAATTTCTCACACAAATGTTAAGCCTCCAGAGACTGATACTGAGCCTACAAGAGACTTATGAGTGTGAGACCATGTATGACCAGAGGTCGACCTTGAGTTCTGAGTCTGAGGCAGAGGCCATGTGAAGCTAGAAGCTGGCCTTGATCTCAGAGTCTGACCTGGAGCTTTGACACTGGCAGGGTGGCGACAGACCTGTAAAACTGGGAAAAGTCAGGGAATTTGATGTGTCAAAAAAAGTCAGGGAATTTTGTCTTGATTGACTTTTTTAAAAAAATTATTATTAAGATAAGTTGTGTTTATGAATGTGCAGTGATGTCTGGACACATTTTTCGCCTGTTCAAAATATCGAAATAACGCAAATTTGGCATAAAATGCGATTTTTTTGCGTTTTTAGCTATTTTTTTTAAAAAATGTCCTAAAACAGTGAAAAATTCCATGAAATCCAAGATTCTTGTCTTTTCTAGGCTTAAAGAAACAAAATGTGCCATATTTTTTGTACATAAAATGTGCAAATTTTCCAACATTTTATTCAAGAGTAAACTATAGTGCTTGTTATGCATGGAATGCTTCCGAGAGCCACATTAAATCATGTATTTCCCACGATTTTTTCAACTTCTATGAAAACAATTTGCATCACAGGGCAAAGTGGCAGGGTTCTAACAGAAGATCAAGTGCATATCTACCATCACACGGGAGCTGCATCTTCAGTATTTGTCGCGCAAGATGTGTTTTGAATTACCAAGCTAAGTGCGCACCATTGGCATTTGTCGAGTGAGAAATACTGACTACTATGCGAGAGACCCGGGGTCGATCCCCTGCGGGGGAGAAGCAGAATCTTTTCCACCTGTTCAAACTGCTCCGGCACCCACCTAGTGTCGTATCAAGCCGGTACCTGGAGGAAACTGGGGCGAGGAGGTAAAGGTAGCCAGGAGCGTGGTGCTGATTACATCACCCCCAATTTCTGCCATGATCAAGAAAGTTTATTGCCCTAACTCCACACCCCCTAGATGCTTTCATGGCTAGGTGCTAAGCAAAGGGGAGCACTTTACTTTTACTTACTCAAAAATCTGTTCCAACATATCAAACTGTCACGAAAATACGTAGACCATGTGACCTACAATTTAAAATAATAGTTTAAAAGCACAATGGAAGCATTAGGTTTTGGTATATTTGGAAGAAAAATGTTCTAAACAAAAATGCGAATTTTGAGAAACTTAACACTAACAAGTCAAAAAAAGATAATGCCACCTGAGATTGATTGGTTTAAAATTTTTGGGTGCATCGCCACTTATGGTCATTATGCACCCTTCAGTATGTACGGGGAAAATTCCATTTACGGGGAAAATTCCATTATCTAAAACCCTTACAAAATTAAAAAGGTGGTATGGAACATAAGTTTCCTGAAATAACTTCCAAGATATCAAACTCTCACGAAGAGGGGTAGGCCATGTGACTTACAATTTGAAACAGTAGTTTAAAAACACCATGAAGGTATAATTTCAGGTATTTGCCAGAAAATGCACTAAAACAAAAATGTGAATTTCGGGTAAAATAACACCGAATAGTAAAAAAATAAAAAATTACACGAATTTGAAAAAAAACAACACAAAAATCAAGGTCCCTACCTATTAGGCATAAAAAAAACAAGAATATCAGTTGTAATTTATTGCATTAGTAACAGGGAGTCCTAATTTAATTTTCGGCATAATCACCACCTTTGTTCTGGCATTTGTCGTCACATGGCACTAAATTTTGTATGCTCATGGCATGTGTGTCTGACAGCATAGACTGGAACAGTCTCTACCACAGTGTAGCTGTCAAATCCTTGTCTGCCAGAAACCTCTTCAATTGGACAAGGAGATGAAAGTCGATACATGGAAGGCCAGGGCTGTACACGGAGTGGTCAAAGATCTCTCACCTGAAGTGATGCAAAGGGCCCACGTGTACTCAGCACACCATTGTCTGACCATACCATCACTCACGACGTTCGGTCTGCACACCTCACACGATTGCTGGTGGCTCTGTGCCAAATTCTGAGCATGAAACAATCTGATTACTACACGTAGGCTACATCGCAGTCGGTGGGAGACTATATGAGAGCTGCAATCTTTAACCTAGAACTGTCCTAAAACTGCTGAATTGAGACTGTACCAGATTACAGCTATATGCCACTTCTTCCTGCCCGCCCTCCAGCCACTAGTGCTGCATACAGTCACCATTGGAGCCTTTTTTCAGGATGCCCCTCATATATGAACTTTCAGATGCTGTTATTAACAGAGTGGTCCTGTTTAATATTTGGTTAGGTAAATCAGGTACCTATACAATGCAATTCTATAAATTGGTTGCATTAAATATCTAATACCTACCTAAGGAGGGCGAGGGTGCAAACATTGATGGCCAAGGGCACCTCAGACGGCACAGAGATGCAATTATTGCACTCGATTTCAATTTTATGCAAATAAAAATACATTTCATAAAATTTTCTCATTCGCATGCCTGCTTTTCTTAGTCTTCTCAAGTACAGAGCCATAGCTAGGGAGCGGCGGGAGTCAATCTAAATGATAAAAGTTGTAAAAGAGAGAATGCAATGGCCCCTTAAGAAATTATTTGTGCTCTATTAAATCAATATTGTTTTCAGTTTGCAAGAAAATGGATTAAAATTGTTCTTGTTCGCTTCACTCGCAATATGATTGTTTTCTGTAATGCATTGTAAATTACCAAAGAGAGAAATAAGACTTCTCTTAATTGATTTTGTCTTAAATGCATGAACAATTGTTAGTAGGAAAAGGGGCGTGCACATTTGAGAGACAATTGATATAATTTTTGCTGTTGGTTTGTTATGAGGTGGATGAATTGATTATGTAATGAATATAAATAATAGTCCTATATGCTGTGTGTGTGTATATATATATATATGTATTAAAGTAATGTTGAATACATACACAATTTAGTGTTGGCATGTATTTTCTTATTTTACATCACTCCATTTTGAATATGTGTAAAACATATGTTGTACATGAAAGTTTTACATCTTATATATACAAAAAAAAAGAAAAAGGTGAAGTCCTCCCCTCTGCTTTGCACCACACCATGAAGGCATATAAGGGGTGTAGAGTTAGGGCCCCACACTTTATTGATCATGGCCGAAGATGGGGTGATGTGATAAGCACCATGCCCCTGGCTGCCTTTACCCCACAGAGTTTCCTGCAGGTACCCACTTTATATGATGCTCGGTGGGTGCCGGAACCTCTTGAACAGGTGGAAAAAATGTCGGTTCTCCCCTGCCGGGGATTGAACCCTTGTCTCTCCCATGGTAGTCAGATACCCTAACAACTGAGCTACCACGGCTCTTATCTTGTATATCGTATATATACAAAAATAATAATATTAGGACTGCATTCATCGTGCATTTTCTGTCATTCAAAATTACACTTTGTGTACTTGTTTTCTATTATTAATGAATGTGAAATTGAACGTTTTTTTTAAAAAAAAAATGTTTAAAATTGTTTGTTCCAGCACAAATGCTTTAACACCGACTTCTACCCCTCTTTTTGTGTAATTTATGAGGATGATAATGTCTCTGACACTACCACAACTACTACTAATAATAATAATAACAGTTGGGCTGAAAAGTTCGTAGGCTAACATAGTAAAAAATATTTTTTTGACAAAATTCGATTATATTATTCAATATAGTTGCCTTTGAGGGCGATACAACGATTATAGCGGTCATACAATTTTTCGATGCCATTTTTATAGTACGATTTCTCTTTAGCCTCAAAATAGTCCTCAGTTTCGCCGATTACCTCTTCATCAGTGCTAAATTTCTTTCCAGGGAGCATTCTTTTAAGGTCTGCAAACAGGAAAAAGTCACTGGGGGCCAGATCTGGAGAATATGGTGGATGGGGAAGCAATTCGTAGTCTAATTCATATAATTTTGCCATCGTTTTCCTTGATTTGTGACACGGTGCATTGTCTTGATGAAACAGCACTTTTTTCTTCTTCAAATTGGGCCGTTTTTTCATGATTTCATCCTTTAAACGCTCCAACAACGCTATGTAATAATCGCTGTTGATGGTCTGGCCCTTTTTGAGGTAATCGATGAATATAATACCATGCGCATCCCAGAATACTGATGCCATAACCTTGCCAGCCGACTGTTGCGTCTTTCCATGCTTTGGATTCGGTTCATCACGTGCAGTCCACTCGGCTGATTGTCGATTGGACTCTGGAGTGTAGTTATGGAGCCATGTTTCATCCATTGTAATATATCGACGGAAAAATTCGTGTTTATTACGGTTGAATATCGCTAAACATTGCTCCGAATCATCAAAACGTTGTTGCTTTTGATCGATTGTGAGCACGCGCGGCACCCATTTTGCACACAGCTTTTGCATGTTCAAATATTCATGCACAATATGTCCAACACTTTCCTTTGATATTTTTAAAGTCTCAGCTATCTTGATCAACTTCACTTTACGATCATTTAAAATAATTTTGTGGACTTTTTTGATGTTTTCGTCAGTAACAGCCTCTTTGGGGCGTCCACTGCGTGCATCGTCTTCGATGCTCATTTCGCCTCGTTTAAATTTAGCAAACCACTTCTCAATGGTTGATTTTCCTGGTGCAGAGTCCGAATAATGTTTATCAAGCCAAGCCTTGGCTTCAACAGTATTTTTTTTTCGCCAAAAAGCAATGCTTTATTAACACACGAAATTCTTTTTTATCCATTTTTTCACAATAACAAAAGCTGCTTCAATCACAATGCTATGTCTCACGAACTAATTATCCGGCAGCTGTGAAATTTATACACGTATCTTTTGAAGGTTAGTACTAAGTAAAAATCACATGGATATAATTCTACACTCATGCTCATAAATTAAGGATAATAGAGGTTTTGGTGCCCCACGATACAGCACTGAAACAAACTAGTTGTGGGAGCACAGACACATGTTGAACACACAAGAAAGACATCCACATACCCTGTTTAACCCTGTTTATTGCAGAAAACGTGAGAAAAACCAAAGAGCGCACATATGATACAAAGCAAGGGAGATTGTAAATTGTTGTTTCACAGTTCTTTGAGCATGTGCATAGGTTTTAGTATGGAATGTGATGCCCATGCACATTGACACATGCAGTACAACGACTTGGCATACTCCGGAGGAGGTTGTCGAGCAGCTGCTGGGGTATGACCTCCCATTCTTGCACCAGTGCCTGTCGGAGCTCCTGAAGAGTCCGAGGAGGTGGAAGACGTGCGGCGACACGTCGGCCTAGAACATCCCAAGCATTTTCGATTGGTTGAGGTCGGGGGAATAGGCAGGCCACTCCATTCGTATGATGTCTTCTGTTTGAAGGTACTCCTCCAGAATAGCAGCTCGGTGTGGCCTGGCATTGTCATCCATCAGGAGGAACGTAGGACCGACTGCACCTCTGAAAAGACGAACGTAATCTTGCAGAATAACATCCCGGTACACCTGACCTGTTACAGTACCTCTGTCGAAGATATGCAAGGGTGTACGTGAACCCAGGATAATGCCACCCCACACCATGACACCACCACCTCCATACTGGTCCCTTTCGACAATGTTACCGGGTCGGTATCTGGTTCCTGGTTCACGCCAGATGGTTACACGACGAGAATCAGTGTTGAGACTATACCTGGACTCGTCAGTGAAGAGTACCTGAGACCATTCTTCCATTGACCATGTCCTGTGTTCTCTACACCAGTTGTTACGGGCTACTCTGTGACCATGTGACAGTGGAATGAAAATTGCAGGCCTCCGGGCGAATAAACCGTGCCTGTTGAGTCGTCTGTACACAGTGTGTCTGGAAACAACTGTTCCAGTGGCAGCTGCAATGTCTCGAGCAAGGCCTCCGGCAGTACCCCGTCTGTGTCTCCGGGCACTTACGGTCAGATACCTGTCTTCTCGTGTTGTTGTACACTGTGGACGTCCACTGCTGTAGCACCGAGACACGTTTCCAGTCTGTTGGAATCGTTGCCATAATCGTGAGATGACACTTTGTGGCACATGGAGCACCTGTGACACAACCTGCTGTCTTTGGCCCGCCTCTAGCCGCCCAAGTATCCTTCCCCTCATTACATCATCAATATGTGTTCGTAGAGCCATTTCACACACGCACTCACCATCAGCATAACGGAACACAACTGCACACTTCCTATAGGCACTGTACTCTGGTCAGCAGTTTCGCTCCTGTGAGTCATTGGTCTGCTTACAGCGCCACCACACACTGGATCAACGTCATAGTCAACACAGGTTCTTTGGTACAGTACCCGGACATCATTTCAAGCTGCAACGTGCACACCAAATATTTATTTGTACAAGATTCAGCATTATCCTTAATTTATGAGCATGAGTGTAGTAACGCCATCTATGAGTCAGCCTATGAACTTTTCAGCCCAACTGTTAGTCGTCATGATAATGACATTATTATTGGTACATTTTTCCTAATACTTGCCCCCCCCCAGACAAAAGTTCATGGCTGCACCTCTGGCGCATGTGTGTGGGTGTTAAGAGGCGGTAATACACAATATTGAAATAGAGAAAACATCTGCTTGTGGCCTTGAATTTTTTTGAAATTTTGCCTTGAAAACCAGGAATTATACTTGAATTTTATCAAGCTGCATGTACTGTCTCCTATGTACTCATTGTCATAGTTCTTATGTGACACAAGATTCATAGAGCTGATTACATAATACAGCATGTTAAAATGGTGTTTTGAAAACCACTGATGTAGCTCCTGGAAACTATATTTCTCTCACCACATAGAACTCAAGTTGTGCTCCTTCGTCTACTGATGCACTGAGATAAATTAATATTATATAATTTAATTTGAATTTAGAATCGATAATCTTAAATTTTGTCTTTTGACCTTTTCCTGAAGTGTGCCTATAAATAGCAACAAAATCAGCATTGCTATAGAACTTTGTAGATAATTTATGTTGCGAGAGATACAAATCAAATTTTAAGTCTGTATACTTGGGAAATTTTCTTGTTACATTATAAATGTTCATGGACAGAAATTTTTCAGTGGTTTTTTTTACGTTTTTCTATGTGTTTTAAAATTTAATAAGCTGATGTAGATACTTGAACCTTGTTTTTAAATAGTGTCCATGTTCATAGTTTGCTCTAATGTAGTACAGTAAAATTAGACTTTTTAACAAAATATTAAGTCCAATGGTGGAGTATCTATCACCTTTCCAACATTGTAAGCTCAGCATCAGTGATTTAACCACACATTCCCTAAATTTTTTTTACTGAGGCCTAATTCATGGTCATTTTGGCTCTAAATTTACCATTTTACCCCTACCCCCAAATTCAAACTTTTACCCCATCAGATGGAACATTTTGGATAATCCTCTGTACTGGCTGCTGTACTGATTTCTGCATTTTTGGACAGGCGTGGTCAGCGATTTATCCCCATACTTCCGACCCCTTCCCTCCTCCATTTTTTTGTACAAATGTTCAATTTTTTTAAACTACATTTACCCTTACGCCACTTTTGAAAATGTTTAGTACATTAGTATTATTATAACCAATATTACTGTTATATCTAACACTAATTAGTATTTCCGATTTACTTGCTCATTTTTATGCGTTTCATCTTTTTCCCCTTTTTGTAATTTTTAGGCTTCAATATTCCCTGTTTCTGGAATAGATCCTCCAGCAAACAACACTGGCTCAAACCAAAGAGAATTAACTGATTTGACATCCTAGTCTTTTTGGCTCAAACCCTTTGTGGTTTTAGTGGGGGGGTACATGACCCGTTCGTGTGATTTTCAAATGGGAAGGGTATGTTTGGAATTCAGATTCGGAAAGGCAGGGAAAAAATATGATTGTCATATGAAACATTTGTCTGTACCACCTACCGTTTTCCGTGTAGAAAATGGTTTTGCAAAAAAAAGGAAGGTGAGCTAAATCGAGTATAGCAAGCTAACAATTAACCCTTCAAGCCGGGAGTTAAATACCCATCAGCCGCTGCGAGAGGCGGTAATTTTAAATCACTAAAACAGCAATTTTTGCATAATATCACAAAATTGAACATATCTTAAAAACCATTTGCTCAATTACAATGAAATTTTCAGGACTTTTAAACGAAACTTCACACTACACAAATATATATAAATGGTGACATTTATACTATAATAACAAAAATAATAATAAAAATAAGAACTTACATGTTGCGCTTACAAAGTACTCCTTCTGTCTTGTGTTCTTGTTAGTTTAGAAGTTCAACCAGTGGCGGCTGCTTAATACGTGCTACCGTGCTATAGCACGTTATTCAATTTACTAAAATGAAAAGAAAGAAAGGGACACATTTCATAGATTCAAGAAGTTTAATAAAACACTGCAGTGAAATGAAACTTCTCACGTTAAGAGGCTCAAAAATTTGCAGCGCACTATAATATTTTCCGCACGCTGTTAAGCTACAACGAATACCGTGCTATTGGCTTCATAGCACGTTTTCACCACCTCGCCGCACGCCGAATCTGGCCGAATGCCCCTCGGTTCTACGGGGGAGGTATGGTCGGAGCCAATCAGCTCGCGAAATCAGTCTGCTAGCATGCTACACAGATCCACAGCACGGCAAGTGTTGTCATCTCAGTATAAGAAGAAAGTTTGCGGATAGCTACATCCCATCTCCAAATTTTGAGTTTTGGATGAAAGCAGCAAACAACTTGGAAACAAAAAAAGTAGTGTTAAATGCAAACACCCCTTAAAATGATCTCCGATTACCATTTTTGTCTTTGAATAACTTAAGATGATGGTTTAAATCGGTGATTGCAAAATATTTTATACTTTATTCCGGCCATACGTAGAAAGCAGCTAAATAATACAGACATTTATAATTCCAGACCCCTCGGGAAAAAAAACCCTGCGTACACTAGCAGTTCCAAGTGAGTGTGTAAATTTGTATGTGTTTGGCGGGGGGGGGGATAATTGTAAATGCAAGAAACAACATCTACCTGTAGCACGCATCTGTGAAAAGTCACGAGCCGCCGCTGAGTTCAACGTTGTGTGTTGTGTCAAAAAACAACAAAAAGGGATCAAGAACATTATTGACTGCTTTTTGGGGACCGCACAATCCACAAAAGTCAAGTTTATTTGCTTTGAAAGAGTCATCAACTTCTTTCCAGTTGCAGGTTACATTCGACGACGCAACAGGTGAGGATGTAATGTCATCCAATTCGCTTTCGCTATCACTGACATTATCTACTTCCTGTTCTGCATAGTTTACTTCACTTTCACTTGTAGATAGAAATGAAGAAATTGAACCTTCACTGTAACTTTCCTCTAAAAACGTACAAATTTCGTCCGCTTCGATGCCCTTTACCTGCCCATGCGATGCCATTTCTCAGTTTGTTTTTTTACGTAATAAAGTGATGCAATCGCACACGATTTCATGGAATTGGAAGGAAAACCAACAGATGGCAGCACATTGTAGTCTACTCTTGAGTTACATGCATTTTCGTTCATGTCGGAAAACAACAGATGGCAGAATATGCATCATTTCGTCACTACTACACGGACGTATATGTGTACGTCGAACCGCTTCTAGAAGAACTATGAGGGTCCGTACACGTGTACGTCGAACCGGCTTGAAGGGTTAAGATAAGTGCAGCACCATAACAGTTTCGGAAAGTGCAGGACTCAAGCTTTCCAACGATATGCCACATGATGACTGCGGGACTAAAAAAGGATGAAACAGCGTGACCCATAAAAGGGTGTCTAAAGTTAGGGAACAACTCGAAAATTTCAAATGGCAAGGGGTTTCGAGTAATACCTCGTTTTAAAGGTCACAGAAAACGTGAAAAGGATGCGAACATGATTTTGTAATCCACTGACCGGTTTCAAAATGGCGACCAAAACAATTCCGACCCCTGAAGTTAGTGTTCCAAAGTGAGGAATTACATACATAAAAAGCAAAACACAAACACTGGACAGAGTACATAAGATCCTGTACAAACAATTACGGTAATGGGTTCGCTATTGAAACACCATACTACTGTAAGCTTTGTTTGAGCTGCAACTTTGACCGCCCGTCACACTTTCCCCAAGCTTAGTGACCGGCAACGAATGGTTTAACGGCTGCTTAGGCAACGAAAAAGGTCCTTTTCTCACAATTGATTGCCAAACCATTGTTTGACAAGAGAAATAGGCCTAACTGAAATGGTTGATAAGAAAAACGAAAGAACAATCAGAAACCAATGAACAACGAAAACGAGAAGAAAAGGTAAAGCACCCAGTGTGATGCACATTTACCAACTTACAGTAGATGTTCGAAATGTCTTCCCTCGGTCTCAATTCATTTCTGCACACAGACACTGAAATCTTTCTGTGCTGCAATAACTTCTGCCTCACTAATCTGCCTGCATGCAGCAACTTTGCTCTCGATCATGTCATCCCTCGTTGTAGGGCGATTTTGGTAAACAATTTATTTCAGTCGTCCCCAGAGGTAATAATCTAAACATGTTAAGTCTGGTGACCTAGGAGGCCAGGGCACAGGCCCACCTCTACCTACCCAGCGACCACGAAACATTGCATTCACCTGATTCCTCGCTGTCAGCTCAAAATGTGTTGGGCAGCCATCTTGGTGTAGCCACATGTGTGTTCTGATGTGTAAGGGGACGTCTTCGAGAGGACTGGACAATTGTTCTTGAAGAAATGTGTGGTACACAACACCCGTAAGTCTCGCTTGAAAAAAAATGAGGTCCAATTATTTGTCCGCCGATGATTCCACACCACACGTTCACAGACCATCTACGTTGATGATCAACCTCTTGCATCCACCTTGGGTTTTCAGCGGCCCAGTAATGCATGTTGTGCCAATTTACCTGACCATCACTTTTAAATGTAGCCTCGTCAGACCACAACATTTCGTCAACGAATCGAACATTTGCATTCACTTGAGCTTGAGACCACATGCAAAAGTCTAGCCTGCTTTGAAAATCAGTTCCGTGTAGCTCTTGATGCAAGGACACGTGGTACAGATGAAATCTGTGATCCTTTAAAATCCTTCTCACTGTACTTGCGTTGACACTAGAATAACGAGCAACTTCCTGATACTCATGTGAGGATTGAGATGGAAGACTGCAAGTACACCAGCAGACCTCTCATCTCGAACAGGCAGAGCAATGCGTTCATGTTTGTGAATGCTAGAAGGCTGAACATTGCCCCTTTTGCATACACGATCAGCAAGGGTGCGAAAAACATGTATTGAACGATGTTCCTGATCGGGATACCTTGCAGCATACACACGAACAGCAGCAGAACTATTTCGTTGGCACTCACCCAACACCATGAGCATATCAAATGCTTCTTCGTTTTTAGAAAGGCATTATTAGTTCACATTCAACAATTTGCCACTGCGAATTAAGTATAGGAATGCACACTACCTACAAGGAATGCACTGTAGAACGTCCTGAGGTACCACACAATGCCTTCGACGATGCAACCACTTGTAACAGACAACGGTGAATGAGACCAAGATTGGAGGGGCGTATTTGCGTTATCAGTGGAAGCATATGGGAACCGACTGCTATGCAGGAGAGCTCATCACACCTTGACCCGTGTTACTTTCCGATTGCCTTTGTTGAACCGGTCAGTGGGAACTGCGTACATGCAGTCAAATGGAACTGGATGCACCGGCAATTGGCGTACTTTGTAATTTGTCGACTGGGCCAGCATGCTGTGTTGTGTACTTCAGCCTACCCAACGTGCTTATGCTTATTCCTACTCGTACACAATGGACCTGAAGTTCTACTCACTTCATGTTGTACACTCACAGAGGCATGTACTAATACGAAACCGCAAACCTCTCACCTGGACGTTCAGTACACTGACGTTACATGTGACGGGTGGCATGGTCTGACAATGGTAGCGAACCAGTAACCATTTAGAAACCTTGTCACGAATAATCAGCTGTTCTGCTGGCATTCTTTGTACAGGATCTGGTGTCCTCTGTCCAGTGTTTGTGTTTTGCTATTTACATACGTAATTCCTCACTTTGGAACACCAACTTCAGGGGTCGGAATTGTTTTGGTCGCCATTTTGAAACCGGTCAGTGGATTACAAAATCATGTTCGCATCCTTTTCACGTTTTCTGTGACCTTTAAAACGAGGTATTACTCGAAACCCCTTGCCATTTGAAATTTTCGAGTTCTTCCCTAACTTTAGACACCCTTTTTTGGGTCACGTGGTTTCATCCTTTTTTAGTTCCGCAGTCATCATGTGGCATATCGTTGGAAAGCTTGTGTCCTGCATTTTCCGAAACTGTTATGGTGCTGCACTTATCTTAATTGTTAAGCTCGGCATACTCAATTTGGCTCACCTTCCTTTTTTTGCAAAACCATTTTCTACACGGAAAACGGTAGGTGGTACAGACAAATGTTTCATATGACAATCATATTTTTCCCCACCTTTCCGAATCTGCATTCCAAACATACCTTCCCATTTGAAAATCGCACGAATGGGGCATGTGCCCCCCACTAAAACCACAAAGGGTGGCTTTCGGCTTTTGTTAGTTTTTCACAAGCATTTCCAAGCAGTGCTTGCTGCATTGTAGTGACCACACACACACACTCCCCCTTTGCTTCAATTTCTGGATGAGTGCCACCACTGTGCTATGAGCAATTGGCCGGTCATCTCTCAGGATGTGTGAGGTTGAGGTCTGCAACTATCCTTGCACTCTGTCCACCACAATGTAAGCTAATGTTAATGTTCTCCACTTTGATCGATGACATCTTGTTTCACTACATAACAAGGAACTAACATTGATGAATAGCGTGAACGTAACAATGGCAGTGTTTACTCTTAACATTGAATAACTTGAAAATGATTGTAAAATGAATTTCACTATTCTATTTGGCAGAAAATTTCACTTGATTTTAACCTGGTACTACTTGTGGTCAGATCTGCCATGCTGTTACTCGCAGGTGAGTATGGCACTCAACCGAAGTAGTTCCGTATTTGTAATGATTTTGGTTGCTAAATTTGAGTCAGATCAGGAAGTTTATGCAATATATATACAGGGTGGTGCAAAATTCTGTTTACAACGCGAAGGAGGTGAATCGCCAAGTGAAATGAAGACGAAAATTTAAATGGAATTTTGTCGAATGACGCACCGTGTCGGAGCTAGAGGATGCCGAAATCGTGTGAAAATTGACTTCACACCTCCATATGCCGACAAATAGTACTCATAAAGAAGGTGTGGCACGATATCCCCGAAGAAAACACACCTGGGCTAGCGAATGATGCACAAATCACGTGTCGAAAATGAATGTGGCAGGGATTCCCCACAGGAAGTGATGGATTCCCGGGAATATGTTGCGCAGGTATCGAATGGGGGTACAAAGGGAAATGATGGAGATCACAGCACATGAAGAACATTTTGCCAGTAAGTGTCCGAAAAGCAGGCTGCAGAAGGGGATTCCCCAGAGAAGAGGGGACACAGACAACATGTGCAAGAGGTGTATGATGACACACACGTACACAAGTAGTATTCTTTATTGGCTGTGGAAATGACATACGATACATATCACAGATGTTGTTGAAAATGTCCGCCAGCCACATCTACACACAGACGGCATCGGTGTAGCAGGGACGCTCTGATATGCTCAAATACGTTGGGCATGTCAGTGATCATCCCAGCAGCGACGGTAACTCGAGCAACGAGGTCTTTCACACTTTCCACTGGGGTTTCGTAGACCAGCTTCTTCATTTCGCCCCACAAGACGAAATCTAGCATTGTGAGGTCGGGTGACCGAGGTGGCCACAGAACAAGTCCACGCCTACCAATCCATCTATCACCATATGTATTGTTGAGTACAGCTCTGGCTTGGCGGTCAAATGTGCAGGGTCACTGTCATGTTGATACCATACAGCTTGCCTAATTGCAAGGGGTACATTTTCCAACAGTTCAGGTAGAACTTCCCGTAGGAACACACAATAGTTCCCACCGGACAAAGTATTGGGCAACACGTACGGACCTATCAGGTTGTCCCTGACAATGCCACACCACACATTCACTGCAAACCGTCGCTGAAAATGACGCTCAATGATTGCATGCGGGTTTTGCACATCACACACTGTAACGTTCAAGTATGCAAGGTGCTTTTTATTTTCAAAGTCGTGACTGGGCTTGATCTTATATGCTACCTCAAAGGCCGTGGTATGGTTTTAAGCACCTTGGTACGAACTTACAAAATCAATTGGGGGGTGGGTGGGTGGGGGGTGGAGGTTATTGCTACGTTGTTCGCGGCACCTCAAAGTTGACTACGAACTTCACAATTCCTAATTTCAATTTAAAATAAAAAAAAGGACGGGGAACAAGAATGTTGCCGTTTACGAATTTATTCTGGAAATTAAGAAAGACGTACTGCAAGAACTTCCAAAATGCATTATACGCTACACTAACCTTATTGCAATCAAGAATTTTTCACCTCCACCAAAAACTACAATTACATGCAACTACAAATGCCTATTGTACTCTTCTTTTGGTATTTTCGACCACGCAGTGATAAATGGAAAATTAAGTTTACACGAAGTCAAAAACAGATGCCCAATTTTCAACAATTCAATGACGCATTTTATTCAACAATTAAATCTTCACAACAAAACGAATGTAGTCTTTTTTACAATTACCACAACAAGATTTCGTTAAGTAAATCATTAACAAGGTTCTCCTTAACATTAAGATAATATTGGCTAACCCCAATCAAGCAACAAGTTATGCCCCTTTCGACGTTGACTAGAAACAATTTGTTTGAACCATTTTTTTGTACCACATTTATCACTATGCTGATATTTGTACTTCAAAAATGTTAATCAACTATTCAACAAAAAAAAAGAAATGTTCAAAATTTGGAAATAAGCAAAATTTGTGAAATCTACAATTTTGTTGTCTTACTTTAGCATCTATGCTTCAATCATTTTCTGAGACGATGATTAAATCCAATGATTTCGACATTTTAAAACACAGTCATCATTATCATAGGCGTATAAACTGCAAAAAAGCCATACCAAGAAATTGCGACAATTTCACATCAATTCTGTACAAGGTACCCTCCTAGATGCTCATTCAAAAACCCAAGTAATTTAACTACTTTGCCATATTCGCCAGTAATTGACGGAATCCCAAAAAAAGGAGTGAAGGGAGGAACTGCGTTGTTTAACGACGCAGTCGCGATTAGTTAAGATAACTATTTGCGACGTGTTAAAAAAAATGCTACAAGTCTTTTTCGCAAAATAACGAACACACGCTAAAGAACGGTAATTATCAAGCAGATTAGCATGCGCATATTAAGGTCGCCATTTTAAACTTTCATCCATTTGTTCAGACTGTACTAGGTTCCTAACAAACACGTGACACACCAATTAATTTTCCTACGTGCTGCACTAAAGTTACGTCTTTGGTATCAATTACAGGATTCAATCCAGTCGTTTCTCTGGCAATCGCATATACATATATGCACAAAGTAAAACAGAACTTGTCCGGTAACAAAATAGTTATTTTTAGCACTTTGAAGCAAACGTTACGAAAAATCGAGTAGTTTTTTGTCGAGTAAAAATCGGCATTTTTTGACTTACACTCTAATTCACCAAAAACTGCAATTTCACTTTCCTACCTTCGTTTTATGTGTCGCAACTTATAGGTTCTGACAGGCGACGATTTCCTTCACTCTTGGGTGTACGTGCCTCGTGGTAAGAAAACCGAAGTACCTCACTCTCCCATTTTCCATATCACTGGCTGCATACAAATCGTCAAATGCCGCGTTCCTTCCTATGCTTCAATTCTGCAACTGGCATCATTTTCCAAACATAGCTACGTCTATTTTTACATTGAAGACTCTTGATTAATGTTCAATAAATCTCGGCAATTCATCACGAGTTTCTGAAGACGACAAAGTCCAAACTACGTATCCCGAGAGACATTTTGCAGTGGAGTGCGTGAATTACGTGTATTGCCGGTACCAAGCACAAGACGTAACTGTTCTTGTGCTCACGCACATACCCAGGAAGCACCGTTAAGAGGGGCGGGGACTTTTGGGATTTTGCACTAATAGTAGTGTCTAACAACTGACCAAAATTCAGCTTTTACGGAATTATTCCCGACATGAAACCTTTATTGACTGGTCTAGTTGGGACAGAGTAATAACGGACACAAGGAAAGTAAATCTGTAGGACTACTACCGAAAAACAGAAGTGCATAAAAATGAACATACTGAACTTGTGGGCTACATAACTTCCACTTATTGAATCCACGAGCTCTCTAATTCCCACTCCAAATGGGTAGAGGAAAGGGTGCTCTTCAAGTAGCTAATCCCTTCCTGTTTGCACGGGGCCCTCGTTGGAAGATCCACCACCCTTCCCTCGTTGGTAGCGAGAGGCTGTGCGCAATTGCCACCAAAAGGAATCTGTGAAGGGCCTCCACCAAAAAAATTGTTTAACCAGCTGGATATGCTTGTGAAAAATTACATAAGAAGTTGTATTTTAAAAATAAAATAAAAACTTCAATATTGTCGTATGTCTACACTCTTCTGGATCCTCACTCTTACTCTTGCTGTTGAATTGTCGTGGATTGTCAGTGGCGACGTGTGAACGTTTTACTTGAAATTCACGTAGCTTCAGGGTATATGTTGAAATGTTGAATGGAAATTTTTGCGTAAACGTTGATACCTCTTGCTCTAGTAGTTTAGTAAGAGATTTTGTGACTATTTTAAAGTGTTTTATGGGAAAGTTCGAGGAAAGAGATCAGTATTACAATTTTACATGTAGGCTACCTATCGTTCAGTAGATATGAGTACAAGGGCTCGAATGGAAGAGTAGGCTTGAAGCACACGAACGACAAACAGCCACAACGGGACCGCGACTGTTTCGTCCATTGTGTGCATGCTCGGCGGTCGTTTAGTATTTACTATATATTGTAGTTATGGTGTTCACTCTTCATAATATACTGTATACATTTAGACGCAGAATTGTACTGTTGCTATAGCGGTATCCTGTCCAACACTTCCTCCTCAAATTGGACTGCGTGGTCTTCCACGATCCCACAACCTAGGTCGTACAGATCCAGTTTAACATAAACGAGCATCGACCTAACAAGACATGTGATGGTAGGCGCCGATTTGGAAATCGTTCGCGATACACACGCCTTGCCTGATGGCTATTTTGGTGTGTCTTACCGTAAACGAGATGCATATCGGCAAGCTCGTTGGTGGTGTATGTCGCCATTGTCAGGCTCACAAAGAAGCACACGAATACATACGAAACTAACTTGTGATGTACCGTTCATGACTACAGCACTGAACACTCCACACACGTGTCCACCCCGTACAGACAACACAGATGGTACGCACTACGTACTTCCTAATGGTCAGTTTAGCAATGTGCTCAATTTCACCACATGCCTCAGGATGAACACCTTGCGACAACACGCGTAACTGACAGGCAGATCGCTAGTCACATACACTGACGCGTTAGTAGTATTGATGTGAGATAACGGATGTTGGTATTTAATATTCGCAATTTATTTGCACGTACTTAGAACTAATTTGCACGGGTTTTAATTAATTCGCATGTACTTAGAATTCATTTGCACGTACTTAGAATACTTTACATTTATGTATTTGCATGTTTATAACTTTTTATAAATATATAATTATTTATTTTATGAAAAATATGTATATAAAAGTTAATTAGAGGTACTAAACGCTATGCATATGGTTTTATATTCATTACTGTAAAGTATGTAATGTATGAATCGATAATATTAATGTTTATAATATTGAAAATTAGAGTTTATGGTTTATGAACCGCTATGAATGGTGGTAATGGTACGAAAGAAGACGGTCCCGGTATTCGAACCCGTGATATGCAACGGTAATAAATATAGTGCACTATGTAATAATGTTATATGGCATGTAATATATTGAGTGGAGACGAACTATGTATAACGTGTGAGCTGAGTCTGATGCCAGACAGACAAGGGTGAACTCCGCGCAGGTAGAGGAGAAAGGAATTTGGGGGGAAGTGCGGTCAAGGTCAAATGACGTCACAACGTCAGAACAAAGAAAGAACCCGATTGACCAATCAGAACCAGTCTTTCCAAGGTTAACCAGTACGCAATAACAGGGGAAAAATATGCAATACTGTAGGGCAGGGGAGGGATTCAACCAGACAACAAAGTATGTCTGGTAATGCGCAGCAAGGGTCAAATTTTTTAAACTGTGCGTCGCTTGCATGCTAGAACATGTTTCTGTCTAAGTAGGCCAGGGTTACTGAGAACACAAGAAAAAAGGATTTTTGGATACCCAATTAGATTGGAGCGAGAACTTTAATTTAAACAAGGAGAACGAAGCATAGGGGTTTATTATATGTACTATGAAGAAAAAAGAGTTTTCAGGGACTGGGCCTACAGTTTTCACTATTTGCTTTTATCACGGGGTATCGAACCTAGGACCCATTGATTATTGATTTAGGTAGTAAATTTATGTTACTGTGTGCTATTTAAAATAATATTGAGTTTATTTTTTACCAAAGTTTGACTTTATGTCAAACATTTTCCCAGATTATCCGTATTTTTTCTCAAATAACACTATTTATACTATTCCGGCAACATTTTTTATTAAATTTTGGACTCGCAAAGACATTTTTTCAACTTTTAATTTATTATTTTACAAGTTTAGGCTTATTTTTTTACCAAAATAACACAATTCAATCTGTTCAGGAAAGACTTTTAGTTACATTTTCGACACACAAAGTGTGTGTTCTCAACTTCTATCTGTTTATTTCACAAGTTTAGGCTTATTATTACCAAAATAACACACTTCAATCTGTTCAGGAAAGACTTTTAGTTACATTTTCGACACACAAAGTGTGTGTTCTCAACTTTTTACTGTTTGTTTCACAAGTTTAGGCTTATTATTACCAAAATAACACTATTTATACTATTCAGGAAATACTTTTAGTTACATTTTCGACACACAAAGTCTGTGTTCTCAATTTCTATCTGTTTATTAGGCTTATTATTACTCAAATAACACAATTTCATCTGTTCAGGCAACATTTTATATTGGACTCACAAAGATATTTTTACAACTTTTTAATTTATTATTTTACAATTTTATGTTAATTTTTTACTAAAATAAAACTATTTATACTATTCTAGCAAGACTTTGTTACATTCTCGACACAAAAAGACATTTTTTCAACTTTTAACTTATTATTTTACAACTTTATGTTAATTTTTTACCAAAATAACACTATTTATACTATTCAGGAAATACTTTTAGTTACATTTTTGACGCACAAAGTGTGTGTTCTCAACTTTTATCTGTTTATTTCGCAAGTTTAGCCTAATATTTACTCAAATAACACGTTTTGAACATGTTTCTTATTACATTTTGAACACACACACACACACACAGAGAGAAAGAGAGAGAGACAGACAGAGAGAGAGAGAGAGAGAGAGAGAGAGAGAGAGAGATTTTTCCAAGTTTACAGAATTATTCTCCAAGTTTACTCAAATAACACAATTTAAATGTGTTTTGAATTAAATTTTGTACACACGAAGTGTGTTTCGTCAAGTTTTACCCTTTATTTTTCAATTTTATGCTTATTTTACCAAAGTAAGACGTCTTAGTCTATTCAAGAAAGAGTTTTCAATTATATTTTGGATGCAAAAGTATGTTTTGGCAAGTTTTACCCTTTTATTTTACAAGTTTAGGCTTATTATTACTCAAATAACACGGAAAGTTTGTTTATTTTAGAGTTTGCTGAGTATCTTGTTACTGTTGTACTAGGTAAAAGTTTTCTAAATATATTAGATAGGGCTCCATATACTTTTGTTTTCGCTATTTTTGAGATGATGTGATCAGCACCACTCTCCATCTGCTTTTTATCTTATGTACCCAATATTATTTTGAGGCTTAGTGAATTCTAGAGCCTATTTATGCAGGAGAGAGGGCTTGAAAATTTTTATCTCAGATAACCCAACTATTATTTTAAAGGATATTTTATACTTATTATGTGCCACTAGAATATCTAAGCTTGCTCAATTTTTATGTCTGTAACGCTGTTATTGTATTTCTAGCTAAGGCTTACTGGATAAAGTACACGAAATGTTTAACATTTCGACTATTTGCCTAATTTTTAGTGTAACGAAAATTATTGTGTGTCTATAAAGACTGAAATGCCTTTACCGAAGGGTCCACAACTGGACGCTTACCAACATTGTTTCTTTTTTTAAATATAACCATTTATCAATATATTGACAATTCACAGGACAAGACGAAGTTCACAGACGACTTACTATATGGACCATAGGTTCATTTGCTAAACGTTTTTTCTATGCTAGAAGAATAATTTAGCCTTATAGCCTTTTTCAAGGTATTTTTGAAGTATTACTGGTTTTTTGGGTGCATCGACATTTGGGTTATTTCCATTTGGTTTATTATACGAGGCTACAATCACTATCTGAACACTGAAATCCTCTGATTGAAACTAAAAGCTTAGGCTGTAACTAGGGACTTAGTATGTATATCGACAATTTATAGGACAACACGAACTTTACAAAGGATTATATGTGACGTAGGACCACACGCCAGAGGTTTGCTAATCTGCAAGAAGCATTTACAGCTAAAATTACGAGGAAATGAGGTTGATTTTACTGTTTCACAAGAATGCTATTTTTTATACACCCAATATTTGCTTTATCAAGTAACTACATGTACCAGAAGCACTTACAGGCCAACTCTAACTAGACTTCGACTTATTCTATATCAGGTGTTAAATTTATAAAGAACTATGATTGTGTATATTTCTGAGGAAGTACGCAAAAGCAGATTACCCGATTAAAGTATCTGAAAAACAGATTTTTCTATGTAAGTATATTTTTATTGACTTCTTTTTTGCTTCTAAGGCTAATCGCGACGCTAAGGGTAAATAGCGAGGAAATGTAACGGAGGAGAAACAGTCCCAAAAGTTATGGGTTGCATGTAAGTTAATACCACAGAGATATTACAGTAGGTGTAGGTTCTACCACCAGAACTTTTCTATCATAATAATACTGGTTATGCTGTACTGTTAGCTAAAGATGCTGATATTTGAGAAATTTAAAAGCTTATTTGCAAACTTTTAAGATAAATTTTTTTTAAAATTTTAATTACTTTAATTTTACATTAACTAACATATTTTACTTTAACAAAATAATTTACTCTAGTATAAAAACTTTTACTAACAAAAATGTACTATTATAACTTTCAATTTTAGAAAATTGTATTTTTAAAACTTTAACTTTGAAAAATTGAATTTTAACACACTTTGACTTTAACAATGTACTTTGATTTTTTATGTAAAAGAATATTAAAAAAATAAAAAAATACTGAACAAATAAAGATCTAAGAAAAAAAGCAAACAACCTAAGTCAAATTCAAGCAGCAAAAGGAATACACAGAAACCAACATGGCATCCAGAAAGAGAAATCAATAGTCACACCCCTAGCACAGTTTAAAAAACTACATAGCTGAAACCTTAGAGAAACATGAAACTGCAAACACAATATATCTAGATTCTTCCAAGGTATAGGATAGAGTAAAAACATGGCATGCTTATGGACAAACTTAACAACATAGGAATAAAATAGACAAGCAATCCCTTTTTCAGTAGAAAATTCCAATTACCCAAGTAAGCTACATCATACGTAGTACATAAGAAGAGCAAATTAACATCATCAGCAGTAAACCATCATGCAACTTCTACCTGCTGAAACAACTAAGTGAGTATAATTTATCAGAAAAATGCCTACATTTCAGCCTAATTTACCTCTACATTAATAATACTACCAGAATACTAAGGCTTCAAAAATGAACACTAAGAATAATGTTCAGACTAAAGTATAGGGCATCTTGCAAAGGATTATTACTCCCTACATCTACAAGTCAATAACAATTATTCTAAATACTACGAACTTGGGCAAAATATAGTCAAATACACAACACAAGAAGGAAAGTAATTACAATTAAAACAGCAGACATTCAATATATCATACCATCAGGTAAAAATATTCTACAATAAACTGCCTCATAACATAAAACTGTTAAGTCCCCAAAACATGTACAAATACAATCAGTAAAAACTACTTGAAATGGGAAAACTGTCTACAGTCTCACAGAGTTGATGTGAAATAACAGCAAAACTTAGAAGCATGCACAGTCAATAGTGCTCAATTTGGATACAGTTCACATGCAAACTCTCATGAAAAGGTTCTAAACAGTCTCCCAGCTCAGTTCTCATCTATACTTGGACAACAAAATCCTGCAACAAATTATCAGAAATCCTACCTTTCCTACCCTTGCTTGAATAGCTAAAGTGCAATCTTCATACTAAAATATTGAAAAAAGGCATATCTATGTACATAAAAGTGTGTACACATAAGTTTGTCTGCGTGTACTCTTAGATAAATTGATAAAAAAGCAATATAGTTATAAATCAAAGACTATACCTAATAATATTAATTTCAAAATAAGCTGATAGAAAAAAATATAATAACTACAGTATAAGCTTTTAATTTTTGTTAATTACAAAAAATGAAAGTTAAATACAGTAAATAAACTTAGTTCCTTACATTGAAAAAGGAACATAAATAGAGAGTATTTGAAAATAAGATCCTTAGGAAAATATTTGGGCCTAAAACAGATGAGGAGACAGATGAGTGGAGAAGGTTACATAATTTAGAAGTACATAATTTGTATTCATGTCCAGATATTATTAGAATGATTAAATCAAGAAGACTTAGATGTGTAGATCATGTGGTACAAATGGGAGAGGAAAGAAGAGTATACAGAATTCTTGTTGGGAAACCTGATGGTAAAAGACCAATAGGAAGACCAAAACAAAGATGGAGGGATAATGTAGAGATGGACCTAAAGGAAATTGGTAGGGAAGGAAAGGAGTATATAGATCTTGCTCAAGACAGGGACAGATGAAAGGCATGTGTTGCTGCAGCCATGAACCTTCGGGTTTAAGAAGGCTAGAGAGTTAGTTAGTTATACATTAAATAAGCATAATATTTGAATTGTAAGTAGAGAATATAACAAATGTACAATGCATTGTGCGAAAACTATGTCAACTTTGCATTATAAGCAGAAAATTAAACCAGTTTGCCTTAGAAATACGTTTTAAAAATAGCCCAAAATAGCATGCGTAATAGAAAATTAAGAAAACTTTCTGATGCATAAAAGTACTGACTAGTGCTGAATAAATCAATTACTGTAAAATATTAATATGATTCAAGTAATTTAACTGTAAACATCATCTTTTGTGTGTAAAATATAATTGTTAGTTGCACTGTTAAGTACAAATATTAACTTTATACGGCTTCATACACTCTAAATAACATAACTTTGATATATAAATTAGTAACAATTTGTTAAAAATTAAGTTAAACTGTAGAATTGTTTTCTTAAGTAAATATAAAATAGTAAAAATACTAAACAAATAATCCTTCTTTTCCTATTTAAAGGATGTCAAACAGTGTAAACCAGATGTTAGTGGCTAAATAACATAAAATTTGAAGGCAGTAACAATATTTTTAAAAATACTGTTTTTTTTACCTAACTTTGTGAATTAAATACTAGTACATTTTGTCAAATTATAAATAAAATATACCTATATCTTTGGTATTTGTACTATAGTGAAGGAAAATGTTACTAAAACTTGGCTAGTACAGTAAATCTGAGAGTTTTAGCTTTATTTGTCCGTAACTGGATATAAATGTACCTTGTTAATCTCGCCAAACACAATCTTTACCTCAATTTTGAAAGCTAGCTGAACTTTAGCGTTTCGAATTACATATAGTGAAGGTCTCTATAGTGGAAAAATACACCCAGTCTGTAAACATTTGGAAATGTTGTCTCCTTCTCTGTCGAACCAGACCAAAAGTATCTCAAGTGTTTCAATATATTTCTTAACATAACTAACTTTTCAAAAAAAAAAACCTTGTGCCCAGATAGCTTAGTTGGTATAGCGTTAGGCTTTTAACCTATCTGTCCAGGGTTCGAGTCCCTGTCTGGGCGATTACAATTTTTAAATTTTGTCATCGGATCTTGTGCAGAATGGATATAAAATATGTTTAGTCTATCAGATTATTATTTATCTTAAAAGTTTGCAAATAAGCTTTTAAATTTCTCAAATATCAGCATCTTTAGCTAACAGTACAGCATAACCAGTATTATTATGATAGAAAAGTTCTGGTGGTAGAACCTACACCTACTGTAATATCTCTGTGGTATTAACTTACATGCAACCCATAACTTTTGGGACTGTTTCTCCTCCGTTACATTTCCTCGCTATTTACCCTTAGCGTCGCGATTAGCCTTAGAAGCAAAAAAGAAGTCAATAAAAATATACTTACATAGAAAAATCTGTTTTTCAGATACTTTAATCGGGTAATCTGCTTTTGCGTACTTCCTCAGAAATATACACAATCATAGTTCTTTATAAATTTAACACCTGATATAGAATAAGTCGAAGTCTAGTTAGAGTTGGCCTGTAAGTGCTTCTGGTACATGTAGTTACTTGATAAAGCAAATATTGGGTGTATAAAAAATAGCATTCTTGTGAAACAGTAAAATCAACCTCATTTCCTCGTAATTTTAGCTGTAAATGCTTCTTGCAGATTAGCAAACCTCTGGCGTGTGGTCCTACGTCACATATAATCCTTTGTAAAGTTCGTGTTGTCCTATAAATTGTCGATATACATACTAAGTCCCTAGTTACAGCCTAAGCTTTTAGTTTCAATCAGAGGATTTCAGTGTTCAGATAGTGATTGTAGCCTCGTATAATAAACCAAATGGAAATAACCCAAATGTCGATGCACCCAAAAAACCAGTAATACTTCAAAAATACCTTGAAAAAGGCTATAAGGCTAAATTATTCTTCTAGCATAGAAAAAACGTTTAGCAAATGAACCTATGGTCCATATAGTAAGTCGTCTGTGAACTTCGTCTTGTCCTGTGAATTGTCAATATATTGATAAATGGTTATATTTAAAAAAAGAAACAATGTTGGTAAGCGTCCAGTTGTGGACCCTTCGGTAAAGGCATTTCAGTCTTTATAGACACACAATAATTTTCGTTACACTAAAAATTAGGCAAATAGTCGAAATGTTAAACATTTCGTGTACTTTATCCAGTAAGCCTTAGCTAGAAATACAATAACAGCGTTACAGACATAAAAATTGAGCAAGCTTAGATATTCTAGTGGCACATAATAAGTATAAAATATCCTTTAAAATAATAGTTGGGTTATCTGAGATAAAAATTTTCAAGCCCTCTCTCCTGCATAAATAGGCTCTAGAATTCACTAAGCCTCAAAATAATATTGGGTACATAAGATAAAAAGCAGATGGAGAGTGGTGCTGATCACATCATCTCAAAAATAGCGAAAACAAAAGTATATGGAGCCCTATCTAATATATTTAGAAAACTTTTACCTAGTACAACAGTAACAAGATACTCAGCAAACTCTAAAATAAACAAACTTTCCGTGTTATTTGAGTAATAATAAGCCTAAACTTGTAAAATAAAAGGGTAAAACTTGCCAAAACATACTTTTGCATCCAAAATATAATTGAAAACTCTTTCTTGAATAGACTAAGACGTCTTACTTTGGTAAAATAAGCATAAAATTGAAAAATAAAGGGTAAAACTTGACGAAACACACTTCGTGTGTACAAAATTTAATTCAAAACACATTTAAATTGTGTTATTTGAGTAAACTTGGAGAATAATTCTGTAAACTTGGAAAAATCTCTCTCTCTCTCTCTCTCTCTCTCTCTCTCTCTCTCTCTGTCTGTCTCTCTCTCTTTCTCTCTGTGTGTGTGTGTGTGTGTGTGTGTTCAAAATGTAATAAGAAACATGTTCAAAACGTGTTATTTGAGTAAATATTAGGCTAAACTTGCGAAATAAACAGATAAAAGTTGAGAACACACACTTTGTGCGTCAAAAATGTAACTAAAAGTATTTCCTGAATAGTATAAATAGTGTTATTTTGGTAAAAAATTAACATAAAGTTGTAAAATAATAAGTTAAAAGTTGAAAAAATGTCTTTTTGTGTCGAGAATGTAACAAAGTCTTGCTAGAATAGTATAAATAGTGTTATTTTGGTAAAAAATTAACATAAAATTGTAAAATAATAAATTAAAAAGTTGTAAAAATATCTTTGTGAGTCCAATATAAAATGTTGCCTGAACAGATGAAATTGTGTTATTTGAGTAATAATAAGCCTAATAAACAGATAGAAATTGAGAACACACACTTTGTGTGTCGAAAATGTAACTAAAAGTATTTCCTGAATAGTATAAATAGTGTTATTTTTGTAATAATAAGCCTAAACTTGTGAAACAAACAGTAAAAAGTTGAGAACACACACTTTGTGTGTCGAAAATGTAACTAAAGGTCTTTCCTGAACAGATTGAAGTGTGTTATTTTGGTAATAATAAGCCTAAACGTGTGAAATAAACAGATAGAAGTTGAGAACACACACTTTGTGTGTCGAAAATGTAACTAAAAGTCTTTCCTGAACAGATTGAATTGTGTTATTTTGGTAAAAAAAAAAAAGCCTAAACTTGTAAAATAATAAATTAAAAGTTGAAAAAATGTCTTTGCGAGTCCAAAATTTAATAACAAATGTTGCCTGAATAGTATAAATAGTGTTATTTGAGAAAAAATATGGATAATCTGGGAAAATGTTTGACATAAAGTCAAACTTTGGTAAAAAATAAACTCAATATTATTTTAAATAGCACACAGTAACATAAATTTACTACCTAAATCAATAATCAATGGGTCCTAGGTTCGATACCCCGTGATAAAAGCAAATAGTGAAAACTGTAGGCCCACTCCCTGAAAACTCTTTTTTCTTCATAGTACATATAATAAACCCCTACGCTTCGTTCTCCTTGTTTAAATTAAAGTTCTCGCTCCAATCTAATTGGGTATCCAAAAATCCTTTTTTCTTGTGTTCTCAGTAACCCTGGCCTACTTAGACAGAAACATGTTCTAGCATGCAAGCGACGCACAGTTTAAAAAATTTGACCCTTGCTGCACATTACCAGACATACTTTGTTGTCTGGTTGAATCCCTCCCCTGCCCTACAGTATTGCATACCTTTCCCCTGTTATTGCGTACTGGTTAACCTTGGAAAAACCGGTTCTGATTGGTCAATCGGGTTCTTTCTTTGTTCTGACGTTGTGACGTCATTTGACCTTGACCACACTTCCCCCCAAATTCCTTTCTCCTCTACCTGCGCGGAGTTCACCCTTGTCTGTCTGGCATCAGACTCAGCTCACACGTTATACATAGTTCGTCTCCACTCAATATATTACATGCCATATAACATTATTACATAGTGCACTATATTTATTACCGTTGCATATCACGGGTTCGAATACCGGGATCGTCTTCTTTCGTACCATTACCACCATTCATAGCGGTTCATAAACCATAAACTCTTATTTTCAATATTATAAACATTAATATTATCGATTCATACATTACATACTTTACAGTAATGAATATAAAACCATATGCATAGCGTTTAGTACCTCTAATTAACTTTTATATACATATTTTTCATAAAATAAATAATTATGTATTTATAAAAAGTTATAAACATGCAAATACATAAATGTAAAGTATTCTAAGTACGTGCAAATGAATTCTAAGTACATGCGAATTAATTAAAACCCATGCAAATTAGTTCTAAGTACGTGCAAATAAATTGCGAATATTAAATAGCAACATCCGTTATCTCACATCAATACTACTAACGCGTCAGTGTATGCGACTAGCGATCTGCCTGTCAGTTACGCGTGTTGTCGCAAGGTGTTCATCCTGAGGCATGTGGTGAAATTGAGCACATTGCTAAACTGGCCATTAGGAAGTACGTAGTGCGTACCATCTGTGTTGTCTGTACGGGGTGGACACGTGTGTGGAGTGTTCAGTGCTGTAGTCGTGAACGGTACATCACAAGTTAGTTTCGTATGTATTCGTGTGCTTCTTTGTGAGCCTGTCAATGGCGACATACACCACCAACGAGCTTGCCGATATGCATCTCGTTTACGGTGAGACACACCAAAATAGCCATCAGGCAAGGCGTGTGTATCGCGAACGATTTCCAAATCGGCGCCTACCATCACATGTCCTGTTAGGTCGATGCTTGCTTACGTTAAACTGGATCTGTACGACCTAGGTTGTGGGATCGTGGAAGACCACGCAGTCCAATTTGAGGAGGAAGTGTTGGACAGGATACAGGAGACGCCAGGCACCAGCACCCGTGCCATTGCCCATGTGCGACACACGCACCATACCAATGTGTTTAGCGAGCTGCACGATGAGGGTATGCACCCATACAAAGTGCAGAGGGTGCAACACCTGCAGCCGACGGACTTTCCCCTACACCTTGATTTTTGTCAGTGGTATTTGCAACAAACCCTTGCAAATCCCGATTTTCCAAATGCAGTGTTGTGGACCGACTATTCACCAGAGAAGGCATCTTCAATACCCATAATAGTCACGTGTTGTAGCGATTTACTGCAATTCACATCGCAAAATCCTACAAGGTCCAACTCGTTGTGTTGGAAATTGCTCCGCTCAGAATAGAGATAAAAAAACGACTTATCATTTAATTCCCTGATCTTCCGACAGATGGCACCTCTGCCTATTTGCAAAATATTTCGTTGTAATCACTCCATCTGCAGCTCGGAAGTTAAAGGAAGTGAAGGAGGTGTGTGGGTATGTGCGTGAGCACAAGAACAGTTACGTCCTGTGCTTGGTACCGGCAATACACGTAATTCACGCACTCCACTGCAAAATGTCTCTCGGGATACGTAGTTTGGACTTTGTCGTCTTCAGAAACTCGTGATGAATTGCCGAGATTTATTGAACATTAATCAAGAGTCTTCAATGTAAAAATAGACGTAGCTATGTTTGGAAAATGATGCCAGTTGCAGAATTGAAGCATAGGAAGGAACGCGGCATTTGACGATTTGTATGCAGCCAGTGATATGGAAAATGGGAGAGTGAGGTACTTCGGTTTTCTTACCACGAGGCACGTACACCCAAGAGTGAAGGAAATCGTCGCCTGTCAGAACCTATAAGTTGCGACACATAAAACGAAGGTAGGAAAGTGAAATTGTAGTTTTTGGTGAATTAGAGTGCGAGTCAAAAAAGGCCGATTTTTACTCGACAAAAAACTACTCGATTTTTCGTAACGTTTGCTTCAAAGTGCTAAAAATAACTATTTTGTTACCGGACAAGTTCTGTTTTACTTGGTGCATATATGTATATGCGATTGTTAGAGAAATGACTGGATTGAATCCTGTAATTGATACCAAAGACGTAACTTTAGTGCAGTACGTAGGAAAATTAATTGGTGTGTCACGTGTTTGTTAGGAACCTAGTACAGTCTGAACAAATGGATGAAAGTTTAAAATGGCGACCTTAATATGCGCATGCTAATCTGATTGATAATTACCGTTCTTTAGCGTGTGTTCGTTATTTTGCGAAAAGACTTGTAGCATTTTTTAACACGTCGCAAATAGTTATCTTAACTAATCGCGACTGCGTCGTTAAACAACGCAGTTCCTCCCTTCACCCCTTTTTTTGGGATTCCGTCAATTACTGGCGAATATGGCAAAGTAGTTAAATTACTTGGGTTTTTGAATGAGCATCTAGGAGGGTACCTTGTACAGAATTGATGTGAAATTGTCGCAATTTCTTGGTATGGCTTTTTTGCAGTTCATACGCCTATGATAATGATGACTGTGTTTTAAAATGTCGAAATCATTGGATTTAATCATCGTCTCAGAAAATGATTGAAGCATAGATGCTAAAGTAAGACAACAAAATTGTAGATTTCACAAATTTTGCTTATTTCCAAATTTTGAACATTTCTTTTTTTGTTGAATAGTTGCTTAACATTTTTGAAGTACAAATATCAGCATAGTGATAAATGTGGTACAAAAAAATGGTTCAAACAAATTGTTTCTAGTCAACGTCGAAAGGGGCATAACTTGTTGCTTGATTGGGGTTAGCCAATATTATCTTAATGTTAAGGAGAACCTTGTTAATGATTTACTTAACGAAATCTTGTTGTGGTAATTGTAAAAAAGACTACATTCGTTTTGTTGTGAAGATTTAATTGTTGAATAAAATGCGTCATTGAATTGTTGAAAATTGGGCATCTGTTTTTGACTTCGTGTAAACTTAATTTTCCCTTTATCACTGCGTGGTCGAAAATACCAAAAGAAGAGTAAAATATGCATTTGTAGTTGCATGTAATTGTAGTTTTTGGTGGAGGTGAAAAATTCTTGATTGCAATAAGGTTAGTGTAGCGTATAATGCATTTTGGAAGTTCTTGCAGTACGTCTTTCTTAATTTCCAGAATAAATTCGTAAACGGCAACATTCTTGTTCCCCGCCCTTTTTTATTTTAAATTGAAATTAGGAATTGTGAAGTTCGTAGTCAACTTTGAGGTGCCGCGAACAACGTGGCAATAACCTCCACCCCCCCCCCCACCCACCCCCCAATTGATTTTGTAAGTTCGTACCAAGGTGCTTAAAACCATACCACGGCCTTTGAGGTAGCATATAAGATCAAGCCCAGTCACGACTTTGAAAATAAAAAGCACCTTGCAAACTTGAACGTTACAGTGTGTGATGTGCAAAACTCGCATGCAATCATTGAGCGTCATTTTCAGCGACAGTTTGCAGTGAATGTGTGGTGTGGCATTGTCAGGGACAACCTGATAGGTCCGTACGTGTTGCCCAATACTTTGTCCGGTGGGAACTATTGTGTGTTCCTACGGGAAGTTCTACCTGAACTGTTGGAAAATGTACCCCTTGCAATTAGGCAAGCTGTATGGTATCAACATGACAGTGACCCTGCACATTTGACCGCCAAGCCAGAGCTGTACTCAACAATACATACGGTGATAGATGGATTGGTAGGCGTGGACCTGTTCTGTGGCCACCTCGGTCACCCGACCTCACAATGCTAGATTTCGTCTTGTGGGGCGAAATGAAGAAGCTGGTCTACGAAACCCCAGTGGAAAGTGTGAAAGACCGCGTTGCTCGAGTTACCGTCGCTGCTGGGATGATCACTGACATGCCCAACGTATTTGAGCATATCAGAGCGTCCCTGCTACACCGATGCCGTCTGTGTGTAGATGTGGCTGGCGGACATTTTCAACAACATCTGTGATATGTATCGTATGTCATTTCCACAGCCAATAAAGAATACTACTTGTGTACGTGTGTGTCATCATACACCTCTTGCACATGTTGTCTGTGTCCCCTCTTCTCTGGGGAATCCCCTTCTGCAGCCTGCTTTTCGGACACTTACTGGCAAAATGTTCTTCATGTGCTGTGATCTCCATCATTTCCCTTTGTACCCCCATTCGATACCTGCGCAACATATTCCCGGGAATCCATCACTTCCTGTGGGGAATCCCTGCCACATTCATTTTCGACACGTGATTTGTGCATCATTCGCTAGCCCAGGTGTGTTTTCTTCGGGGATATCGTGCCACACCTTCTTTATGAGTACTATTTGTCGGCATATGGAGGTGTGAAGTCAATTTTCACACGATTTCGGCATCCTCTAGCTCCGACACGGTGCGTCATTCGACAAAATTCCATTTAAATTTTCGTCTTCATTTCACTTGGCGATTCACCTCCTTCGCGTTGTAAACAGAATTTTGCACCACCCTGTATATATATTGCATAAACTTCCTGATCTGACTCAAATTTAGCAACCAAAATCATTACAAATACGGAACTACTTCGGTTGAGTGCCATACTCACCTGCGAGTAACAGCATGGCAGATCTGACCACAAGTAGTACCAGGTTAAAATCAAGTGAAATTTTCTGCCAAATAGAATAGTGAAATTCATTTTACAATCATTTTCAAGTTATTCAATGTTAAGAGTAAACACTGCCATTGTTACGTTCACGCTATTCATCAATGTTAGTTCCTTGTTATGTAGTGAAACAAGATGTCATCGATCAAAGTAGAGAACATTAACATTAGCTTACATTGTGGTGGACAGAGTGCAAGGATAGTTGCAGACCTCAACCTCACACATCCTGAGAGATGACCGGCCAATTGCTCATAGCACAGTGGTGGCACTCATCCAGAAATTGAAGCAAAGGGGGAGTGTGTGTGTGTGGTCACTACAATGCAGCAAGCACTGCTTGGAAATGCTTGTGAAAAACTAACAAAAGCCGAAAGCCACCCTTTGTGGTTTTAGTGGGGGGCACATGCCCCATTCGTGCGATTTTCAAATGGGAAGGTATGTTTGGAATGCAGATTCGGAAAGGTGGGGGAAAATATGATTGTCATATGAAACATTTGTCTGTACCACCTACCGTTTTCCGTGTAGAAAATGGTTTTGCAAAAAAAGGAAGGTGAGCCAAATTGAGTATGCCGAGCTTAACAATTAAGATAAGTGCAGCACCATAACAGTTTCGGAAAATGCAGGACACAAGCTTTCCAACGATATGCCACATGATGACTCCGGAACTAAAAAAGGATGAAACCACGTGACCCAAAAAAGGGTGTCTAAAGTTAGGGAAGAACTCGAAAATTTCAAATGGCAAGGGGTTTCGAGTAATACCTCGTTTTAAAGGTCACAGAAAACGTGAAAAGGATGCGAACATGATTTTGTAATCCACTGACCGGTTTCAAAATGGCGACCAAAACAATTCCGACCCCTGAAGTTGGTGTTCCAAAGTGAGGAATTACGTATGTAAATAGCAAAACACAAACACTGGACAGAGGACACCAGATCCTGTACAAAGAATGCCAGCAGAACAGCTGATTATTCGTGACAAGGTTTCTAAATGGTTACTGGTTCGCTACCATTGTCAGACCATGCCACCCGTCACATGTAACGTCAGTGTACTGAACGTCCAGGTGAGAGGTTTGCGGTTTCGTATTAGTACATGCCTCTGTGAGTGTACAACATGAAGTGAGTAGAACTTCAGGTCCATTGTGTACGAGTAGGAATAAGCATAAGCACGTTGGGTAGGCTGAAGTACACAACACAGCATGCTGGCCCAGTCGACAAATTACAAAGTACGCCAATTGCCGGTGCATCCAGTTCCATTTGACTGCACGTACGCAGTTCCCACTGACCGGTTCAACAAAGGCAATCGGAAAGTAACACGGGTCAAGGTGTGATGCTGCTTTCATCCAAAACTCAAAATTTGGAGATGGGATGTAGCCCCCATCAATTTCCTAACCCAACCTCTCGAACGCCACTGCTTGGAACAACAGAGCACAACTGTCCTTTTCTCCATATGCCACGCGCATGTCCATGAACCGCGTGAAAAAAATCGTGTCTGATTCTTTAAAGCTATCCGCAAACTTTCTTCTTATACTGAGATGACAACACTTACCGTGCTGTGGATCTGTGTAGCATGCTAGCAGACTGATTTCGCGAGCTGATTGGCTCCGACCATACCTCCCCCGTAGAACCGAGGGGCATTCGGCCAGATTCGGCATGCGGCGAGGTGGTGAAAACGTGCTATGAAGCCAATAGCACGGTATTCGTTGTAGCTTAACAGCGTGCGGAAAATATTATAGTGCGCTGCAAATTTTTGAGCCTCTTAACGTGAGAAGTTTCATTTCACTGCAGTGTTTTATTAAACTTCTTGAATCTATGAAATGTGTCCCTTTCTATCTTTTCTTTTTAGTAAATTGAATAACGTGCTATAGCACGGTAGCACGTATTAAGCAGCCGCCACTGGTTGAACTTCTAAACGAACAAGAACACAAGACAGAAGGAGTACTTTGTAAGCGCAACATGTAAGTTCTTATTTTTATTATTATTTTTGTTATTATAGTATAAATGTCACCATTTATATATATTTGTGTAGTGTGAAGTTTCGTTTAAAAGTCCTGAAAATTTCATTGTAATTGAGCAAATGGTTTTTAAGATATGTTCAATTTTGTGATATTATGCAAAAATTGCTGTTTTAGTGATTTAAAATTACCGCCTCTCGCAGCGGCTGATGGGTATTTAACTTCCGGCTTGAAGGGTTTATTGTTAAGCTTGCTATACTCGATTTAGCTCACCTTCCTTTTTTTGCAAAACCATTTTCTACACTGAAAACGGTAGGTGGTACAGACAAATGTTTCATATGACAATCATATTTTTTCCCTGCCTTTCCGAATCTGAATTCCAAACATACCCTTCCCATTTGAAAATCACACGAACGGGTCATGTACCCCCCACTAAAACCACAAAGGGTTTGAGCCAAAAATACTAGGATGTCAAATCAGTCAATTCTCTTTGGTTTGAGCCAGTGTTGTTTGCTGGAGGATCTATTCCAGAAACAGGGAATATTGAAGCCTAAAAATTACAAAAAGGGGAAAAAGATGAAACGCATAAAAATGAGCAAGTAAATCGGAAATACTAATTAGTGTTAGATATAACAGTAATATCGGTTATAATAATACTAATGTACTAAACATTTTCAAAAGTGGCGTAAGGGTAAATGTAGTTTAAAAAAATTGAACATTTGTACAAAAAAATGGAGGAGGGAAGGGGTCGGAAGTATGGGGATAAATCGCTGACCACGCCTGTCCAAAAATGCAGAAATCAGTACAGCAGCCAGTACAGAGGATTATCCAAAATGTTCCATCTGATGGGGTAAAAGTTTGAATTTGGGGGTAGGGGTAAAATGGTAAATTTAGAGCCAAAATGACCATAAATTAGGCCTCAGTAAAAAAAAATTTAGGGAATGTGTGGTTAAATCACTGATGCTGAGCTTACAATGTTGGAAAGGTGATAGATACTCCACCATTGGACTTAATATTTTGTTAAAAAGTCTAATTTTACTGTACTACATTAGAGCAAACTATGAACATGGACACTATTTAAAAACAAGGTACAAGTATCTACATCAGCTTATTAAATTTTAAAACACATTGAAAAACGTAAAAAAAATCCACTGAAAAATTTCTGTCCATGAACATTTATAATGTAACAAGAAAATTTCCCAAGTATACAGACTTAAAATTTGATTTGTATCTCTCGCAACATAAATTATCTACAAAGTTCTATAGCAATGCTGATTTTGTTGCTATTTATAGGCACACTTCAGGAAAAGGTCAAAAGACAAAATTTAAGATTATCGATTCTAAATTCAAATTAAATTATATAATATTAATTTATCTCAGTGCATCAGTAGACAAAGGAGCACAACTTGAGTTCTATGTGGTGAGAGAAATATAGTTTCCAGGAGCTACATCAGTTGTTTTCAAAACACCATTTTAACATGCTGTATTATGTAATCAGCTCTATGAATCTTGTGTCACATAAGAACTATGACAATGAGTACATAGGAGACAGTACATGCAGCTTGATAAAATTCAAGTATAATTCCTGGTTTTCAGGGCAAAATTTCAAAAAAATTCAAGGCCACAAGCAGATGTTTTCTCTATTTCAATATTGTGTATTCTTCTTCTTCTTCTTCTTTTGCTCTACAGCCCTTGGTGGGCTCTGGCATCCCAAACAATCTTCCTCCACCTCGTTCTATCTTGAGCTACATTTTTCCAATTGCGTATATTCATCCTTCTCAAATCTTCCTCAACCGCATCGATCCATCTTCCCCTCGGTCTTCCTTTTGGCCTTGTTCCCCACAATTTCTGATTGAATACCAGGCGTGGTAGCCTATCCTCTTCCATTCTCATCAGATGTCCTGCCCATCTTAAGCGTTGAGATTTTATATATCTCACCACATGTTCATATTGAATCAATCCTTCCAACTCCATATTATTCCTAATTCTATAGGATCCATCTTCATTCCTAACGGGGCCAAAGATCTTACGTAATATCTTCCTTTCAAAACACATTACCTTGCTTTCTGCTTTAGATGTAAGTTTCCAAGATTCTGTACCATATGCTATAACTGGTCTAATAAGTGTCCTATACAGTCTTAATTTTGTGTTCCTAGAGAGGTTTTTTGACTTAAATAATTCTATATGTGCATAATACTGTCTATTTCCAGCCTGTATCCTTTGGTTAACAATCTCTTCTTCTTCTATGTTGTTATGTAGAAGAGCTCCAAGGTAAGTAAAAGTGGGTACTCCCTCAAAGTGATATGTACCTACATTCAAAGCCAGAGAGTTTCGTCTGGCTGGCGATCTGGACATTCTCATATATATCTTGTTTTAGTTTCATTAATTAATAGTCCTATTTCTCTGGATTTACTATCCATCTTTAAAAAAGTGCTTTTAAGATCTGCAAGTGTCCTTGATATTATCACAATATCGTCAGCATAGGCAAGTATCTGTGTTGTTTTGTAGAATATACTCCCCCTTTTTTGCAGTGGACTGATAATATCAGGTAGTACAATAATGAAAATTAGGGTGGACAGAGCATCCCCTTGCCTCACTCCTGTTTCTATGTTAATGGTTGGTGAGACTTCTCCCTGCACCATGACTCCCGCTGTTGTATTTTCCAAGGTTACCTTTATCAATCTTATTAATTTATCTGGAAATCCTACTTTCTTGAATACTTTCATGATCCCAGCTCTGTGTAAGCTATCAAATGCTCGTTGATAGTCTATAAATAAAAAGTGTAGATCTATATTTTGCTCATAGAATTTTTCCATAATTTGAGGTATGGTGAAGATGTGATCTATGGTAGATCTATTTGGACGGAATCCACATTGATATTCCCCTAGGATTTCTTCCGCCTGCTTAGATGCTCTCATATATAGGATATTGGAAAATATTTTGTATCCAATATTTAATAGTGTTATCCCCCTGTAGTTGCCACAATTCCTTTTATCACCCTTTTTATGGATGGGGAAGATAACTCCATATTTCCAACTACATGGTATTTTCTCTTGATCCCATATCATGCAAACTAGCTCATGAACTTTCTTCCAAAGTGTTTCTCCACCCTTTTTAAATATCTCCGCAGGGAGCAAATCTTCTCCAGGTGCTTTATTATTATTTAATTTTAATATTGCACACTTTACTTCTTCAAACGATGGTCTTTGTACCTCACATTCTGTAACTTGGGTTTGGTCTTCATCTGCATTATCTGTTATATTAAATTTAGATTCATAGAGCTCCTGAAAATATTCTGACCATCTTTCCAGACATTTGGCTTGATCCGTAAAAAACGCTTCCCATTTTTGTCTTTACATAGGTTTAACCTTGGTTGATATCCAGTACTAAGATTTCTAACAGCTTTGTACATTTGTCTTGTATTACCCTCTGTCTGATGTTCCTCTATTTTCCTTACTCGCTCCTCCATCCAATATGTCTTTTTCCTCCTACAGATTTTAGTCGCTTCCTTCCTAGCATCTTTATATGCATTCATCGATGCTCTTGTTTCTCTTTGAATCATCTTTTTCCGTAACTCATTTTTCTTCCCCATTAGTACTCTACACTCTTCATCATACCAATCTTTTCTGTTAGATCTCTTCCTTTGCCCTAGTATCTCTTCTGATGATTCAGTCAGAGTTTTCTTCATATCATTCCATATTTCCTCAATGCTATTGTTTTCATTCTCATCACTTAATTGTTGGTGTATTTGTTCCTGAAAAGCTCTCTTATAGCTGTCTTTCTTTAACTTTTCTATATCCCAACCAGTTCTCCTTTTTCCCTTAATTTTGCCTATATTAGACAATCGTTGCCGCAATATAGATTTGACTAGGAAGTGATCACTGTCACAGTTGGCCCCTCTGCGTGTTTTAACGTCTATAACAGATGTGGCATATCTGCTGTTCACCAGAACATGATCTATCTGGTTTGTGTATGTTCCGCCGGGAGCTCTCCAGGTGCCTTTATGAATATCTTTCCTGGGGAATTGGGTACTTTTTGCAAGCATTTTATTTTGTATACAGTACTGTATTAATCTCCAACCATTCTCACTGGTGACTGAATGTAAAGAATTCTTTCCTGCCACTTCTTTGACTTCAGATTCTCTTCCAATTTTTGCATTGAAGTCACCCATGGCAAGTAGTATATCATGTCTACTTGTACTTTCATTTAACAAGTCCAACTCGTCATAAAATTTTTCCTTGTCCAGTTCTTCTGCATCCTCGTTAGGTGCATAAGCAGAGATGATGGAGATGTTATAGAACTTGCCTTTAAGTCTAATTTTACACAGTCTGTCATTTACTGGTATAAATTCCATTAGTGATTTCCTAGCTTCTCTACTTATTATAAAGCCTGTACCCCTGTGTCCTCTGGTTTCAGCACCACTGTACAAAACTGTACAGTTTCCCTTGTCTATCTGACCACTCCCAGGCCATCTTATTTCTTGCAGTGCCAGAACATGCAACTTATATTTTATAAATTCATCAACAATTTCTGGCAGCTTACCAGCTTGTAGCATTGTTTGCACATTCCATGTCCCCATCCTGAGATCATTTACCTTAACTCGTAGCCGTGTTCGTCTTCTGGTTTCCTTCCATATCCGAGGCTCATTGTTGGGTCTCTGAACAGCGGATATTTTCCGAGGATTGGGTCGTCAGCCCAATGCCTCAACCCCCAACCTGGAGGACCAGGATTTGTATTGGGTTTACTCCCTTAGAGAGATTGGCTTCACCACGCCTTACAGAGCTCTCTCTACCCATGGTTTTCTTTCAGGTTTTCCTTCCCTTAGCCTTTGAGTTAATCCCTACCCGCAAGGCAGCGGGGGCAGCACCTATTTAATGGCGGTGCTTACTCGCCATGTCACCAGGCCGTTATCAAGCATTGTGGTATTTAATGAGTGTAGTCTTGCCAAGAACTACACTCCCACATTCTGATAACCTGGTCGCCTCGGTTCGGGGGGACTCCGGTCGAAACCGTCATGGTCCCTAATCTGCATATCTGCAGACCGTTCCGCTATCCACCACCCTGCGGACCCGCCCAGTAGCTGAGGCTCGCCCTGGGAATATTGTGTATTACCGCCTCTTAACACCCACACACATGCGCCAGAGGTGCAGCCATGAACTTTTGTCTGGGGGGGCAAGTATTAGGAAAAATGTACCAATAATAATGTCATTATCATGACGACTAACTGTTATTATTATTATTAGTAGTAGTTGTGGTAGTGTCAGAGACATTATCATCCTCATAAATTACACAAAGAGAGGGGTATTAGTCGGTGTTAAAGCATTTGTGCTGGATTTCACATTCATTAATAATAGAAAACAAGTACACAAAGTGTATTTTTGAATGACAGAAAATGCACGATGAATGCAGTCCTAATATTATTATTTTTGTATATATACGATATACAAGATAAGAGCCATGGTAGCTCAGTTGTTAGGGTATCTGACTACCATGGGAGAGACAAGGGTTCAATCCCCGGCAGGGGAGAACCGACATTTTTTCCACCTGTTCAAGAGGTTCCGGCACCCACCGAGCATCATATAAAGTGGGTACCTGCAGGAAACTCTGTGGGGTAAAGGCAGCCAGGGGCATGGTGCTTATCACATCACCCCATCTTCGGCCATGATCAATAAAGTGTGGGGCCCTAACTCTACACCCCTTATATGCCTTCATGGTGTGGTGCAAAGCACAGGGGAGCACTTCACCTTTTTCTTTTTTTTTGTATATATAAGATGTAAAACTTTCATGTACAACATATGTTTTACACATATTCAAAATGGAGTGATGTAAAATAAGAAAATACATGCCAACACTAAATTGTGTATGTATTCAACATTACTTTAATACATATATATATATATATACACACACACACAGCATATAGGACTATTATTTATATTCATTACATAATCAATTCATCCACCTCATAACAAACCAACAGCAAAAATTATATCAATTGTCTCTCAAATGTGCACGCTCCTTTTCCTACTAACAATTGTTCATGCATTTAAGACAAAATCAATTAAGAGAAGTCTTATTTCTCTCTTTGGTAATTTACAATGCATTACAGAAAACAATCATATTGCGAGTGAAGCGAACAAGAACAATTTTAATCCATTTTCTTGCAAACTGAAAACAATATTGATTTAATAGAGCACAAATAATTTCTTAAGGGGCCATTGCATTCTCTCTTTTACAACTTTTATCATTTAGATTGACTCCCGCCGCTCCCTAGCTATGGCTCTGAACTTGAGAAGACTAAGAAAAGCAGGCATGCGAATGAGAAAATTTTATGAAATGTATTTTTATTTGCATAAAATTGAAATCGAGTGCAATAATTGCATCTCTGTGCCGTCTGAGGTGCCCTTGGCCATCAATGTTTGCACCCTCGCCCTCCTTAGGTAGGTATTAGATATTTAATGCAACCAATTTATAGAATTGCATTGTATAGGTACCTGATTTACCTAACCAAATATTAAAACAGGACCACTCTGTTAATAACAGCATCTGAAAGTTCATATATGAGGGGCATCCTGAAAAAAGGCTCCAATGGTGACTGTATGCAGCACTAGTGGCTGGAGGGCGGGCAGGAAGAAGTGGCATATAGCTGTATTCTGGTACAGTCTCAATTCAGCAGTTTTAGGACAGTTCTAGGTTAAAGATTGCAGCTCTCATATAGTCTCCCACCGACTGCGATGTAGCCTACGTGTAGTAATCAGATTGTTTCATGCTCAGAATTTGGCACAGAGCCACCAGCAATCGTGTGAGGTGTGCAGACCGAACGTCGTGAGTGATGGTATGGTGAGCTGAGTGCACGTGGGCCCTTTGCATCACTTCAGGTGAGAGATCTTTGACCACTCCGTGTACAGCCCTGGCCTTCCATGCATCGACTTTCATCTCCTTGTTCAATTGAAGAGGTTTCTGGCAGACAAGGATTTGACAGCTACACTATGCCATGAGCATACAAAATTTAGTGCCATGTGACGACAAATGCCAGAACAAAGGTGGTGATTATGCCGAAAATTAGGTTAGGACTCCCTGTTTTTTTAACACGTCGCAAATAGTTATCTTAACTAATCGCGACTGCGTCGTTAAACAACGCAGTTCCTCCCTTCACCCCTTTTTTTGGGATTCCGTCAATTACTGGCGAATATGGCAAAGGAGTTAAATTACTTGGGTTTTTGAATGAGCATCTAGGAGGGTACCTTGTACAGAATTGATGTGAAATTGTCGCAATTTCTTGGTATGGCTTTTTTGCAGTTCATACGCCTATGATAATGATGACTGTGTTTTAAAATGTCGAAATCATTGGATTTAATCATCGTCTCAGAAAATGATTGAAGCATAGATGCTAAAGTAAGACAACAAAATTGTAGATTTCACAAATTTTGCTTATTTCCAAATTTTGAACATTTCTTTTTTTTGTTGAATAGTTGCTTAACATTTTTGAAGTACAAATATCAGCATAGTGATAAATGTGGTACAAAAAAATGGTTCAAACAAATTGTTTCTAGTCAACGTCGAAAGGGGCATAACTTGTTGCTTGATTGGGGTTAGCCAATATTATCTTAATGTTAAGGAGAACCTTGTTAATGATTTACTTAACGAAATCTTGTTGTGGTAATTGTAAAAAAGACTACATTCGTTTTGTTGTGAAGATTTAATTGTTGAATAAAATGCGTCATTGAATTGTTGAAAATTGGGCATCTGTTTTTGACTTCGTGTAAACTTAATTTTCCCTTTATCACTGCGTGGTCGAAAATACCAAAAGAAGAGTAAAATATGCATTTGTAGTTGCATGTAATTGTAGTTTTTGGTGGAGGTGAATAATTCTAGATTGCAATAAGGTTAGTGTAGCGTATAATGCATTTTGGAAGTTCTTGCAGTACGTCTTTCTTAATTTCCAGAATAAATTCGTAAACGGCAACATTCTTGTTCCCCGCCCTTTTTTATTTTAAATTGAAATTAGGAATTGTGAAGTTCGTAGTCAACTTTGAGGTGCCGCGAACAACGTGGCAATAACCTCCACCCCCCCCCCCACCCACCCCCCAATTGATTTTGTAAGTTCGTACCAAGGTGCTTAAAACCATACCACGGCCTTTGAGGTAGCATATAAGATCAAGCCCAGTCACGACTTTGAAAATAAAAAGCACCTTGCAAACTTGAACGTTACAGTGTGTGATGTGCAAAACTCGCATGCAATCATTGAGCGTCATTTTCAGCAACGGTTTGCAGTGAATGTGTGGTGTGGCATTGTCAGGGACAACCTGATAGGTCCGTACGTGTTGCCCAATACTTTGTCCGTTGGGAACTATTGTGTGTTCCTACGGGAAGTTCTACCTGAACTGTTGGAAAATGTACCCCTTGCAATTAGGCAAGCTGTATGGTATCAACATGACAGTGACCCTGCACATTTGACCGCCAAGCCAGAGCTGTACTCAACAATACATACGGTGATAGATGGATTGGTAGGCGTGGACCTGTTCTGTGGCCACCTCGGTCACCCGACCTCACAATGCTAGATTTCGTCTTGTGGGGCGAAATGAAGAAGCTGGTCTACGAAACCCCAGTGGAAAGTGTGAAAGACCGCGTTGCTCGAGTTACCGCCGCTGCTGGGATGATCACTGACATGCCCAACGTATTTGAGCATATCAGAGCGTCCCTGCTACACCGATGCCGTCTGTGTGTAGATGTGGCTGGCGGACATTTTCAACAACATCTGTGATATGTATCGTATGTCATTTCCACAGCCAATAAAGAATACTACTTGTGTACGTGTGTGTCATCATACACCTCTTGCACATGTTGTCTGTGTCCCCTCTTCTCTGGGGAATCCCCTTCTGCAGCCTGCTTTTCGGACACTTACTGGCAAAATGTTCTTCATGTGCTGTGATCTCCATCATTTCCCTTTGTACCCCCATTCGATACCTGCGCAACATATTCCCGGGAATCCATCACTTCCTGTGGGGAATCCCTGCCACATTCATTTTCGACACGTGATTTGTGCATCATTCGCTAGCCCAGGTGTGTTTTCTTCGGGGATATCGTGCCACACCTTCTTTATGAGTACTATTTGTCGGCATATGGAGGTGTGAAGTCAATTTTCACACGATTTCGGCATCCTCTAGCTCCGACACGGTGCGTCATTCGACAAAATTCCATTTAAATTTTCGTCTTCATTTCACTTGGCGATTCACCTCCTTCGCGTTGTAAACAGAATTTTGCACCACCCTGTATATATATTGCATAAACTTCCTGATCTGACTCAAATTTAGCAACCAAAATCATTACAAATACGGAACTACTTCGGTTGAGTGCCATACTCACCTGCGAGTAACAGCATGGCAGATCTGACCACAAGTAGTACCAGGTTAAAATCAAGTGAAATTTTCTGCCAAATAGAATAGTGAAATTCATTTTACAATCATTTTCAAGTTATTCAATGTTAAGAGTAAACACTGCCATTGTTACGTTCACGCTATTCATCAATGTTAGTTCCTTGTTATGTAGTGAAACAAGATGTCATCGATCAAAGTAGATAACATTAACATTAGCTTACATTGTGGTGGACAGAGTGCAAGGATAGTTGCAGACCTCAACCTCACACATCCTGAGAGATGACCGGCCAATTGCTCATAGCACAGTGGTGGCACTCATCCAGAAATTGAAGCAAAGGGGGAGTGTGTGTGTGTGGTCACTACAATGCAGCAAGCACTGCTTGGAAATGCTTGTGAAAAACTAACAAAAGCCGAAAGCCACCCTTTGTGCTTTTAGTGGGGGGCACATGCCCCATTCGTGCGATTTTCAAATGGGAAGGTATGTTTGGAATGCAGATTCGGAAAGGTGGGGAAAAATATGATTGTCATATGAAACATTTGTCTGTACCACCTACCGTTTTCCGTGTAGAAAATGGTTTTGCAAAAAAAGGAAGGTGAGCCAAATTGAGTATGCCGAGCTTAACAATTAAGATAAGTGCAGCACCATAACAGTTTCGGAAAATGCAGGACACAAGCTTTCCAACGATATGCCACATGATGACTGCGGAACTAAAAAAGGATGAAACCACGTGACCCAAAAAAGGGTGTCTAAAGTTAGGGAAGAACTCGAAAATTTCAAATGGCAAGGGGTTTCGAGTAATACCTCGTTTTAAAGGTCACAGAAAACGTGAAAAGGATGCGAACATGATTTTGTAATCCACTGACCGGTTTCAAAATGGCGACCAAAACAATTCCGACCCCTGAAGTTGGTGTTCCAAAGTGAGGAATTACGTATGTAAATAGCAAAACACAAACACTGGACAGAGGACACCAGATCCTGTACAAAGAATGCCAGCAGAACAGCTGATTATTCGTGACAAGGTTTCTAAATGGTTACTGGTTCGCTACCATTGTCAGACCATGCCACCCGTCACATGTAACGTCAGTGTACTGAACGTACATGTGAGAGGTTTGCGGTTTCGTATTAGTACATGCCTCTGTGAGTGTACAACATGAAGTGAGTAGAACTTCAGGTCCATTGTGTACGAGTAGGAATAAGCATAAGCACGTTGGGTAGGCTGAAGTACACAACACAGCATGCTGGCCCAGTCGACAAATTACAAAGTACGCCAATTGCCGGTGCATCCAGTTCCATTTGACTGCACGTACGCAGTTCCCACTGACCGGTTCAACAAAGGCAATCGGAAAGTAACACGGGTCAAGGTGTGATGCTGCTTTCATCCAAAACTCAAAATTTGGAGATGGGATGTAGCCCCCATCAATTTCCTAACCCAACCTCTCGAACGCCACTGCTTGGAACAACAGAGCACAACTGTCCTTTTCTCCATATGCCACGCGCATGTCCATGAACCGCGTGAAAAAAAATCGTGTCTGATTCTTTAAAGCTATCCGCAAACTTTCTTCTTATACTGAGATGACAACACTTACCGTGCTGTGGATCTGTGTAGCACGCTAGCAGACTGATTTCGCGAGCTGATTGGCTCCGACCATACCTCCCCCGTAGAACCGAGGGGCATTCGGCCAGATTCGGCGTGCGGCGAGGTGGTGAAAACGTGCTATGAAGCCAATAGTACGGTATTCGTTGTAGCTTAACAGCGTGCGGAAAATATTATAGTGCGCTGCAAATTTTTGAGCCTCTTAACGTGAGAAGTTTCATTTCACTGCAGTGTTTTATTAAACTTCTTGAATCTATGAAATGTGTCCCTTTCTTTCTTTTCATTTTAGTAAATTGAATAACGTGCTATAGCACGGTAGCACGTATTAAGCAGCCGCCACTGGTTGAACTTCTAAACGAACAAGAACACAAGACAGAAGGAGTACTTTGTAAGCGCAACATGTAAGTTCTTATTTTTATTATTATTTTTGTTATTATAGTATAAATGTCACCATTTATATATATTTGTGTAGTGTGAAGTTTCGTTTAAAAGTCCTGAAAATTTCATTGTAATTGAGCAAATGGTTTTTAAGATATGTTCAATTTTGTGATATTATGCAAAAATTGCTGTTTTAGTGTTTTAAAATTACCGCCTCTCGCAGCGGCTGATGGGTATTTAACTTCCGGCTTGAAGGGTTTATTGTTAAGCTTGCTATACTCGATTTAGCTCACCTTCCTTTTTTTGCAAAACCATTTTCTACACTGAAAACGGTAGGTGGTACAGACAAATGTTTCATATGACAATCATATTTTTTCCCTGCCTTTCCGAATCTGAATTCCAAACATACCCTTCCCATTTGAAAATCACACGAACGGGTCATGTACCCCCCACTAAAACCACAAAGGGTTTGAGCCAAAAAGACTAGGATTTCAAATCAGTCAATTCTCTTTGGTTTGAGCCAGTGTTGTTTGCTGGAGGATCTATTCCAGAAACAGGGAATATTGAAGCCTAAAAATTACAAAAAGGGGAAAAAGATGAAACGCATAAAAATGAGCAAGTAAATCGGAAATACTAATTAGTGTTAGATATAACAGTAATATCGGTTATAATAATACTAATGTACTAAACATTTTCAAAAGTGGCGTAAGGGTAAATGTAGTTCAAAAAAATTGAACATTTGTACCAAAAAATGGAGGAGGGAAGGGGTCGGAAGTATGGGGATAAATCGCTGACCACGCCTGTCCAAAAATGCAGAAATCAGTACAGCAGCCAGTACAGAGGATTATCCAAAATGTTCCATCTGATGGGGTAAAAGTTTGAATTTGGGGGTAGGGGTAAAATGGTAAATTTAGAGCCAAAATGACCATAAATTAGGCCTCAGTAAAAAAAATTTAGGGAATGTGTGGTTAAATCACTGATGCTGAGCTTACAATGTTGGAAAGGTGATAGATACTCCACCATTGGACTTAATATTTTGTTAAAAATCTAATTTTACTGTACTACATTAGAGCAAACTATGAACATGGACACTATTTAAAAACAAGGTACAAGTATCTACATCAGCTTATTAAATTTTAAAACACATTGAAAAACGTAAAAAAAAACCACTGAAAAATTTCTGTCCATGAACATTTATAATCTAACAAGAAAATTTCCCAAGTATACAGACTTAAAATTTGATTTGTATCTCTCGCAACATAAATTATCTACAAGGCACACTTCAGGAAAAGGTCAAAAGACAAAATTTAAGATTATCGATTCTAAATTCAAATTAAATTATATAATATTAATTTATCTCAGTGCATCAGTAGACAAAGGAGCACAACTTGAGTTCTATGTGGTGAGAGAAATATAGTTTCCAGGAGCTACATCAGTTGTTTTCAAAACACCATTTTAACATGCTGTATTATGTAATCAGCTCTATGAATCTTGTGTCACATAAGAACTATGACAATGAGTACATAGGAGACAGTACATGCAGCTTGATAAAATTCAAGTATAATTCCTGGTTTTCAAGGCAAAATTTCAAAAAAATTCAAGGCCACAAGCAGATGTTTTCTCTATTTTAATATTGTGTATTACCGCCTCTTAACACCCACACACATGCGCCAAAGGTGCAACCATGAACTTTTGTCTGGGGGGGGGCAAGTATTAGGAAAAATGTACCAATAATAATGTCATTATCATGACGACTAACTGTTATTATTATTATTAGTAGTAGTTGTGGTAGTGTCAGAGACATTATCATCCTCATAAATTACACAAAGAGAGGGGTATTAGTCGGTGTTAAAGCATTTGTGCTGGATTTCACATTCATTAATAATAGAAAACAAGTACACAAAGTGTATTTTTGAATGACAGAAAATGCAAGATGAATGCAGTCCTAATATTATTATTTTTGTATATATACGATATACAAGATAAGAGCCGTGGTAGCTCAGTTGTTAGGGTATCTGACTACCATGGGAGAGACAAGGGTTCAATCCCCGGCAGGGGAGAACCGACATTTTTTCCACCTGTTCAAGAGGTTCCGGCACCCACCGAGCATCATATAAAGTGGGTACCTGCAGGAAACTCTGTGGGGTAAAGGCAGCCAGGGGCATGGTGCTTATCACATCACCCCATCTTCGGCCATGATCAATAAAGTGTGGGGCCCTAACTCTACACCCCTTATATGCCTTCATGGTGTGGTGCAAAGCACAGGGGAGCACTTCACCTTTTTCTTTTTTTTTGTATATATAAGATGTAAAACTTTCATGTACAACATATGTTTTACACATATTCAAAATGGAGTGATGTAAAATAAGAAAATACATGCCAACACTAAATTGTGTATGTATTCAACATTACTTTAATACATATATATATATATATATATATACACACACACACAGCATATAGGACTATTATTTATATTCATTACATAATCAATTCATCCACCTCATAACAAACCAACAGCAAAAATTATATCAATTGTCTCTCAAATGTGCACGCTCCTTTTCCTACTAACAATTGTTCATGCATTTAAGACAAAATCAATTAAGAGAAGTCTTATTTCTCTCTTTGGTAATTTACAATGCATTACAGAAAACAATCATATTGCGAGTGAAGCGAACAAGAACAATTTTAATCCATTTTCTTGCAAACTGAAAACAATATTGATTTAATAGAGCACAAATAATTTCTTAAGGGGCCATTGCATTCTCTCTTTTACAACTTTTATCATTTAGATTGACTCCCGCCGCTCCCTAGCTATGGCTCTGAACTTGAGAAGACTAAGAGAAGCAGGCATGCGAATGAGAAAATTTTATGAAATGTATTTTTATTTGCATAAAATTGAAATCGAGTGCAATAATTGCATCTCTGTGCCGTCTGAGGTGCCCTTGGCCATCAATGTTTGCACCCTCGCCCTCCTTAGGTAGGTATTAGATATTTAATGCAACCAATTTATAGAATTGCATTGTATAGGTACCTGATTTACCTAACCAAATATTAAAACAGGACCACTCTGTTAATAACAGCATCTGAAAGTTCATATATGAGGGGCATCCTGAAAAAAGGCTCCAATGGTGACTGTATGCAGCACTAGTGGCTGGAGGGCGGGCAGGAAGAAGTGGCATATAGCTGTATTCTGGTACAGTCTCAATTCAGCAGTTTTAGGACAGTTCTAGGTTAAAGATTGCAGCTCTCATATAGTCTCCCACCGACTGCGATGTAGCCTACGTGTAGTAATCAGATTGTTTCATGCTCAGAATTTGGCACAGAGCCACCAGCAATCGTGTGAGGTGTGCAGACCGAACGTCGTGAGTGATGGTATGGTCAGACAATGGTGAGCTGAGTACACGTGGGCCCTTTGCATCACTTCAGGTGAGAGATCTTTGACCACTCCGTGTACAGCCCTGGCCTTCCATGCATCGACTTTCATCTCCTTGTTCAATTGAAGAGGTTTCTGGCAGACAAGGATTTGACAGCTACACTGTGGTAGAGACTGTTCCAGTCTTTGCTGTCAGACACACATGCCATGAGCATACAAAATTTAGTGCCATGTGACTACAAATGCCAGAACAAAGGTGGTGATTATGCCGAAAATTAGGTTAGGACTCCCTGTTTTTTTAACACGTCGCAAATAGTTATCTTAACTAATCGCGACTGCGTCGTTAAACAACGCAGTTCCTCCCTTCACCCCTTTTTTTGGGATTCCGTCAATTACTGGCGAATATGGCAAAGTAGTTAAATTACTTGGGTTTTTGAATGAGCATCTAGGAGGGTACCTTGTACAGAATTGATGTGAAATTGTCGCAATTTCTTGGTATGGCTTTTTTGCAGTTCATACGCCTATGATAATGATGACTGTGTTTTAAAATGTCGAAATCATTGGATTTAATCATCGTCTCAGAAAATGATTGAAGCATAGATGCTAAAGTAAGACAACAAAATTGTAGATTTCACAAATTTTGCTTATTTCCAAATTTTGAACATTTCTTTTTTTTGTTGAATAGTTGCTTAACATTTTTGAAGTACAAATATCAGCATAGTGATAAATGTGGTACAAAAAAATGGTTCAAACAAATTGTTTCTAGTCAACGTCGAAAGGGGCATAACTTGTTGCTTGATTGGGGTTAGCCAATATTATCTTAATGTTAAGGAGAACCTTGTTAATGATTTACTTAACGAAATCTTGTTGTGGTAATTGTAAAAAAGACTACATTCGTTTTGTTGTGAAGATTTAATTGTTGAATAAAATGCGTCATTGAATTGTTGAAAATTGGGCATCTGTTTTTGACTTCGTGTAAACTTAATTTTCCCTTTATCACTGCGTGGTCGAAAATACCAAAAGAAGAGTAAAATATGCATTTGTAGTTGCATGTAATTGTAGTTTTTGGTGGAGGTGAATAATTCTAGATTGCAATAAGGTTAGTGTAGCGTATAATGCATTTTGGAAGTTCTTGCAGTACGTCTTTCTTAATTTCCAGAATAAATTCGTAAACGGCAACATTCTTGTTCCCCGCCCTTTTTTATTTTAAATTGAAATTAGGAATTGTGAAGTTCGTAGTCAACTTTGAGGTGCCGCGAACAACGTGGCAATAACCTCCACCCCCCCCCCCACCCACCCCCCAATTGATTTTGTAAGTTCGTACCAAGGTGCTTAAAACCATACCACGGCCTTTGAGGTAGCATATAAGATCAAGCCCAGTCACGACTTTGAAAATAAAAAGCACCTTGCAAACTTGAACGTTACAGTGTGTGATGTGCAAAACTCGCATGCAATCATTGAGCGTCATTTTCAGCAACGGTTTGCAGTGAATGTGTGGTGTGGCATTGTCAGGGACAACCTGATAGGTCCGTACGTGTTGCCCAATACTTTGTCCGGTGGGAACTATTGTGTGTTCCTACGGGAAGTTCTACCTGAACTGTTGGAAAATGTACCCCTTGCAATTAGGCAAGCTGTATGGTATCAACATGACAGTGACCCTGCACATTTGACCGCCAAGCCAGAGCTGTACTCAACAATACATACGGTGATAGATGGATTGGTAGGCGTGGACCTGTTCTGTGGCCACCTCGGTCACCCGACCTCACAATGCTAGATTTCGTCTTGTGGGGCGAAATGAAGAAGCTGGTCTACGAAACCCCAGTGGAAAGTGTGAAAGACCGCGTTGCTCGAGTTACCGTCGCTGCTGGGATGATCACTGACATGCCCAACGTATTTGAGCATATCAGAGCGTCCCTGCTACACCGATGCCGTCTGTGTGTAGATGTGGCTGGCGGACATTTTCAACAACATCTGTGATATGTATCGTATGTCATTTCCACAGCCAATAAAGAATACTACTTGTGTACGTGTGTGTCATCATACACCTCTTGCACATGTTGTCTGTGTCCCCTCTTCTCTGGGGAATCCCCTTCTGCAGCCTGCTTTTCGGACACTTACTGGCAAAATGTTCTTCATGTGCTGTGATCTCCATCATTTCCCTTTGTACCCCCATTCGATACCTGCGCAACATATTCCCGGGAATCCATCACTTCCTGTGGGGAATCCCTGCCACATTCATTTTCGACACGTGATTTGTGCATCATTCGCTAGCCCAGGTGTGTTTTCTTCGGGGATATCGTGCCACACCTTCTTTATGAGTACTATTTGTCGGCATATGGAGGTGTGAAGTCAATTTTCACACGATTTCGGCATCCTCTAGCTCCGACACGGTGCGTCATTCGACAAAATTCCATTTAAATTTTCGTCTTCATTTCACTTGGCGATTCACCTCCTTCGCGTTGTAAACAGAATTTTGCACCACCCTGTATATATATTGCATAAACTTCCTGATCTGACTCAAATTTAGCAACCAAAATCATTACAAATACGGAACTACTTCGGTTGAGTGCCATACTCACCTGCGAGTAACAGCATGGCAGATCTGACCACAAGTAGTACCAGGTTAAAATCAAGTGAAATTTTCTGCCAAATAGAATAGTGAAATTCATTTTACAATCATTTTCAAGTTATTCAATGTTAAGAGTAAACACTGCCATTGTTACGTTCACGCTATTCATCAATGTTAGTTCCTTGTTATGTAGTGAAACAAGATGTCATCGATCAAAGTAGAGAACATTAACATTAGCTTACATTGTGGTGGACAGAGTGCAAGGATAGTTGCAGACCTCAACCTCACACATCCTGAGAGATGACCGGCCAATTGCTCATAGCACAGTGGTGGCACTCATCCAGAAATTGAAGCAAAGGGGGAGTGTGTGTGTGTGGTCACTACAATGCAGCAAGCACTGCTTGGAAATGCTTGTGAAAAACTAACAAAAGCCGAAAGCCACCCTTTGTGGTTTTAGTGGGGGGCACATGCCCCATTCGTGCGATTTTCAAATGGGAAGGTATGTTTGGAATGCAGATTCGGAAAGGTGGGGGAAAATATGATTGTCATATGAAACATTTGTCTGTACCACCTACCGTTTTCCGTGTAGAAAATGGTTTTGCAAAAAAAGGAAGGTGAGCCAAATTGAGTATGCCGAGCTTAACAATTAAGATAAGTGCAGCACCATAACAGTTTCGGAAAATGCAGGACACAAGCTTTCCAACGATATGCCACATGATGACTGCGGAACTAAAAAAGGATGAAACCACGTGACCCAAAAAAGGGTGTCTAAAGTTAGGGAAGAACTCGAAAATTTCAAATGGCAAGGGGTTTCGAGTAATACCTCGTTTTAAAGGTCACAGAAAACGTGAAAAGGATGCGAACATGATTTTGTAATCCACTGACCGGTTTCAAAATGGCGACCAAAACAATTCCGACCCCTGAAGTTGGTGTTCCAAAGTGAGGAATTACGTATGTAAATAGCAAAACACAAACACTGGACAGAGGACACCAGATCCTGTACAAAGAATGCCAGCAGAACAGCTGATTATTCGTGACAAGGTTTCTAAATGGTTACTGGTTCGCTACCATTGTCAGACCATGCCACCCGTCACATGTAACGTCAGTGTACTGAACGTACATGTGAGAGGTTTGCGGTTTCGTATTAGTACATGCCTCTGTGAGTGTACAACATGAAGTGAGTAGAACTTCAGGTCCATTGTGTACGAGTAGGAATAAGCATAAGCACGTTGGGTAGGCTGAAGTACACAACACAGCATGCTGGCCCAGTCGACAAATTACAAAGTACGCCAATTGCCGGTGCATCCAGTTCCATTTGACTGCACGTACGCAGTTCCCACTGACCGGTTCAACAAAGGCAATTGGAAAGTAACACGGGTCAAGGTGTGATGCTGCTTTCATCCAAAACTCAAAATTTGGAGATGGGATGTAGCCCCCATCAATTTCCTAACCCAACCTCTCGAACGCCACTGCTTGGAACAACAGAGCACAACTGTCCTTTTCTCCATATGCCACGCGCATGTCCATGAACCGCGTGAAAAAAAATCGTGTCTGATTCTTTAAAGCTATCCGCAAACTTTCTTCTTATACTGAGATGACAACACTTACCGTGCTGTGGATCTGTGTAGCACGCTAGCAGACTGATTTCGCGAGCTGATTGGCTCCGACCATACCTCCCCCGTAGAACCGAGGGGCATTCGGCCAGATTCGGCGTGCGGCGAGGTGGTGAAAACGTGCTATGAAGCCAATAGCACGGTATTCGTTGTAGCTTAACAGCGTGCGGAAAATATTATAGTGCGCTGCAAATTTTTGAGCCTCTTAACGTGAGAAGTTTCATTTCACTGCAGTGTTTTATTAAACTTCTTGAATCTATGAAATGTGTCCCTTTCTTTCTTTTCATTTTAGTAAATTGAATAACGTGCTATAGCACGGTAGCACGTATTAAGCAGCCGCCACTGGTTGAACTTCTAAACTAACAAGAACACAAGACAGAAGGAGTACTTTGTAAGCGCAACATGTAAGTTCTTATTTTTATTATTATTTTTGTTATTATAGTATAAATGTCACCATTTATATATATTTGTGTAGTGTGAAGTTTCGTTTAAAAGTCCTGAAAATTTCATTGTAATTGAGCAAATGGTTTTTAAGATATGTTCAATTTTGTGATATTATGCAAAAATTGCTGTTTTAGTGATTTAAAATTACCGCCTCTCGCAGCGGCTGATGGGTATTTAACTCCCGGGTTGAAGGGTTAATTGTTAAGCTTGCTATACTCGATTTAGCTCACCTTCCTTTTTTTGCAAAACCATTTTCTACACTGAAAACGGTAGGTGGTTCAGACAAATGTTTCATATGACAATCATATTTTTTCCCTGCCTTTCCGAATCTGAATTCCAAACATACCCTTCCCATTTGAAAATCACACGAACGGGTCATGTACCCCCCACTAAAACCACAAAGGGTTTGAGCCAAAAAGACTAGGATGTCAAATCAGTCAATTCTCTTTGGTTTGAGCCAGTGTTGTTTGCTGGAGGATCTATTCCAGAAACAGGGGATATTGAAGCCTAAAAATTACAAAAAGGGAAAAAAGATGAAACGCATAAAAATGAGCAAGTAAATCGGAAATGCTAATTAGTGTTAGATATAACAGTAATATCGGTTATAATAATACTAATGTACTAAACATTTTCAAAAGTGGCGTAAGGGTAAATGTAGTTTAAAAAAATTGAACATTTGTACAAAAAAAATGGAGGAGGGAAGGGGTCGGAAGTATGGGGATAAATCGCTGACCACGCCTGTCCAAAAATGCAGAAATCAGTACAGCAGCCAGTACAGAGGATTATCCAAAATGTTCCATCTGATGGGGTAAAAGTTTGAATTTGGGGGTAGGGGTAAAATGGTAAATTTAGAGCCAAAATGACCATAAATTAGGCCTCAGTAAAAAAAATTTAGGGAATGTGTGGTTAAATCACTGATGCTGAGCTTACAATGTTGGAAAGGTGATAGATACTCCACCATTGGACTTAATATTTTGTTAAAAAGTCTAATTTTACTGTACTACATTAGAGCAAACTATGAACATGGACACTATTTAAAAACAAGGTACAAGTATCTACATCAGCTTATTAAATTTTAAAACACATTGAAAAACGTAAAAAAAATCCACTGAAAAATTTCTGTCCATGAACATTTATAATGTAACTAGAAAATTTCCCAAGTATACAGACTTAAAATTTGATTTGTATCTCTCGCAACATAAATTATCTACAAAGTTCTATAGCAATGCTGATTTTGTTGCTATTTATAGGCACACTTCAGGAAAAGGTCAAAAGACAAAATTTAAGATTATCGATTCTAAATTCAAATTAAATTATATAATATTAATTTATCTCAGTGCATCAGTAGACAAAGGAGCACAACTTGAGTTCTATGTGGTGAGAGAAATATAGTTTCCAGGAGCTACATCAGTGGTTTTCAAAACACCATTTTAACATGCTGTATTATGTAATCAGCTCTATGAATCTTGTGTCACATAAGAACTATGACAATGAGTACATAGGAGACAGTACATGCAGCTTGATAAAATTCAAGTATAATTCCTGGTTTTCAAGGCAAAATTTCAAAAAAATTCAAGGCCACAAGCAGATGTTTTCTCTATTTCAATATTGTATATTACCGCCTCTTAACACCCACACACATGCGCCAGAGGTGCAGCCATGAACTTTTGTCTGGGGGGGGGGCAAGTATTAGGAAAAATGTACCAATAATAATGTCATTATCATGACGACTAACTGTTATTATTATTATTAGTAGTAGTTGTATTAGTGTCAGAGACATTATCATCTTCATAAATTACACAAAGAGAGGGGTATTAGTCGGTGTTAAAGCATTTGTGCTGGATTTCACATTCATTAATAATAGAAAACAAGTACACAAAGTGTATTTTTGAATGACAGAAAATGCACGATGAATGCAGTCCTAATATTATTATTTTTGTATATATACGATATACAAGATAAGAGCCGTGGTAGCTCAGTTGTTAGGGTATCTGACTACCATGGGAGAGACAAGGGTTCAATCCCCGGCAGGGGAGAACCGACATTTTTTCCACCTGTTCAAGAGGTTCCGGCACCCACCGAGCATCATATAAAGTGGGTACCTGCAGGAAACTCTGTGGGGTAAAGGCAGCCAGGGGCATGGTGCTTATCACATCACCCCATCTTCGGCCATGATCAATAAAGTGTGGGGCCCTAACTCTACACCCCTTATATGCCTTCATGGTGTGGTGCAAAGCACAGGGGAGCACTTCACCTTTTTCTTTTTTTTTGTATATATAAGATGTAAAACTTTCATGTACAACATATGTTTTACACATATTCAAAATGGAGTGATGTAAAATAAGAAAATACATGCCAACACTAAATTGTGTATGTATTCAACATTACTTTAATACATATATATATATATATATATATACACACACACACAGCATATAGGACTATTATTTATATTCATTACATAATCAATTCATCCACCTCATAACAAACCAACAGCAAAAATTATATCAATTGTCTCTCAAATGTGCACGCTCCTTTTCCTACTAACAATTGTTCATGCATTTAAGACAAAATCAATTAAGAGAAGTCTTATTTCTCTCTTTGGTAATTTACAATGCATTACAGAAAACAATCATATTGCGAGTGAAGCGAACAAGAACAATTTTAATCCATTTTCTTGCAAACTGAAAACAATATTGATTTAATAGAGCACAAATAATTTCTTAAGGGGCCATTGCATTCTCTCTTTTACAACTTTTATCATTTAGATTGACTCCCGCCGCTCCCTAGCTATGGCTCTGAACTTGAGAAGACTAAGAAAAGCAGGCATGCGAATGAGAAAATTTTATGAAATGTATTTTTATTTGCATAAAATTGAAATCGAGTGCAATAATTGCATCTCTGTGCCGTCTGAGGTGCCCTTGGCCATCAATGTTTGCACCCTCGCCCTCCTTAGGTAGGTATTAGATATTTAATGCAACCAATTTATAGAATTGCATTGTATAGGTACCTGATTTACCTAACCAAATATTAAAACAGGACCACTCTGTTAATAACAGCACCTGAAAGTTCATATATGAGGGGCATCCTGAAAAAAGGCTCCAATGCTGACTGTATGCAGCACTAGTGGCTGGAGGGCGGGCAGGAAGAAGTGGCATATAGCTGTATTCTGGTACAGTCTCAATTCAGCAGTTTTAGGACAGTTCTAGGTTAAAGATTGCAGCTCTCATATAGTCTCCCACCAACTGCGATGTAGCCTACGTGTAGTAATCAGATTGTTTCATGCTCAGAATTTGGCACAGAGCCACCAGCAATCGTGTGAGGTGTGCAGACCGAACGTCGTGAGTGATGGTATGGTCAGACAATGGTGAGCTGAGTACACGTGGGCTCTTTGCATCACTTCAGGTGAGAGATCTTTGACCACTCCGTGTACAGCCCTGGCCTTCCATGCATCGACTTTCATCTCCTTGTTCAATTGAAGAGGTTTCTGGCAGACAAGGATTTGACAGCTACACTGTGGTAGAGACTGTTCCAGTCTTTGCTGTCAGACACACATGCCATGAGCATACAAAATTTAGTGCCATGTGACTACAAATGCCAGAACAAAGGTGGTGATTATGCCGAAAATTAGGTTAGGACTCCCTGTTACTAATGCAATAAATTACAACTGATATTCTTGTTTTTTTTATGCCTAATAGGTAGGGACCTTGATTTTTGTGTTTTTTTTTCAAATTCGTGTAATTTTTTATTTTTTTACTATTCGGTGTTATTTTACCCGAAATTCACATTTTTGTTTTAGTGCATTTTCTGGCAAATACCTGAAATTATACCTTCATGGTGTTTTTTAACTACTGTTTCAAATTAAAATTTCTATTTGGTGTGTGTTGCCATTACACAAAAAATGATTTGTTTTATGTTATGTTAAAGAATAGGCCCAAATTCCCAGACACAACTGTAGCACTAATATAGATTCGGTAAGGAAGAAATTTTCTGATATGAAAGATTGTTTTATTCACTAGAATCTGGAATATCTATAATTTTGTTACAATTAAAGGCATTTAAGTAAATAAGAGAAAATATAATGTCTCCATCAGGTTCAAACTGCTGCATGCAGATGGTGTTGAAGTGGTAGTTCTTGTCAAGACTGGTGCATTTTTGTCTCCTATGACTAGTAAGGAAGATTTTGTTGTGAAACAACAAATCCAGTATGTAGCCGAAAGTACCTGAAATACTATGTGAAAAGGCGAACACCTTTTATATCTTAAGAAAGTAGTGGTTATGTTCATGGTTTTTGAAGTGCCGTATCATCGTGGTGCTAATTTTAGCATACACTGTTGCCAAAATTTCACTCTGTGATTTCTAACGATATGATCAACTTTTTTATTCGCTGCAATTTATTGACAATTTTTTATATAAAACTATAAGTAGCATAAAGTAAATCATTTTTGAAGATTTTGTCAATGTACATTAAAATTTCTATTTGGTGTGTGATGCCATTATGAGGATTATGAATGATGAGGATAAATACAATGCAACCAGGGTTCGAACCTGGACGAACCTGACTCCATAAAGCATTGTACTTGCCACATTATATGAAAACATATCCAACGATTATTTTGTATTTTTCAATGAATGGCACAGTGGCAGCGTCGTCACTTGTAATCAAGAGGTCCTGGGTTCGATACCTGGTTCAGATCCCACTTAAAACTGTAGGTCCAGTCCCGATTAGCCTTACTGTGCATAAAATAGACTTTTATACCTGCCGCAAAATTAGTTTGGTATTGAGAGCTGAAGGAACACGCGTCACGGTGTTGCCATATCATGCGGTACAGTACGCACTGCAGCCGTCTGACGCTGTGTCGAGGAAAACGTGTTATGAAAAGGAACAACAATGATGAAATGTGTTACTGTTTTTCGAGGAAAATGGAATAACAATGATGACAACAATGATGAATGTATTATTGTTTTTTCTATTCATTTCCATCTCCCTTACAACATGAATGAATTAATGAAACGAGCATTGCTTACAGGTTACCTTTTCAATCCATTCTGTATATACACTTTCAATAATAACTTCTTTCCGAAGTCTCCGTTAAAGTCTGCCCGTCTTTCAATTATACCGCAACTGAAGTGCACAAAGTCCAGTTGGTGGGGCGTCTGACTTTCACGCATGAGACCCGTGGTGGTTCGTGGAACTTTTTCAAATATCCCCAGGCTCCGGGGTCGACTCAGCCCAAGTGACTACCTGGGGCAAACCTGTGGTAAAGGCGGTTTGTGAACCATATCACCGCCATAATATGGCCTAGGTCGAGGTCGAGAATGTGTGGAGCTCTACCTCCACATCTCCATATGCCTCCATACTTTATTTTGGGTCCATTATTTTTTTTCTGCATGAGAATCCCAGATATTTTATGACTGTCCTTAAAGATGTTTCCCCACCTTGTAAAAATGCCGAATCTTTCAACGAAACGCGCAGTTTCCCAACAGTGGGATGATCTTTCCTCCTATAATAAGAGTAAATATGGCGAGAATAGCATCTTGCTGAAAAGTATCTAAATTTGTCACGTGTTTACTGATATTCCTATTCGTTCCTGGGATTTCCAATTGTGAAGCCTCGCATTTATTTATTTATTTATTTATTTATTTCTACCACATTATATTTTTCTTTCCCTATGGTAACAATAGTGTTCTTAGACACGCCGAAAGCAGCAGCAGTCCTGTCCAGAACTTTGTTTACAGAAATGATTCGACCCCCCATTGTTTTACTCTTGCTCAAATTATTTGCGCTCAGAACAAACCATCTCCCACGTTTGATCTTTGAGAAGAATTCCTTTTTCTTTTAATGCATGGCCTCTTTGGTACATTGTCATCTTGAGTATTGCCTCCCATGCTTGACATTCTTCACACAAGCACACGACACACTCAAGCAGAACACAGAAAATTATGTACAAAAAATAACACACTAAAACAACACGCTATATACAACAAAGAATACTCTAAATTCAATAAACACTAAACAAACGGACTGGTTAAAATATCACAGTAACGCAACGCAACAAACAAACAACACGTCCTCTTCCAACAACATGAAATCTGATCGCAGGAAGAATCGCCCGATAAGCGGCAACACCGAGAAAAACGTTTTCTGTTGCTAGGTAACCAGGGCCTGGGTGAAGCACTGGGAAGATTTTGATTGGCTCGCATGCCAGCAACCCACCCTCCCGCAGTGACGTAGACCCGATTTCAACACGTGGTTCTCAAGTGTCAATACCAAACTAATTTTGCGGCAGGTATAACACCAAATCAATCAATCTATGAATGTAACAATAAGTGCTGCTATTATTTGTTATGCACGTTCCTGTTAGGTACAAATTAATGTTTAACAAACATTATAAAGTTGGAACTGATGCATTGAAGTGATCGCCTACCGTGTAGCAAACCAGTAACCCTTTAATTACAAGACGATATCGTCAACCGCTGTAGTACTATTTAGATCTATTATTTTCACGTCCATTTACAGAAGATATGTAAGTTTTGTATTTCATTATTAATATTTAACTTATCTAAGGTTGTAACAAGAAAATGTAAATATTTTTAAAATGCATTATAAGTTGACTCATACACGATATTAACTTTATTTTTATTCTTCTTTTTCAGAGAAGCATTTGAGAGTAACTTTTGTAAAAGAGGACAACAAAATTGATTGACAATGGCAGCTGTCCACCATCACAGTTTGCAGATAAGATGCTGTGAAATACGAGGCTTGTCCGGAAAGTAAAGATACAAACCAAAAATAAGATATAAAAGACACTTGATGCACTGATACAGAGGCTATTTCTCCACATAAGTGCCACCATTGTCCAAACATTTGTTCAGACGCGGAACAAGTTTTTGTATCCCTGAATCGTAGAAATCCGCCGCCTGCATCTGGAACCAAGTTGTGACTTCTTCCCGACTTCATCATAATCGGCAAAGTGTTTTCAACCAAGATTTTTCTTGAGGTACAGGAACAGGTGGTACGCTGGGTGCAAGGTCAGGGCTGTATAGCAGATGGTGAAGGACCTCCCATTGAAACTGTGCAAGCAGATCCTTGGTGACATTCGCTGCATGGGGGCAGGCATTGTCATGAAGAAAGCGGATTCCACTTGACAACATGCCTCTCAGTTTGTCATGAATTGCACATCGAAGATGTTTTTAAAGTCTGGCAGTAGGTTTCAGCATTAATCGTTCTTCCAGGCGGCATGAATTCCACCAGGAGGATGCCGTGGCGATCCCAGAAAACGGTTGCCATCAGCTTGCGGGTTGAAATTGAAGTTTTGATTTTTTTTCTTTTGGAGAATGAGTATGGCACCACTGCAGTGACTGCTGCTTGGATTCAAGCTAATGGTGGAACACCCATGTTTCATCACCTGTCACAATGGAGTCCAGGAATGCATCTCCCTCTTCTGCGTTAGCGAGTAAGAAAGTCCAGTGCATATCCCAGTCGTATTGTTTTGTGTTCGTCAGTCAAATGTTTTGGGACCCAGCGTGCACACAACTTTCTGTACCCTAACCCACTCACAACTTCATGAATAGTGGTTTTCGAACTGTCAGGAAACATCACATACAATTCTCGAATTGTCACCTGCCTATTCGCATGCACCTCTGCTTCATATACACAATACGATTGCGAAGGTCGTCCGTGATCACGGACGGCCTCCCACTTCTCTCTTCATCATGAACATCACGTCGACCTTCTACGAAGGCACGGCACGATTTCTCCACATTTTGATGATTCATTACGTTTCCGTACACAGTCACAATTTCTCGGTGGATCTCCGATGAACGGTTTCCTTGTGCCTGCAAAAACCTGATCACAGCATGCACTTTGCACTTGGCGGGATTTGGTATCGCCGCTGCCATTTCCAACGAGTGTTCCTCGCACAAGACTCAGCGCAGCACTAACGACTCACTCCCAATCCTCGTCGTATGGATCACGGTTATTGCCAGTGTTACCAACTTTGGTACACATTTTTCCCCTACCGTGCAAATGTGTTTGTATCTTTACTTTCCGGACAAACCTTGTACAAATCATAAATGAGGATTGTGTGTAATTTACATAACAGAGTAATATATGCTATTTGGAGTGCATAGGCCTTCATTGTGTTTCGTTTCTCTAGACAACTTGGTGCAATGGAGATGATTTACTAGACATCAAGAGTCCATAATCTGCTCAAGAAATTATGATGTAGGCAGTATGATGTATACAGAAATTGTGAATTATATTCTAGAGCTACTAAAAAGGAACAGTGCATGTGGTGTGATTTGTTTGTCTTGTGTATTAATGAATGGCAAATAATCAGAGATATTTTGGGCCCCGGGTTTGATCGATACCCGGTGGAGGCACATGGCACAGTGGTTCGGATCCCACTTTAAACTGTAGGTATAAAGTGGACTTAAAACACGAACTCAAACAAACTCATTGAGATATTTGTTAGTTGCAATTTTAAGGGATATTTTTTTCCCCAAAACGTAGGACATTAAGTTTGTCCTGAACTACATGATGAGTGTCGCACAGCAAGAAGCATACCTCTCAGAGAACCAGATAATGATTTACAGGTTACGAGGAGAAAAAGTACCAAAATACATTGAAACAAAATATTAACGTAAATTTTGATGATACCCTAAGTATCTAATTTTAGTAGTCTCTGTAAGCAGAATTTGTTGTACGTACTTTTGACTTTTTGAACTAAGGACTATTGCATTGTATTTGATAAAACTAGTTAAATATGTTTCATAACAATGATAACACTTTTCACCGATGACCACCTTAAGTCACATAAAATTAAAATTTAGTTAATATATGTTTATACTTAAAAATATATGTGCAATAACGTTTAAACTAAATCTCTGTTACTTAAAAATGAAGATCAGACTTTTATTTTTGTTTGGAAAATTATATTTTTGTAGGAATGCTGATTAACCAAGAAGTTGTGTATTCCCAAGATAATTGTCGAAGATTGCATGTGTTTGTACTCATGTCGTAGGTGTACTAATATAAATAAGGTAGGGACACGTGCAGTTGTTGATTTTTGGTGATGGAAATAGGTTGTAGATATAGTTACCAATTAGCCTTTCTGTGCATAAAGTGGATTTAAAACAAAAATTTAAAAAAAAAAATATATTAATTTATAAAATATTTAATAATCTATATAATTATTTAAATATTAATTATATAAAAATATATTATTATTATTATTATTTTTACAATTTTAATAATCATCCTTCTTTCAGTCTGTCATTTGCTTGAAAATATTGCCAATTTGCAGCTGAAGAAAATTAGCATTAAGAGTGAATTTTAAGCATTTATTCATAATGTTTTTATTTCTTTAAAAAGCCGGCCTCCATCGCAGTGTGGTTAGCACATCGTGCCACAACACCAGCCGTCGGGGGTTCGGATCCTGGCCTGGGCATGGATGTTTGTGAGTGTCCATTCATCAATTTCATCATATCATCACTCATCCACATCTATGCAAATTAGCCAAAAGTTGCACAAGAAGCGAAGTAAGATAAAGCAAATCAATCAATTTCTTTAAAAAGTAACATCTCTAGAAAATATATTGTGTCTGTGACTCCATTTTCTAATTTAAAAACTCTCAAAACATATATTATGAAACTAAAACGAATACGTTACGTGGTTTCTAAAATACTCAACTCTCTTTTGTCTTTCTCTTGGAAAATGTTATCTATTTTGGAAATCATCTAAACCTGAAATGTCTACCCAAGAAAATTTTGAGGTAATACTAACAATCACCATCACATGCAAGCAAAAAATTCCTAGAACAAACACGTTTTACTGACTTCAATTGTGGACCCAGGACTCTTGCGTTTTATTTTTTTTCCCAAAATTGTTGTATTTCTGTAAAATATTTTAAAAATGAAACATAACTCCAGAAATAGTAAGTCCAAAGAACTCAATCTTTAGTCACTTATAAGCAAAGGACTGGAGAATGACTAGAGAGTAACTATGAGAAATATTGATATACTGAAGACGAAACTTCCTCCTGCAAAGTTATGAAGAAAATATGGTAAAGATTTCTGACAAAAGCGAGAAATGTCATCAAGTAGTGTTATATAAAATGGGTTATCTGTAAGTATCTTCAATAGGTGGGTTTTATGTGATGTCAGGATGCACACAGCAGCCATGTTTGCGGTCAATTTTATTTGTCGTTTGCAAGGAAATATCCACCACGTAACGTTTGTTACATCTCTATGAACTGCACGTTTGTTTTAAATCACAAATATCTGTGTTAGTATCTTCCGCCTGCCTGCTCCAATTCTGTATGCTTACAAGAACTGGTCTCAATCATGGCTGCTCGAAGTCATAATTCAACAGTTTGTGACATAGGTGAAACACACCTATTATCTTGTAGGCAAGGCAGCAGTTGCTTCAAACAAAATTGCATTATACTTACTTGCTCTGTTCGGTGCATGAACTAACTACACAGATGTTTTTATTTTTTTGTTAATATTTTGGAATATTTTGGACTTTTACTACTTTTCATTGCTGATACACTCGTTCTGGTAAAGAGTTTCTAACTGATCTCATAAAAATCAATAACATTGCTGCACCCCTACGAATTTTGTATAAATTACACTAATTAATCTGATGTTATCTTCCATCAGTAAATAACCTGATTGACCAACCTGTCTCTACTTATCTTGATTATGCACATAGATCTGGCAACATGGCACTCAGTTGCCATGACAAACAGTACTGCAATCTGTTATCGAAAAATTACTGCAAAATCACCTTTAGTACGGCCTTAATGTGTTTGGTTATGTTTTAAACAAAAAATGGTAACATTTATTAAATTCGGTAATTTTTTACCAACATATTTAGTAACTTCAAACATATGTTTAACATTACTAACAGGGTTTGCCTCTGGTTAAGAATCATTTATTTGTCGACATCTCAAAAACTAGCAAAAAGAAGTCACAGATGGTAACACTGATATCAAAGTATATCAAATGACGACTCTCAATCTAATAATGGAATAATGTGATGCAGGGCATCTTGCCATCTTCTGGTGAGGGAAAACTCATCTTTGGACTAGGAAGAAATATGAGTTGCTTGGTGGGGTTCATTGCCTCAGTATTCTGTAAAACTTCTTCTTAATATGCTGAACGGTGGTCAATGGTAAATTGCTCAGTAAAAGCAGAGAAAGAGATGATGTCAAATATAAATTGGGAACCTTTTATCAGACAACAACTTTATGTTAATCAGTTGTTACTGCTTAAATCAAGAAATAAAAGATTCAGAAAACAACAAATCAATCATATGTTTTGAACAGACAGGTAAGGATCACCATCAAAACATGAGTATGTAATCACATAATGCCAGGTCTCGAGTGCTGGAACAAGTGTACCCTCTTAGTTCAAGGCATCACAAAAGAACAAGAGTGCCAATGTACTCACACTCCTTGGTTGACAGGCCGTCAAGCTGTGACTGTGAAAACACACTGCTCTCTTGAACACTCTACTGCAATGACTGAAACACAACTCATTCCCCTTCCTCCACTACAACAGCACCTTTCTGTTTTGAAAATGGAAACTCACTGCATTTGTCTACATACAAGAACACGTCACTTTGCCTTGGCAAAACTCATGTTTAGGCTACAGAATTGATTCTGAAAATACATTAGAAGGAAAGAATGAATCTAATTATGACCACTCCCCCTTTTCCAATATAGTCATCATAAAATTAGTATTCATTAATACTAATGATATATTTTAAAGTTCTTGTAGCAATAAAAGCATTTATCTCTGAACATTATCTGAGTCAAAGAAAATTCCAAAAGGTAAAAATATGTACCAGCTGGGCAATGGAAAAAATTAGAGGTATAGATCTAGGTACAAAAGAAATAAAGTGGCACTCTACTACATCGATATACTATAGTTGCAACAGAAAACATATATTTTGGAAATTATAAATATTCTGAACGATTATATTTGTTAGTGTTAAAACCGAATATTAGTAATAATATAGTAGACATTGAAAATTACACATTACTTCGATGTAGATTAAACAAATCTAGAGGTGGCGTGTGCTTATACATATCTAAATCGCTTAAATGGAAATTTTTAGACGGGTTTGTTAATAATGATATCGGTGTAGAGTCCCTTGTAATTTAATTAACTATCGACAGGAAAAAAATTGGAATTATGGATGGAAAAGAGTATATAGAACTTGCTCAGGATAGGGACAGATGGAAGGCCTGTGTTGCTGCAAACATAAACCTTAGGGTTTGAGAAGGCTAGAGAGTTAGTTATAACCTTAGTGACAATGAAGTTCGACCAGTCACAAATATAGGAGTGCGTTGTGAAAGAAGGAGAACACATGCATATGCTGAATATATTTTATTCAGCAGGCTACATGGAACAAAGGAAAACATAAATTTCCGCTGCAACGCAGCAATGTATGGTGTCCACACAAAATAAAACATTTTCGTCCATCTACACGTGACATTGAAGTTCAACCACTGTTAGAGGGGATCCTGTTTACCATGGTGTGACGCCGCCCCGTCGGCGAATAACTGTGGCAATGCATCGGGGCATGCTGCGGACGAGTCGTTCAAGGTATTCCACATCGATGCGGTGCCATTCCTCCTGCAGGCAGGCGATAAGAGCAGCCACTGTCGTGGGTCCCCTCTGTTGCACACGTCGCTTAAGAACACGCCACACATTCTCAATGGGCGAGAGGTCGGGACTCGATGGTGGCCATGGCAGAGTTCGCACGTGATGGCGAGTCAACCATTCTCTTGTCAGCCGCGCTGTATGAGGCCTGGCATTGTCGTGTTGAAAGATGAGACGCCGGCTGTGGAACAGGTGCCTTCGCACTGTGGGAAGATGCCGCTCCAGTATGCGTGTATAGGCGTGTGCATTCACAATGCCCTCGCAGACGTGTAGTGGGCCAACCCCAGATGCCGTCATGCATCCCCATACCATCACTGACGCAGGTTTCTGTACCCGACGTGCATAACATTTTGCTTCATTCTGTTCCTCCTTCCGACAAATGACTGTTTTCCGTATTTTCCCGTACACAACATTGAAAATGGATTCATCCGGCCACAAAACCCTGTTCCACTGCCGAAATGTCCATCCCCGGTACATTCGTGCCCACCATAGTCGATTGACTTTGTTCAACATGGAAAGGAAGGGTTTACGTTTCACCTTGTACACTCGGTAACCGCATCGCTGCAGGTAACGGCGAATGGTTCTGGTTGACACTTCAATGTGAAAGCGTTCTCGAGTCCACAGTCGTAATTCGGCCACAGAAACATGATTTTTGGTCTGGATATAGCACCTAAATATTCGTAGGTCACGTACGCTCAGCAGGCGTTTTCGACCGGGGACCTTACCTGGCTCTGTAGTACCCGTATTTTGGTGGTGTTTGATGATGCAGTGGATGGTTGACTTGGGTAAGTTCAGTTGGTGCCTTATTTCCCGTTCACTGAGTCCATCCCGTTGCAACTCCACCTCTCTTCTCCTCACGGTGTTGTCAATAGGTTTGCCCCTGGCCATGGTGATGATGCACTGCGGTTCCTCGGTGCACAGCACGCACTTATATACGGCAGACTCCCTTATCGTGTCCGTGACGTCATGCTTCCGTTGAATGCACCACTATCTGGAATTTTCCGTATGGGTCTGGTGCCAGGTCGAAGTTCAATGTCACGCGTATAGTTCCCCGTTTTCGTTCTTTACGTGACCTTGGGTGCAACATGCTGGGATTACGATTCTTGCCTGCTCACACGCCTCCTCTTACACACATGCGTCACTTCTGCGGGTCACCCATTCCACCGCCTATGCCTCTGTGCATTTAATCACGTATTCCTTTCTGGTCGAACTTCATTGTCACCAAGATTGTAGATATATCATCCTTTAATACTATGCTTACAGGAAACTAAAGGCAGACAATATGAAACATACAGAATTGTTCACTATTGTTTAGGCTCACCCTGAACGAGGTATTAGCATATATGTCCATGAATCAATACCATATCAGGAAGTACAATTATCCAAACATCATAAACTCTTCCGCGATTACAAAATAGAAGCACGGACTATCCAAATCTCCATAGAAGGACAAAAAATAACAATAATCAATATTTATATTCCATCAAATTACAACTCTCAGAATATAAAAACCTTCAGAGTTAGAAGCATTGATACCCCTAGTCCATACGTTATTGCTGGTGACTTTAATAATCATCATGTCATTTGGGGGACACACACATCAGATAGACTTGGGTCCAGCATTGCTGACTAGATAGAAAACAACTATTTATTGTCATAAATGATGGATGGCCCACACATATTCCATGCAATGGAAAAAACTCCACATCAATGGACCTTACAATAATATCAGTGTCAATATTCCCCAAATTACAGTGGACCACAGCGGAGGAACTTCATGGCAGTGATCATTTTCCCATTTATGATAATGCCCAATTTTTATCATCACAACCAATCCCACACATCATATTTCCAGTAATTCTCTTTAAAATTAATAATCTATCATGGATCATATACAGTACTGATAGATTCTCATACACTAAAAAAACGAATAAATTCCTCTCATAAAGTACTAATAGATTCTCATATACTAAAAAAATCGAATAAAATCCTCTCAACCGATTACATACAATACATTACTCCAAATCATCACAGAAGTGTTAGACATTCTTAGTTCACAGAATCAATTTTTCGCAAACAATATTTCGAAAAATACATTGGTGGACCACAGAGTGCGAGATGGCAAAAACCAACCGAAAAAAGAGTGTGTTTCATTTTGTATCATACCCCACCCTTGAAAATTGTATATTATGGAAAAAGTCAATAGCACAAGCAAAGAAAATATTTCTGCAAGCCAAACGTCAAGCGTGGATTAAATATTGCAATTCAGTACACATGCAAGAATTATACCGAAACGTGTGGCATAAATTTAATTCCTCACATAAACCACATTCACCTCGTCAACAGCCAATAGATAATAGCTGGCAATACCAATTTTTAATGCAATTGATTCCGCCGTCGGTACATCTTCCATATGATAAAATGGAGGACAATAATTCAAATTTTACACAAGAATTCCCTCCGGTTACTACAGAGGAACTAAAAAATATAATGAATGATGCTAAACTCACAGCACCAGGCTTGGATGGAATACCTTATGAAGCTATAAGATATTTACTGGAAGCAGGTTTAGATATACTTGCAACATATTCTGTACTGCTGTAGTACCAAGGGAACGTAAAAATTACGTAGTTCTCCCAGTTCTGAAAGTGCACAAACAACCTCATTGCGCAACATAATACAGACCCATAGTGCTAATTTCAGTCTTAGAAAAAATATTCGAGCAAACAATCTATTTCAGAATTACCTGGACACTAGAACGTTATCGTTTTTTTATCCTACTCAACTTGGTTTTAGAATTAATTATGGCAGTCAAGATGCAATAGCCATCCTTAGTGCTCCAATTCAAAATAGTAAATTTAATCGATCATACTGTTAGTCTTTTTATACATTTAGAAAAAGCATATGGTTCAATGAATTTATATATGCTCTTCAATAAATTAGAAAACCTTCATATTCACCCCAACTATTGTTAATTTTATGGAACCTACGTATATTCCAACAGAAAGATGCATGGATGGTTCTCAGAAAAACTTAGTGACCTTCGCTTTACTTCAAATGGAATTCCTCAAGGTGCACCATAGAGTCCTTTATTATTTAATATTTACACTAATGAAATGCATACCTTAGCTCTTTATCCATTCCAGATAGTACAATATGCACATGATTTTTGTTTTTATAGTACTACAGATGATGCAACCCAAGACGTAATAAAAATGCAGAAATTAATCATCAACCTACAAGAATGGTTCTACAATGCAGGATCGACCCTTAGTGAAAGCAAATCCAAAATTCCGGCACATATCCCAATAATATTCTACAAATTTCCGACATCCCGGTGACAGATACTCACAAATATTAAGGTGTGTATTTTGATAAATGCTTTACATGGAATACACTCATTATGCAATTTACAAATATTTAGTTATTTTTAAATATACTCTGTAGTATGACAACAACTAAATGGTGTAGGCACCCAAAAATTTTACTTCTCTTTTATAAAAATGCTTTTCGTTCATTTCTGGATTATGCAGCTTTTAGTTACCGGGAAGCAAGATCCAGTCTACTCGACAAAATAGACATATTACAAAGAAAAGCATTGCGAATTTCTTTAGGTCTCATGCAATCAAGCCCCAATGTAAGTGTTTATATGGAGAACAAAGAAACATGCTTGAGACACAGGTGGATTCAATTAACAATAAAATTCCTCCTTAAATCTTGGGAAAATCATCCTCATCCATTTAATAAACTGTTTGAAATACAAAAACAATGGACTGAAGCCGATGTTATAAATCCACAAACAACCTCATATTTCTTTGTATACTGCCATTACTTAGACCCAGAACTTCGGTCCAAGCCTTTCACTCTCCTACATCCTTTGATTTATCAACTTGATATATCATTAACAGTGGCAAAGCGTGACATTTTTACGTAGTCATCGCAAGACTTGCCAAATGTCAGGAGGAGGGGGGAGGGGGGGATATTTCTCCAGGATAAACACAAAGGTCATGCGTTATGTTGTATGATTCATATTCTAGTATCTGAGTGATGATAATATCTGACAGTAATTAGCATGTGTAGATTATCTGAAGAAAACGAAAAATTTTTGAGTCTGTTTACCATATATTTTCGTCAGATGAGAAGTTACGAAAAATTGGGAGAGCAAATCCTATACAAAATACAAAATTTCAGATAACCTGAAAAATGGAAAAATTGTTAAACCTCTCTCCCCGAATTTCGTATTGCCTCCAAAATCCGGTCACAGAAAGCCTACTGTGGTTGTAAACATGGGGACTGAAAAAGGTATTTTATGACCAGACCTTCAAGAGCGGTAGAAACCAGCGGTCGAAGGACTTTGGATTCGCAGACCTGCTGTGATGACTTGGGCTGCCTGACACCATTGTAGTCAACAGGAAACATAGTGGAAAGGTTGGGCACGGGTGGTAGAACTGGGCTCCCATTTTGATGTGCTAAACTTAGCGAATCTCTTGCATATTTCTATCTGTATCATGGCATCATTTGACTAATTTCGCACAAAGATGCAAATATTCTGACTCATTTTTACTTTTTCTCTAAAATATTTACAATGCAAAATTTGTATTACTTTGCTTCGTCTGACCATTAAAAACACAATGTACAATACACTTCAGAGATCTAGGACTACATGCATTGTACAGAGGAAAATGGCCAACACACGTAATTATATACACTGATGGTTCAAAGGATAACCAAGGGGTAGGATGCGCCTATTACATCCCAGAGAAAAGAAAGTACAAGCAGTTTAGATTACCTATAGATTCATCAATTTTCACTGTGGAAAGTTAAGCATTATACTGAGCTGTACAAAGTAGAATATCCGATGGTTATTAAAAAAATCTTATCTTACAGATGCTTTGAATGTATTACAAGCTTTATCTACATCTTATCCTAAATTATGCCATGAGTTTATATTCAATATTCTAATAATTCAACAAGTTCAATTGGCTCGTAAAAGGAACATTGATATACAATTTAGTTATGTTAAAGCATATAATTATATATTAATTTGGGAAATGAACGAGTGGACATATATGCTAATATAGCCAGAGATTTACAACACATAAGTTTCAACAGATTATGGTACACAGATTTATTACCTTGAGTAAAAAACAAACTCATGAATCATTGGAAAGACTGGTGCAAGGAACAATTTATGGTAGTGGGTTTTTTCGACCATAGGCTTATAGCCTAGTCAGTACTGAAGAACACATGGTATAATTTGGCGCTCTAGCATTCATACAGTGCGTTTGAAAAGTCCCCACACTCATACTTTTAAAAAAAAAAGCTTCTAAGGCATTCATCTGAATTAGTTGTCAAGTCTGCCAGTAGTGATTGGTACGACCTTGAAGAACGAGTTCATGTTATGCTTAGAGCAGTGCCGCTGCTACAGTCCTCGGTGTGAGACGTACAATCACAGTTTGTCAACAATGCCTTTTAAGCACACCACCCAGTGACTGAGATGCGGAGAAACACTGAGTAATGTGGCAACAGGACTTCTGTTGTCTGCTTCCACTGAAATCGAATGGTGTAATGCCCACTACAGGGAAACGTGGGGAACAGAAGCACAAAATTTCCGTCCCAGAAGTCTGCAGGTTATCTTGAAGGTTATCGCCCACTGAGACGTCGGAAATGCATCAGTTGGGTTCTGCTTCCGTGTCTCTCCACGTCTCAGTGGGCATTAAGCTTTACGCACACAGAGCGAATCACATGTTGGAAGCATATTTTCAGTACGTCATATGAAAGATGTGTGGAGAAATGGAGAAGTCTATTTGCTGATTCCGGCACCAGGTAAAACTGCAACGGAGGATTGTTTCAAATTTAGTTTCCATATTCTTTTTGTGCATTTCATCGCACGGAAAGTTGTATGCCATCTTGTCAGTGTGTTACTGACCTCAGAGATTGCAGTATTCCTCACATTTAGTTTACAAATTATTTTTTGTGTATTAGTAGACATTAGTCAAACCTACTGAAGAATTCATCAGTATACTTTTGAAAAACTTCCGAAACTTCTTCAACACTCATTTCTTGCTAGTCAACAGTCCAGTTACCTCACCCATCTGAAGCAATCTCTGAAAGAAGGTGGTTATCTTGTAATCTGCGACTTCGCTGACAACTATTCATTCATTCTCCAGGATGCAGCCCAAGGTTTCCACTGGAACAATGCCCAGGCAACAGTTCACCCCTTCACAATCTATTTCCAAGATCCAACAATAAAAACATTGATGCATACATCTCTTGTCATCATTTCTGACTGCCTCACTCTTGACATGAATCTGAAAGGTGCATTTATTTCCGTTGATTTGACGTGGAATGACCCACATACATACTTCCAGAATATGGTTGAACAGGTGCTTCTACTTGTGCTTAGTAAAAACCATGCATTTCATTGTGTGGTTCACAATGGTCTATATTTTACAAACTTGAATATCTGCATAAACAGCAAACCACACAGTTGTATTTTGTTTATACAAAAAACAGGCAAAATAGCCAACACTGATGGGAATAAGTCCAAGTTTGTAAAAATTAATAGAAAAGTTACAAAAGCAAATATGTGCATATTAAACGCCATATAAAATTTTGATTACGTATTATGATAAATTTCAAACTTTCATGTTAATAATTGGGTCTGAAACTTTTAAGCAATGTGAAGTAGAGCATGTAAATTCACAAAAAATTCCATCAAATGGCAGAAAAATTTTAAAGAACTATAAATTTCAAACTAGAGTTGATATTCCTAAAATGAAAAAAAATTGCTTATTATATTTATCCACAGATATCACGCACCAAATTTCATCCAAATCTGAGATGGTGGGGTGGATACCTGGATGATCTTGTATGGAATAACCCACTACCACTGCAGCATTGGTGGCAATATTCAATAAATTAATTGCATTGTAACTCATACGTAATAAGGTCCAATTTTGAATTTTAGTACTGTCATGTTCGCTTTCAATCCTTGTACTAAAATTTCCTGCACCTACCTTTCTCCAGGATCTGTCCCTTGGCCTTCCACTTCTTCGGTGATCACTGCATTCTTCTTCCTGTCCTCGTCATCACTTAATACTAATGCATCATTGTCACTATCCTCAGCTGGCACTTTCTCCACAAATTGTTTACAGTCATATGGATAAAATCCTTCACTTTCACTAGGAGCTTCCTCACTTGTGCCTTCAAAATGCATCAATTTTTCATCACTCTCACTTTCAACTTTATCAACTAAAGTTTCATCAATGTACTGACTGGATAAATTGATGTCAACATTAGGAGGATCTTCGAATGATTTGGTTTCAGTCTTGACACATGATTCGTCTGGAAGCCAAACATTCTCCAGAGATGATTGTTCACAAACTAATGAATCAGCACTTTCCATTTCAGACTTTATTGTTGTCACTTCTGGAAGAGGGAAACCCATATCAGATACTGGAGCAGGCACAGTTTCTTCACTACCACGAGACAAGGATGCAGAATGCTTCTGAAATACAACCGTAAGGTACATAAATTTTATGATATTGCCTTTTCATATATAAAACAACCCTTCCCTCTTCCTACAGAAATCACTATCCTAATTGTGCAGCTTATACTGCAGGAGGTCTTAGAAAGGCCGCTTCGCAGGCTAACAGCAGACATCGCTCGCACACTGTTGCCGATACTCTCATGTCGTCTGCTCCTCAGCCGAACAAACAGGCCGAGGTAGCAACAGGCAGAGGTCACTCACCCTTCCAGAAGGGTGCAGCCAGCTAGCTGTGGCAACCAGGCTCGCTCATTCGCGGATCTGATTGGTTCTCGCAGACACACCCCGATATTGTCGTCTGCTGCAAGCCCCCGAAGCGATCTGTTTAAGGCCTCATGGAGTATAGTAGCCACCAACAAAGAAAGGCTGCTTCAGTGTTCCCAGGCACACCTCAACGGCGAATGAAGGATAACATTTATCCTCCATGACATAAGATTGCATCTGCACTGTTTATTTCTTTGCATTTGCTTGGTATGAAGGCTATTAGTCAGTACCATGACTCCTCAGTAATATTGTTTTCTACACCAGATGTTACAATGAACACACACACTGATGTAGAAGTTGATATTTTGTCTGCTAGAGTACACCATCATGCAGCACAATGTACTCTGGGAACCCATTCTCTACAGCAATTATGGGACTGAGTTACAAGGCTGCATGGGTTGTTTTTACAGAACGTGTAGTTGATTCCCGGAGTGAGTGATCTCAGGTGGAGTTTTCAGGCAACATCCCAGCTCCAATTATCACCAAACCTCTAATCAAAGAGGCTCTGGTGAATCTGGGGGAACGAGTACTGGCTGGAGTCTCATGCTGATCACTTCACCTTGACTATGGCTATAGCCTGACAAGTTAAGTCCCGATATGCACAGATCGCTGCGGAGCACTTTCTATTACGTCATCCTCCCCACCACTCTTCTACTCACTGGTCTGGTGTTGAGAGTACCAGTGGTACCAACTCAGCAAAATTAAGCTAAAACAAACATAACAAACAATTTTCACTGTTTAGCGTGACGGTGCATGCAGGCTTCTATAATATCAGTGGTTCGTTTTATTTAATCCGGCCTTTGAAAATGCGTGCGGTGCGCCGATCGTAAACTGTAGTATTACGCACAAGATAAAATCAATGCTTCTGAAGCATGTTTTTTATTCTATAGCTGAATACATGGAAGCGACTTTTACATAAGACAAATGTACATAATGTAGTATAATCACATATTATTCTTGTAAAATTAAATGTCAAATGAAAGTGGATAATTAGTATCACCTAGAATTAGGCTGCAATGTTCTATATCTTCTCATGTTATATTTTTTTGTGATTTTGATAATACCAGAGTAAGACTCAATTTTTTTTACAATTTTTGGCTATATATTTTGTATTTGTAAAATCTATTAATGTAATATTGTATTGTAATGTAAGTATTTACATGTCCTATATTACCATGTACTGTAATTTGTACACACCGGTAGTCCTTGGACGCAAACAAACTAAACTAAACTAAACTAAGGTTTATAACGAAGAGAAACTACAGGGCGAATGACTTCATTTTCTGAATGCGACAACGAGCAGTGGCCAGTTTTTTTTTTTTTTTTTTAACTAGTGGGGTGGTGGTTCGTTTGTTTATCGTACAACAATCACTACGAGAACGCAATCTGATAACACGCTTGCCTGTGTTCTTTTCTAAAGCATTGAAATGTTCATGCTCTTTACTCTTGGCTGCAAGATTCTTACTTTGAAAGAGATGGACTTATGGACGAGCGTGTAGATGAACTGATAATTAGACTTGGTGAAGCCGATTCAGACACGGACACAGATTCATTGGTAGACACAGACTCGGATGAGTGGGAGAGTGAAACTGAATAAGGAGAACTGGAAAACATTTAGAAGGTGAGCTCAGTTCTATCGTTTATATATTTTTCATTTTTCTATCGTTTTATTTCATACATTTCTTATGCTGGTAAGAAATATCCCTAATATAACTTCATTCATTTAAGGTTTAAAGGGAAAATATCAAAATGTATTTAGAATTTAGCGCAATCAATAGGTAGCGTAGGTGACGGGATACTAATTCATGCCTTTCACATTCAAATTTCGTTGAAAATTCTCAGAGGTTTCAGCTCCCTCCAGTTTGCAACACTGCGAATGAACGTCGCCGCAGACAATGGAGTGGGGAAATGTGATGTGAGGTGCGCAAACAATGGATTGCAGCATCTTGTTTTTAAACTTGTCAAGTTATACCTATTAGGCAGCAGATGTTGCCTATAGTGGATGTCAGTGTAGGAACCGAGCACTTCGATGTTTCTAGAAATTTTGAGGGAGTGGCATTTCCACCCCTCGCAGGTCATAAACAGGCAGGGTTGGTGTCGCCATTGCATCCTAACAATGTTTCCAGCTTGTGTAGTTTGTGACCAGATTGACGAATGACCGCTTGTGTGGCAGTAAACTGCATATATGCAAACAGTTACAACCAGTCCCGAATCAGAGCCCAACACATGCTAAAATAAGTATAATGCTGGCGTGATGCCTATGTAGATTATTAGATCTCCGGGCAAGTAGTGTTATTTGCAACAAATAACTTTTACCTTTATACTATTTAACTCCTTATCAAACTTTTCGATGAATCAAAAATTTACACAAGTAAATACCGTTTTGTCATTTTGAGGTAAATTAATTTTTGGGGGCTATTTTTGGTTCACGTGAATCTGCCTCACGCAATAAGTTTATTTTATTGGGTCAAGTACAATAGCCAACCATTGCAATAATTTTATTTTTTAATTTTGATTTGTTGTTTTAAATCCACTTTATGCACAGTAAAGCTAATAAGGACTGGACCCACAGTTTAAAGTGGAATCCGAACCACTATGGGCCTCCACCCCTTGATTACAATGCGAGGACTCTACAACAGCACCATCAAGGGGGCCCTACCAACCCTTGCAATAAGTCACTGGAAAACATACATGTGTGGTTACACAAGCAACGAAAGAATAATTATAATCTTGAGGTAAGGAGCCATTGTCATTTAACGAACATTGTTGAATTATTCCATCAGCATTATTGAAAATGTAGTCCCATGCTGAACTTATCAACTTAAGAACGGCACAATGATTGCTTAATGAGGCATTTTCCTTGTGTTGCAAAGCAGGTTCAGTTTTTGGAGTATTACAATGTTTTACACAGTCCGTTCGAATAATTTTGTGAATATTGATGTTTTATCAGAGGGACCACCCATGGCTGTGAGCAGAGCGTTACGGGAGAGTGACCTGAGTGTTGCTTGAGCATAGATGTGAATCAAGCCTTAACGTAACAAGAAACAAGAGAGCACTTAAAAAAAGTGATTACCAAAATGCTCACAACTTACCACTGGTAGCAACAATGAATCACGGAATCCGAAAATGACTTTATACCTGCCTCTACACATGACATGTCAAATTTCCTCAGAGTGACATGTGGTGACAGCAATATGCTGACTGTAGCCTTACTGAGTAGTGCACTCTTAAATAATGTTCAAATGAAAAGAACTAAATCTGTACATCAAAATTCAAATTGTATGTGGAAGAAATGCTGCAAAGTGTCACAAAGGACTTGTGCAGGCTTGTGGGGATGAAGCACTTCGATATCCAACATTGGTTCGCCACACTAATTTGCCAACACTGTGAAAGTTCTGACAGGCACCCAGCAACATTTAGGTGGTGCATCTTGTTGCCTACAACTACAAGGTCATTCTCCTTTGTCACTGTGAACAGTGGGTATTACAGTAACTTTCTGGATATGTCAGAAATGACAAAACTTCTTGGTAGACATCCGATTGTGCTGCACCATAGCCCAAGGAGTCATGGTGCAAATTTAGTGGGCCCACTTGTTGAGTAATGAGGTTCGGAAGTGCTAGAAGATCCACTACAGTGACATCAATGACAAAGTGCACATCATAGGCTGGTACTTCAGTCATATATAGAAAAATTAGGGATGAGTCGATATGAAATTTACCAATACCGATAACCAATGTTCGACTGATCCCATATAAAATTCTAAATGATCCTTGAAGAATCTAAATACTTCATTCATCTCCTTAACCTTTTGCTGCCCAAGGCCTTTTTCAGAAGTAAGCCTCGGTTGCCCAAGCCGATTTTGAGCAAAATGCAGAGTTTCAATTAAATGAGTGTAGATCGGAAGCTAATTGCCCTAGAGAGATGAGTGATATACCGTTGTACGCGGAATGAACCAGAGATTCAGACTATATGAAATTTTTGCAAATTCGGCGTATATGTGGCGGGGGGAGGGGGCTAAATCTCAAAATTCCAAAATTTCGGGAAAAAAATGTTGTTCCCCTGTCTCTCCCCTCAAGCAAAAAGTACATGACAGTGTCGACATGCACATGGAAATGATCGCTAACATGTAAGGAACACAAAAATATTTGCATTATTATCATGTGACCAATGTAACTTGAGTTATACCCCCAAAAGCAATTGTCGGCACGCCACTGATTCAAGGTTCAAAATGCAGCGGTACCTTGAAATGACTATAGCTCAGAAACTAAATGCCCTGGAGATATGAAAGATATACCGTTGTACGCAGAATGAATCACAGATTTAGACGATATATAATTTATACACAGTCGGCGTATATATGGAGGGGGAAAGGGGGGGAAATCCCCTGAAAATACTTTTTATTTAAAAAATGGTGTTTCGCCCCCCTGCCCCCGAAAAAAAGAATATGAAAAGTTCAAAATGCACATAGAAATTATCGCTGGCATGTAAGGAACAGAAAAATATTTGCATCATTGTTGTATGACCAATGTAACTTGAGTTGTAACCCCAAAAGGAATTGTCGGGACGCCACTGATTCAAGCTTCAAAATGCAGCGGTACCTTGAAATGACTATAGCTCAGAAACTAAATGCCTTAGAGAGATGAAAGATATACCGTTGTACGCAGAATGAATCACAGATTTAGACAATATATAACTTATACACAGTCGGCGTATATATGGAAGGGGAAAGGGGGGAAATCCCCTGAAAATACTTTTTTTTTTAAAAAAATGGGGTTTCGCCCCCTGCCCCCGAAAAAAAGGATATGAAAAGTTCAAAATGAACATAGAAATTATCGCTGGCATGTAACAAACAGAAAAATATTTGCATCATTGTCGTATGACCAATGTAACTTGAGTTGTGCCCCAAAAGGAATGGTCGGGACGCCACTGATTCAAGCTTCAAAATGCAGCGGTACCTTGAAATGACTATAGATCAGAAACTAAATGCCCTAGAGATATGAAAGATATACCGTTGTACGCAGAATGAATCACAGATTCAGACGATATATAATTTATGCACATTCGGCGTACATATGGAGGGGGAAAGGGGGGAAATCCCCTCAAAAATACTTTTCTTAAAAAAAATGGTGTTTCCCCCGCCCCGCCCCGAAAAAAATGCCAAAATGCACAAAATGCAAAATTTATGCAAATTTGGTGTGTATATATGGAGGGGGAAGGGAGAAAGCCCCCAAAAATTATTTTAAAAAATTGTCACTTCACCCAAAAAATGTCCTCGCACTTGGGCACAAAACGACACCTACACACAACATTCACGGACGAAAAGCTAGAACGTAGTGACAAATGAGCGCCAATTCTTGCAGCTGCTTGAAATTCTATTTTTAGACAATGCTGGGTAACCCCTGTTTCCACTTGTGGACACTTGTGCTAAAAAAAACAAAGGTTTCCTTCAGCGCGCTTCGAAATTCCATTCTCACAATGCAGATTCTACAACCAGTCTCCCCCCTCCCCCCACCCATTGCTTCGCCCTCTCGGAAAACTTTCATTTTGACATTGGATACTGATAAACAAGCTTCCTTCGAATGCACTTAGCTGGAGGGAGTGAAAAGCATTGCTTTAGAACAACAAAGCTGGTCTTCCTGTGTCGGCAAAAAATTGACCTTGAAAAGAGACGCAAAAGAGAAGTCCCTTTTCCCGCCTTTCCCCCTCCATTTTCATGAAGACAAAAAAAACATTTCTGTTAAATACATGTGTTAGGAACAATATAAAAAAATAAAATCGAAATTCTAGTCAAAAATAGAAAAGTTATAACGTAAAAACTACGACCTTGACACAGCGTCTCGATCGAGATGCTTGGTCCCGTGAGGGTTACTTTTGGGTATCTCGATCGAGACGCTTGGGCAGCAAAAGGTTAATAAGTGTGTGTTACCACACGACTGCAATCCAAAAGAAGCTGCATATTTAGAGATTTACTTTCAACAAAAGTATGGAGATTGTATGTTTATATCCCATAAAAACTATAACAAAATGGCAGAATATTGCAATACATTATTAGATATTTATAGATACATTGGATGCAGTAAAATTATCAGTAATTTTATCGATAAACCGATATGCCTATATTGGCCAATACCAATAGTGTACCAATTAATCTGTCCCATCCCTACAAAAAATGTTTGTGCTGACAGCATGATATTATTGCCAGAACTTTTGGCAATATGTGCTACATTTGGCCAAAGACTATGCAGTAATTTCATCCTCCACAATAATATAAGTAGTCAGTTATGAGCATGTAATAACTTTCTTTAAAATGATCCTCACATATTTCACAATAGACAACTTTCTCTGGCACTGTGCAGAAATCTCAATAAAAATGGCTAGTCGAAAATACATTTGCAGGTTCAAAAACATCCATTTAATAAGTGATTGATCTGATTTATTTTACTTCACTTTCCTGTGGCTGATTGCGAAGATGGGGATGAATGATGATATGATGACATTGATGCCGATGCCTAGGCCTAGGCCGATGTGCTAACCACTCTGCCACGGGGGCCAGCTATTCAAATAATAGATGTGTTAATAGGATAAGAAAGAGCATGGGCTGGTTGACACATTCATTGGTTAATAACTTCTGTGGTTCATTGTGTACTCCTTCAGCGTTACACAAATGGTGGCCACAGGAGGATCCTTTTCACGGACAAAAAAATCTTCATGATTGAAGTTCTTACAATTGTCAAAACGACCGTGCTTATGCCTCGACATCCCAGGAAGCTCGTGAAAACACACCACGGATCCTCAGAGGCCATCATCCTGCCTCAGTGATGGTTTGGGAGTGGGTTTTGTACGATGGCACAACAAATGACCTCCACTTTTGTGAACATGGTGTGAAAACATCTGCAAAAATGTACGAAGCCACAGTGTTGGAGCCACTTGTGAGATCATTGACCCACACCATGTTCAACAATCAGCCGTGGAGCTTCCAGCAGGACTCCGCACCGACCAACAAGGCAAAGACCACACAGGAGTGGCTTCAGAGGAATGTGCCTGATTTCATTGCTCCGGCTGATTGGCCCTCCAGCAGCCCCGACCTCAGCCCATTGGACTACAGGTTGTGGTCCGTTTTGGTGGGCATGGTCTGTAGGAAGAGGCATCCAAACCTTGCAAGTCTGAAGCGTTCTCTTGTAAGACAGTGGTGGACTTTACCCTCGAGACCATACATGCTGTGATCGATGACTGTCCTCGGAAACTTCGGGCCTGTGTGAAGGCCAGAGGTGGCCATTTTGAACAGTGATTGGTGCTCTGTGTTGACAAGACTTGTACCTTTGTAACATCCAAATATTAATACTTTAGCTTGCTTACTGTGCCTGTAGTTCATTACTAACTTTGTAAAAGAATTTATGATATGACTAGGTATATTTCATTATGAATGTAATTTCAAATAGTTTACAATGATGTCCATGTTGCGTACAAAAATGAATGAATGAAAGATTTGATTTATTTTACTTCAGGTTTCTGCCAATTTTGGTTAATTGCAAAGATGAGGATGAATGGTGATACGATGAAGTGGATGAAGAACATCGCAAATACACATGGACGACACTGCACAATTCCTACAGAGGATTATACAGGAGTAGATAGCAAAATGTGGCTTCGAGCGCACCTAAATTTAAGGGGCAACTTTTCACCCAAAATCATAAAAAACAAGATAAAAATAAATAAAATTATTAAAATTTAATAACAAAACATTAAAAACATCATCCCTTAATTTATTTTTGAGCATTTTTTTCATGTTTTTGTCAAATCAATAATTAAAATTTAAGGGGCAGTTTTTTATCTCAAAAACATAAAAAATTTAGAAATTTTAATAACAAAACATCAAAAAATCATCCCTTAATACATTTTTCTAAAAATATAGCCCCTTAATAATAATTTTATGCATCCATATTTTCCAGCGCAAATCGATTAAGGGGCAACTTTTTACTCCAAAACTAACAAAAATCAATGTTTTAATCACAAATTTTAGCACATTTAACTAAAAATAATACCCCTTAAACTTATAAAAAACATGAGCGCAAATCGTTTAAGGGGTACTTTTTCCTAAAAAAAAAAAAACCTAACTACAATGTTTTAAACACAAAATGAAGCACAGTTTTTAGAAAAACACACCCCTTAATTCACCAATTTATTCCTGGCGCATCTCCAGTTAAGGACTAACAAAAATACAGAAGCTTCTTATGAGGCTTAGCACGAAGTGCGCATACCATACCCACCAAAATTTAATATATTTTGTTAATAATAATGCAAAAAACAGCATCAATGGGTCAGCAAGCAGACGACCGAAGGTCTTGAACAGAGGCCAACTTCACTGCGATTAAGGGCTAACTTTTTAAGCTAAAACAACAAAAAATACCAAGGAATACAGAGTATTATTTTCTTGTTTAAATAAAATGACTTCTTGGGAAGAATCGGTAGTAATGTCCTGCAGTGATAATATCTTAGCCTTGTTTTCTTTTAAGTTTATTAACACATCTCTCAACTCAACAGTTTTGTTTTTGATTTTTTTTTAAAAATTTCGATTTTTTTATCCCCAACTTTCGGTTTTCCGTTTTTAGCTTTCCAATTTCAGTGTCTCTAGCAGATACATCATAGTTAAAGGTGGTTGAGGAAAGGAATTTTAAAACCTCCTTGTTTGCCTCTTCATTAATTCGGCTGGTAGATTGTTGCTGATCCATGAAAATTTTCTAAGTTAAAAAGCGTAGCGATACTTAAAGCGATAACATACCAACACACTTTATAAACCGTGTCAATACTGTGTGTAGTGCATGGTGATTAGGTGTGTACAAAATAATTTCTCAAAAATGTTTTTCCACTTTTTGTGGTCGCTATGAATCACAAGGAAAGTTGTTATCAGCAGGATGCATTACTACCACTCCCAGCTGATAAAGATAAATGTAAACAAGAGTGCTGAATGACTGACTCACCTCTGTGAGCAAATCTTTTTTTAAACAAGGAAAATGTAACTATCCCGTGAATAAAACTGTATAATTTATACCTTCCTTACCTTGTGAAATAAAATGCTGTTCTTCGCATTATTTAAATATTTACTTTTAACCTAAAAAAGCAACCTTTCTGTCAGCGTAAACAAGGAGGCAGCCATCTTCATCAAGCATAGTTGCCAACTGTCAAAATGAAATAACGTAAAAACGACTTTACCTAAATCGAACGTAAAAACGATTGTTTAAAAACATTGAGAAATTCGTTATTAAAATCAGTTGTTGTGAATACTGTCAAGCTGTATCTAAATCACAGCATCTCCATTGTGGAACGCGAAATAAAATCCGAAATCGCCAAGTTCTCAACAAAATACTGTTTCACGTATCTTTCTTTACTTTCGAATTGAACTACATAATTTTACTATTTAATTAAGTTGCGGGCTGAAAATTTTGAGCTGTTTTCTCTTCCTAGTCAACGATATTTCAATAAAGATTGCGACACTTCTTCTCAATGGATAAAATCAAAGCAGTAGGTATCCTATACTACACATGAAATAAAAGCAGGATTATAATCTACTTTTTTATTTTACTCCATTTATAATCAAAGTAAATAAATGTACATGTATTTTAACAATTTTTCTTATAGTACTTGTTTTACCTAACAGATATAATTATAATTAACATTATTTTTAACAAAAAGAAACAATTAATGGGGAGAAATAACAAAGAAGCTGGGTTGCATGAAATAGAAGATACAGAAAAGACAAAATGGTAGGCCTAAATGTTCTATTATTTGTGATGTAAATTCTTCTTGCTGGTATCCATAAGAAATACAAATGAAATTAACACATAAGATTATATTCTGACTTAATGTCTATCCCAAAAAATGAGGATGGTTTTCGCTCAACCAATCCTAATCTATCGTGATCCTTCATCATAATTATTGGTAGTGAGCAGACGTTCGAATCGATACGTTCCAGAAATGTAGAGGCTGCCTCCTCCAAAGAGATGAACCAATCGGGCTGTATGCCGTCAAATAATATCAGCTCAGTGTTCCTTCCAGTTTCCAACGGCTGTGAACGCCTGAAGTCAAATCGTGCCTCATTGGTGGTCCTCAAAGTCCAAGGACTTGAAAAATTAAAATCATTGAAAAGTATGCGGGCAATATGATGGGAAAATTCATGTATCGCTAAGGTCAACAGATCAGCAAAATAATTGGGGGTATTGGTAATCCCAGCAATATTGTTCAAGCAGATGAGTATACCATCTTTAAGACACGCACCTCTCAGAGGTTGGAAGGGTTCAAAAAATAGTACTTGATATATGGTTCCAGAAGTGATTATACGAACGATCACCTCAATATTGACAGTCGGCATTGTGTCTGAGGTCTTCAAGGAAGTAATATTCTGCAGTATTGCCTGTATGACTGGCTTTGAACACAGTCTCTGTTTAAGTGATGAAGCATCATCTCCTGACATTTCTGTTATTGTAGTGTGGATGCTTAAGGGTTTCACAGTAGGAGTTACGAATATTTTCAACAATTCATTATAATACTTGCTCTTGTCAAGAATGTCTTCCTTTATGGATATTTTACTGAAATGAAGGAAAACCTGAAGGTAAATTTGAAGTGTGACTGAGCCATTTTGGAAGTCCTGGTCTAGAAATTCCAATATTTTCAACCATGTACTAAACTTGAGGTCTGCTTGAGTAATCTGATGCTGCTGATAGATATTTGAGATGATGCAGTCCTTGAAGACTGTTTCATTGAACACCTCACCCATTTTAACAATCCTTGTTTCTTCCAGAGGTGTTTTGGGAGATGTCATCAGTGCATCATCTAAGTTGACCAGTTCATCAGGATTACCATTGCAATTTGCAATGTACCTCCTTACTGTATCATAGTACCCCATAATTCACAAATCTGCAAAGAAACAAACTCTTACTGATTCACAAATATCAAATAATATCTACAGATCTTCCTCATAAGATAGAAAAATTAATGCACCAAAGAATAATAACGAAATTACAATGAGAAGTCGTAACTATGCAATTGAATATTTAAACTAATTAAAGACTATTCAAACCTTTTAATGATCGACAGTTTTTCAGTGGCTCTTGAAATTTAACTTCTTTTTTAATAGTTTCAGCTTTTTTGACTGCACACCTTGTTTCCACCCCAAGGGGTGTTTGTAAATTTAAAGTAAATCGTCCATAATTATCTCGGGGTGGTAAATTAACAACTCCTTTTTGATTATAGGATATATTATTAGCTTTTAAATATTTTACTACAGTTTTAGAATTAACTTTATATCTGTTCTTCGAACAGGGAATTAATAGAGTTAGATAAAAATTATAAGATGTAAAGATGTTAAAAGTTTAATAAATTCGTCAGGTGTAATTGGCTTGGTCGTGCTTTTTTTATTTATTATTAATTTTTTCATGGTAGAGTATTGTAAATTATTGAAGATTTTTTTATTTCAAAGCTGCTTCAAGCCGTTTTACTTTCTCTGGATAAGTTAGCCTTTGTTTGTTGGTGGATTTTGAAACTCCATTCAGGTTTTGAGTAACAACACTACCAAATAATTTTAATTCTTCCTTTGTTGTATTACAATCTTTATTAATTTGTGTTTTCTTCGGATGTTCGTTTAAAATACCATTTAATGAATATCTTCCCAATTTATCTCTTGGAATAATAATACCAAATATGCGTTTTTCATAAGATATATTATGCTTTTTTAATATAATTATCAATTGTTTTTACACTAATTTTATATGTTTCAGCAAATTCTTTTTTACTTCTGTTTTGAAAGTCCCACTGCTTTAAATACTTGACTATTTGTGTAGAATCCATTTATTTATTTTAAAAAAAAGGTAATTGGTAAGGCAATGCGTAAACAGAAAGGTAATTGGAAAGGAATTAGGTAAACAGAAAAGCAAAAGGTAAGGAAATTGGAACGGTAATAGGAATAGTAATTGGCAAGGTAATAGGAACAGCTATAGGAATAGTAACTGCTAATCGGTAAAAGGAAAAATAAAAAAAAATATCTTACTAAATGGCAAACCAAATAACTCTAAAAACATTTCATGACACAGTTAAAAGTGTTCAAGATTTATCTAAAATCAATTTTAATGATATTTTAGCGTTTAGTAATAATAAGTTGACTACTAAAACGGCGAAACAATATATTGATTTGATGAACGAATTAATTGATAAAATAGATAGTTTAGATGTTACAGACGAACAAAAACAACACTGTTATTTTATTTTCCAAAATGTGTGAATCAGATTGTAAAGGGATAATGTTAAGTGCTTCAATTCAAAAGAATAAAAAGTATAAGGATATAATTAATAAATTAGAAGAGGCATACCAAAAAGAACGTGATGAACATAATGCTCTAGCAAAGAAGTACAACGAGAAACAAAAAGAAGCAAAAGTTAGTATTCCAGGCATATCACTGTCATTAACTTTAAGAGAAAGTAAAACACTTAAACCAGACGAATGTGTTCAATTAATGAATGAAATTGATGTAGATGAAGAAGAAATAGATAAAAAATTTAAAAGAATTTCTATTCCTGAAGATTATAAAAATAAAGTAAGCAGAGCTTATGTAAAAGCATCCAATGAAGGAAATCATTATTTACAGAAACAAAGCAATAAAAAATGTTAAGAGTTCGTCTTTGATCAGCAAAGATGATTTGCCTAAAACTTCAAACTTAAATAAACCTTAGAGTATTTATTGTTATTCTTGTTTTTATTATAATTATTTTATTTATAATTATAATGCGCGCGCACTTTACTAAGTCCTTCGAACACTTTGTGGCTTAGCCCAATTTTCTAAATTGAAAAAATATTGGGTATAAATAAATGAATCAAGTTGATTCAATACAGATCGCTGAATTTCAAAGAAGAGTGCAAGGTTTATACAGATCCGAAGATTCTGCAAAAAATGAGTTAGAAAGAATAATAATTAGAAATATGAATGCTCAATTTAAAGAACACGAGAATAAAATTAAAACTTTAGCCAAAATGGGTTTATTGAAAATATCTTTTCCTAAATAAATGGATGACATTCGATGTTCTGTTTGTTTACTATTTAAACATCCAGATGAATTTTACAACTGCAAACATACTGATCGAAGATGTAAACAATGTAAAATCTACACAAATTGTGAGCGTTTGCTATGTGAATGTGGTAAATATTATACTAAAACACACTATAAAAGACACCTGCAATCAAATTTACACAAAAGGAGAATAGGTGTTTATAATAAATTGGTTGTCTTAAAATGGAACAACGTTTAAATAAACTTAAACTACCAGAGTTATATAATATTGCTAAAGAACTAAAAATACAATACTTTACAAGATATAAAAAATCTGATTTAATAAAAGAAATTATTAAGCAATATAAAAGAATCAAAAGAGAAAAAGAAAATAAGAAAATCAACGATAATTTCCTTTTGATGAAAGTATAATAGCTCCTCAAAAGAAAAAGAGAGTCAAACAAATAAAATGTGATGCGGTGATTGGTACACTTCTTTTTTAATAGTTTCAGCTTTTTTGACTGCACACCTTGTTTCTACCCCAAGGGGTGTTTGTAAATTTAAAGTAAATCGTCCATAATTATCTCGGGGTGGTAAATTAACAACTCCTTTTTGATTATAGGATATATTATTAGCTTTTAAATATTTTACTACAGTTTTAGAATTAACTTTATATCTGTTCTTCGAACAGGGAATTAATAGAGTTAGATAAAAAATTATAAGATGTAAAGATGTTAAAAGTTTAATAAATTCGTCAGGTGTAATTGGCTTGGTCGTGCTTTTTTTATTTATTATTAATTTTTTCATGGTAGAGTATTGTAAATTATTGAAGATTTTTTTATTTCAAAGCTGCTTCAAGCCGTTTTACTTTCTCTGGATAAGTTAGCCTTTGTTTGTTGGTGGATTTTGAAACTCCATTCAGGTTTTGAGTAACAACACTACCAAATAATTTTAATTCTTCCTTTGTTGTATTACAATCTTTATTAATTTGTGTTTTCTTCGGATGTTCGTTTAAAATACCATTTAATAAATATCTTCCCAATTTATCTCTTGGAATAATAATACCAAATATGCGTTTTTCATAAGATATATTATGCTTTTTAATATAATTATCAATTGTTTTTACACTAATTTTATATGTTTCAGCAAATTCTTTTTTACTTCTGTTTTGAAAGTCCCACTGCAATCAGTTAGAAAACAACAAAATATTCAATTACACTGTGATGATGATAAAGTCCAGAAAGCAATAAATAAGTCCAATTTTAAATCTAGAACCATTTTTAGTAAATATTTGGTGGCTGTGCATAATTATAAAACATCTGTTAAATTTGATAAACTGATTTATATAGGCCAAGCAGTGTTGGATTTATCTAAAGCTCTAATGTATGATTTTTACTATAATGTTTTAAAAAATGAATTTGAAGATGATATAAAATTATTATATACAGATACTGATTCCTTTATTTTTGAAATTAAAAACCATGATTACAATCAGTTTATGAAAAATAATTCTGATTTATTCGATACTTCAGATTATCCTAAAGATCACTACCTGTATTCAGATAAAAATAAAAAAGTAATCGGAAAAATGAAAAATGAGCTCAACGGAACAATGTTGGAATTTATTGGGTTAAGGAGCAAAATGTATGCATATAGAACTGACGATAAGGTAGACAAACGACTGAAAGGTATTAAAAAGGCTGTATTAAAGAAAGAAATTCAATTTGAGGATTATAAAAACTGTTTACTCAATCAAAAAGAATATTTACATAAACAGCATGTTATTAGGAGTCATAAACATGAAATTTATACAGAAGAATTAAATAAGAAGTCACTCAGTTGGAAAGATGATAAAAGATATCTAATTCCTGGAAGTACAGATACATTAGCGCACGGACACGTGCTAGCAATGTAATTGCGCGCACGGACACGTGCGAACCGAAGGCTCTTGCCCCGTAGGGGCGCTAGCAATGTAATTGCGCACATGGTCATGTACTAGCTGACTAGCACATTAAAGATGCTAAGAGCAGAGCATTTTTATAGATATGCTTGCCTACAGCTTCATAATACTTGAACTATGACTTAAGATATTTAGGTCACATCCATTTTTATTCTAAATATTAAATGGATTTAAAAAAAAAATATTAATGAAATAGTAATTATTAAGATTTTTTGGAATAAGCGATAAGCGCCAGATTAGTCCAAGTAGATTTGGCTTCTGAGAAAGATAAGGAATCCCCCGGTTCAGTAATGAATCATTAATTAATCCTATTATCATGGTTTCCTGTTAATAAGATTAGGCGTATTATTCATAGTACATGAAAAAGTAACCACTCAAGTGAACCGCAGTACCACCCACCAAAAAGATTACATTGTATTTTGAAGCGGCATAGCGGTATAGTTTTTCTTGGTGTACCACCTTTTTTATTTGGTGTTAGAGCATTCAGCTCTTGATCGTTTTGGATTTAGTGAAGTCAACATGATAACCATGAGGAACGAACATGAAGAACATGACGTAACATGATGAACATGATGTAACATGATGTAACATGATGAACATGACTTAACATGATGAACATGACTTAACATGATGAACATGACGTAACATGATGAACATGACTTAACATGATGAACATGATGTAACATGATGAACATGACTTAACATGATGAACATGACTTAACATGAAGAACATGACGTAACATGATGAACATGACTTAACATGATGAACATTCAAATTTATTTTGTGTAAAGACCATTGTTTGTTTCTTTAGTCAAATCAATTGTTAAAAATCAATAATCAAAAACTCCAACATTGTTTACATATAAATTTAAAAATCATTAAATGTAATATCAGATCAGTTACAACAAAATCAATCAGTTACAACATTTCCAAATAATGATCGCTTTGTTTAAAGATCATAATACATATAGAATTTATTACTGATTGTCTTTAATGAGGAATTACACATTTATTTCGCTGTATTGAAAAAAATATATTTGAAAAAATATTAATTTATTACACAAGACGATAATGAAACTGAAATGTTAACAAAAACGATCGTTATGATCATTCTTCTAATCGTCACTATTGTCCTTCTAATCATTCGTTAGCATATATCAATTTGTTTAACGAAGCGAATAGATTGTAAAAGTGTTGTTTTCTTCAGAGTTTGTTAATTAATTAATTTTATACCTCCTATATCCTATTATATCCTATTTTTATAGCAAAAACAGGTACAACATGATTAATATTTAAAGTTTTCTCGAATGGACAGTTATCTATGGTTTTATAATATTTTTTTATCATTGGTAATTTACTGTTTCTGTAATTTTAATGTGTAACAATATTTTTTTATATAATTTAATAAAATAAGGCATTACGTAGGTACTGCAATTGCAAAGTAAAATTACTATTTCATGTTTTCACAATTAAACAAAGTGATATTCTTTTTCTGTGCTCTAAACTAACTCTTTCTCGTTTGTTTGGGTTAGGATTTTATGCAAATAGCTATATTTTCAGAAATAACCTCAACCATATTTTAATGAATTCGGTTTTTTTATTTCGCATTTCCTAGTATTTCTACCATTCTCTTTTTTCAAACTTCATTGCCTTTCATTTCCTTTAAGCAAAATTAAAGATTCTTCGATGTTTCCAACTAAAAGGAAATACATTCATAACATAATATTGAATTTCATTCTGAATTTGTAGCAGAGCTGTAAAGCATTTGCTAAATACTGTAAACGCGGCTTAAATTTACCCTACTATTAACGATTTCACTTTTTTACAATAAATTAATTATAAATTTTACAATAATTATTTAAAAATAATAAAACTTACTAAAACACGTTGCACTAAAACTCGACTAAAATAACCTCTACATCGGAGATTATATACTACTAAAGATGACAGGCACAGTATTCTGTTCGCTGGCATTGGTGCAGTTCCGTCGAATACTTACAGATGGCACCAATATACTAATTCGGGCGATAAATAGAGGATGTGAATATGTTGGGGTAATTTTTTTCGTGGACGTTAAATAGTAGATAGGTACTTAATGTAAACAAAAATCATAGTACGTATAATATAATATAACAAAAAAGCGTATTATAAAATTTTAAAGATAGACCTGAAGGTAACTATATAATCAAAATCTTAAAACGTAGCCGAAACTAGATCGAAAAATAACGTTAAATAAATACAATAGCCCTAAAAATCATCTTTTTTATTAAAAATGTGCCCCCTAATCGAAAATGCACTCAAATGTTTGAAGAGATGCAAGCGTGCGAACCTCTCTGTTTTTGTACTTTATTTCTTTTCTTTTATAGTTTAAGGCTTGTGTGAAAAGCTTATCCTAAAAATCATATCTTTATTGTTAAAAATGTGCTCCTTAGTCACATCTAATTGCGCGCACTTCGTGCTAGCCCCATAAAGGGCGCTAATGTTTTTTTAGGAATTTAAAGTGATGCTGTTTTTTGCATTATTATTAGCAAAATATATTAAATTTTGGTGGATATGGTACGCGCACTTCGTGTAAGACTCATAAGAAGCTTCTGTATTTTTGTTAGTCCTTAACTGCAGATGCGCCAGGAATAAATTGGTGAATTAAGGGGTGTGTTTCTCTAAAAACTATGCTTCATTTTGTGTTTAAAACATTGTAGTTAGGTTTTTTTTTTTTAGGAAAAAGTACCCCTTAAACGATTTGCGCTCATGTTTTTTATAAGTTTAAGGGGTATTATTTTTAGTTAAATGTGCTAAAATTTGTGATTAAAACATTGATTTTTGTTAGTTTCGGAGTAAAAAGTAGCCCCTTAATCGATTTGCGCTGGAAAATATGGATGCATAAAATTATTATTAAGGGGCTATATTTTTAGAAAAAATGTATTAAGGGATGATTTTTTGATGTTTTGTTATTAAAATTTCTAAATTTTTTATGTTTTTGAGATAAAAAACTGCCCCTTAAATTTTAATTATTGATTTGACAAAAACATGAAAAAAATGCTCAAAAATAAATTAAGGGATGATGTTTTTAATGTTTTGTTATTAAATTTTAATATTTTTTTTATTTTTCTCTTGTTTTTTTATGATTTTGGGTGAAAAGTTGCCCCTTAAATTTAGGTGCGCTCGAAGCCACATTTTGCTATCTACTTACAGGCTAGAGGTTCAAGTGCTAGAGCCTCGTTATTCTGCAACAATGCAGACCAGAGTCTGCTATGTGTAAGCGAGGTTGTCATTTGGATGTCTTTGGAAAGGGTCACCTCCTACATCCAAAAAATGCATTGCTATTCAAAACATTGAGGAGAATAGAGTAATAAAAAACAATTTTATACACAAGAGCCCAGAAAACCACATACCACTTTCACTATGGGTCTTCACAAAAGAATACATGATTCCATTCTCAGTAATAGCAGGTGTAAAAATTTTAATTTTTAAAAATGCATCTATGTATTACCACGCCATGAACAAATGAAGTATGACTTACTTTTAAACATGCCACCATTTGTTCAAGTATAAAATTATCTTTACCTTAACACTTTACCTTAACACTTGCACCCCTTTTCTGCAGATGACAGGTATTCCTTGAGAAAGTCTGTGGAAATCCTGGAAATCTTCTAGCTTGTCTACACACGAATAGCACACAAACTTTGGCAAACTGTCATCCTCTGTAACCTGAGATGGAGAAAATTGAATTCATAAGTAGGGTTGGAGCATGGGTATTTACAAACTGTGTAGGTAAATAATAGGTATTTATGAAAATGTTATTTGCCTACCCCAAAAGTAGATATTTATTACAAATTGCATATTAAATGTCAGACTTCGATACTCCAATTACTTGTGCTATAGATAGGGTTATAGGAAATGGATAACTTAAAATACATAAGAAAATAAACCACCAAGTCAAAAATGTTGGTTTCACTATAAGAAAAATGTGACCCTTTTGGGTACTAATCTGATATTCCCCGGACAGATTTCTTCATTTTTACAGAAGAAACTACTTATGGTAATAAGTTCCTGTAGCATTGTCTAACATCTGGAAGGTGTTTTGTGTGATAGCGAAAATTCATGTTCTTTGTTGAAAATTAATTCTCTGACAGAGAATAGCCTTTGGCGCATACACTTTCGTACATCATCACGCATCGTGACTGTGTTTTGTTCATGTTCATTGGGTATCCAGTGTTTCAAACTGTCTGTGTTAGCAACAAAAGTTAGAAACATGACGTGTTGTGGTGAAATTTGTACCGGGTGTGGAACATCCTGTGGATTTTTTAATTGAACATGGGATCTTGAAGAAAGGAAAGGAATGTCCAAAATGTGGCAGTGAATGTAAGCTACTCATTTGAAGGAATGGGCTGTGGGTATATGCGTGTTCAAAGAGAGTCCAGGGACGTGAGAAGTTACAGTTTAAAAGAGTTCCGTGTAGATTTGAACAGAAAACAGATTTTTTCAAATTTAAAAGTTTAGGGCCCATTTGGGGGCAGGTGACTCTGGCCAATTTCTAACATGCTTTTAACAGGGACTCTATAGAGAAAGTCAGGTAGCCAGAGCTGAGGCAGGGCCACGGTAGTGGTAGGTTTTTTTGTTCAAATTTCCCACCGATTCCGGGACGGATAGCCCCAAAAATCATTCATGGATAGCCCCACGAATCATTACAATTTTCTTCGTAAAACAATGTGAAAAACTTTTTAAAAAAATTAGATCAGATGAGCTTTTTTCATGAGTATTTCTTGGGTTCTGAAGGTTGAAACATTGCATAACGAATGAAAATCAGCAAAACACAAGCACGACGTGCGATTATCTAGGAAGGTGTACGCACCATATTGTGTCTCAGGCAAGCGAAAAGACTACAAGAAAGAAGTACTCGTAATGTGAAAAATTGCAATTACTTTTATTAAAAGAACTTGAATACACCGTAAAGAATGTTCCGCGAAGCAGATAGGTAAGTACGAATGTCAACAGAAGAAGTTATAGGTGTCCGGGGAATACCAAATTTTTACCCATATATTTCTATAGCCCCATGTAGTTGGCTGCACTTTTTGACTAGATTTGACTCTGTTTGCACCTTAGCGTCTAGTTGGTTGCACGGTGCAACACCGAGTCATCTAGTTCATTGATTTGGAGTCAAGTAGTGTATTTGTTGTCTGCACCGGTAACGGTTCCGATTGTTTTATAATTTCGGAAATTATCCGATAATACCCGAGCACCTCTCACTCATTTATTTAATTAATTTTAGCATTGATACTTACCTATTCAGCATTGCGGAAGATTCTTTAAGGTGAGGTTATGCCTTTTTCTATAAAATAGTGTCAACTTTTCATATTACAAGTCATTATTTGTCTTCCTTGTTCTGCTTGGGTAACAGACAATATGGCATGCACTCGTCATGGATCATCGGGCATCTGCTTGTGTTTTGTCGATTTAGAGTGGGTATGCAGTGTTTCAACCTTCTTAACCAAAAAAATACCTACTTTCATGTTCATTATGTAATCACAAACCATTGACGGATAGCCCAAAAAAAAAACATTCACGATAGCCCCACAAACCATTGACGGATAGCCCCAAAAATTATTCACGATAGCCCCACAAACCATTCACGATAGCCCCACGAACCATTCCCAGCAAGGTTAGGTTAGGTTGGGTTAGGTAAGCATAGTTTAAAAAAAATCTCGTAAAAAAAGGCACGTTTGGAAACAATGGCGAGACCGTGTGACTTTTGATGCTCATGCCATCTGCACACACATAATGGAAACAACGGCATAATGATACAGAAAATGCAAGTTCCTTACTTAAAAAGCGATTATTTCTTGTTCTGCAGCATTGGTAAAGTTTTCAGTTTCCGCGAAAGAAAATACGGTAACAGTTTCATACATCGGAGACACATTTCTTCAATTTTACACAAGAAACTACTTACGGAAATGAGGTTTTCAAAGGTTTACAATGTTCGTCAAGGTATTTTCTTTCATCTGGAATATATTTAACCGGGAAATCATTCATTTTTCAAGAGAAATATCACAGCGACGCAAAATTGGTATTGCTTTCATTTGCTTGCCCTACAACAACCGGATGCTGCGTACATTTGGTAACCCCCTGTCAGTGTTTCAACCCCCTTTTTTTAACTATGCTTGCCTAACCCAACCAAACCAAACCTAACCTTTTTGGAAATGGTTTGTGGGGCTATCCGTCAGCTACCTGTGCATAATGTATAATTTCCACCGGTGACGAACACGATAGTAGGTATTTTTCGGTGAAGAAGGTTAAAACACTGCATAACCACAACGTGAGTCAAGATGTGCCCACCATACTATGTGTTCCGGAAGCGAAGAAAGGAATTTCGACAATCCTACGGAAACTGATTTCAGTAAATAGTTTCTCCTGTAAATTTGAAGAAATCCGTTCGGGCGATATCATATTTACCATGATTTCTCCTAGCACAAAGACTAATTATCGTAGAATTTTGGAAATCATTGTCACACGAAATTTGAACCTTCCTTAAAGTAATGAGGGTACCATTATAGTATGGGGGAAACACCTATGAAACATATATTTCGGACTTTTTTACATTGCTAACGTACTATTTTGGAATGCGGAACATTTCCTAAAGTGAAATAATGCATCTCAATGTCTATTTCTTAGATTTACAAGTACTTACTGTTACTTGTTATTTCGATTCTGTAACACATTATGGCGGGTGATAGCGTACTGGTTCAGGGCACATTGTGGAAGTGTTTTGTCGATTTATGCAGTGTTGCAACCTCGTTCACCAGAAAATACCTGCCTGGATTTGAAATTATGCTAATACGTCACAAACCATTGATGTTAGCCTCACAAACCATTGACGTTAGTCCCAAAAACCGGTAAATTTTTACTATCCTTTGGACACCTATAACCTCCGAGTTTCGTCAATTTTTTATATTTGTACTTACCTATCTGCTTTGCGGATCATTTTTTAATGTGTATTCACATTTTTTTGATCAATTTTTTTTTTTAAAAAAAAAAAAAAAAAAAGTGTTTCTGTAACTGAAGAATGTACGTTTCCGCAAATGGTTTGTGGGGCTATGTGAGAATGGTGTGTGTGGCTACGCATATTTTTTTCGAAACCAATTTTTAACTATTGTAACCTATTGTGATCCTACCTAACCTAACCTTACCGGAAATGGTTCGTCGGGCTATGCGTCAATGGTTGAATTTCCGCTATGAAACATTCCCACATCACACAAAACACCTTCCAGATGTTAGACAATACTACAGGAACTTATTACGGTAAGTAGTTTCTTCTGTAGAAATGAAGAAATCTGTCCGAAGGATAGTAAACTAGCTAGTACCAAGGAAATGTTCCCCGTGCATTTAGCATCGTGCCACAAAGGCAGGGCGCAGGGAACGATTGTGAACTCCTAATCACGAATCTGCATGTAATAATTGGCGGTCAAGTATGGAAATCGAGAAAAAAATGAAATAAACTATGTTTTCTTAACGTAACGTAACCCTACCATAAGAACAATAGCTCCACGGAAGACGCCATTTTCCCAACATGAAGAAATCAACAGGCAAGATAAGGTATAGTTCTCTTAGCTAAAATATTAATTTTTCTTTGTATTTATGCTAATGGAACCTAACCTAACAGGCCTAACCTAACCTCGTAGGCATTCCTCGTCTGTCGTCAACAAGATTGTTGTGCGTAAAGGAAGACCATTAGGTAATTAATTGCGAAAGAAAGATGGTTCCGAATTGCTGTGTATGGACAATCACCGTGGTAAATCGCAAGGTTATTTTACAAGTTGTACACGTAAATGTACAGTTTTAACAAGTGACCGCCAAATATGAACTACAGATACGTCATCAGGACATCGAAATTAGTAAGTAGGCGAAATTTTATAGAAATTGGAGAGTGGTCCGGTATTGTAAACTCATGTAAACTAATAAATGAAAAGTGATGCTTACAAATAATAAAATATACTCACAATGAGGGATAGACGGTAATCATGTAAAATTGGGTTGTATTAATACGCATGCGCGAGATCCATGCATTTTGTGAGGCGGAAGATCTACAACGTTGCCAGTTCTCTTTGTAGCGTCTTCGCTGGCATTAGGGGTGTGTAGGTGGCAGCACGCATATTAATGAGCAATTGCACATTACAATATCTACCGGTATCATGGGTATAGTTTGATTTGATTTAGTTTATTTTTACTTCGCGTTTTGTGCCTCTTGGCTAATTTGCGAAGATGGGGATGAGTGATGAAATTGATGAATGGACATTCACAAACAACCTAGCCCGACCGGGATTCGAACCCGGGACCCTTGGCGTCGCAGCGCGATGTGCTAACCACTCGGCCACAGGGTCGGGCATCCTGGGTATAGGTTGTTGCAGGTTTCTGCTAGGAAATTCACGTTTTGCGAGTTGGAAGATCTCCAACGTTGCCAGTTCTCTCCTTTTTAGCATCTTCGCTGTCATTATGGATGTGAGGGAAAGATTTTTTGGGGTCGGGACGGGAATTTTTAAAATGCCAAAATTCCCTGCATTCGGGATGGGAAAAAATCGTCATTTCCGGACCAAGTCGGGAAATTTTCTGAAAAGGAAGTTGTCGAAATTTTCAGAACTTCTATAAATCTCGAATTGTACAGTGGGATTCATGAGTATTACCGTGCAAATTGTCCATGACTATTTTCATTATTATTTTTTTAAAAACCTATGTGTTTTTAAGCGATGGATTTTTATGTATGCTGGTGAAAAAGTTGTCAACAGCTTGTTTTGAGTTTCCTTTTAATTCTTGAAGCTGTTATTGGGTCAAATAAAGTGCACGAACATGGTAATAGACAATTTGCAAGGTAATACTCATGGATCCCACTGTACACGTCATTTTTACCTTAAGTCATTGTTTTTGCATTTCTGGAATAAAAACTAACAATTTCCGATAATTTTCACACTTCATTTTAAAACGACCATTCTGTATTTCTCGACTGATTAGGTTAACGAAAAGTCGGGAAATCATTTCCCGAATTCGGGATCGGGACGGGAGATTTTTTCCCCGATATCCGGGTCCGGGTCCCGGATCCCGCACACAGCATTTACATCATTTGAGGGATGTGTGGGATTCCGAAAAGTCGGGACTGGGATCGCGAAAAAAAATTCCCGTCCCGATCCAGACTTTTCTGGATCCCGAGCAGTCGAGAAATACCGAATGGTCATTTTAAATAGTCGTTCTTTGTGTACGAGAAATGAGAAAACAATCAACTAAGGTGAAAATGATGTGTAAATTTCAAGATTTTCAGATATTCGGGAAGTTTCAAACATTTCCCGTCCTGACCCAGAAAATTCGGTCCCGCACACCCCTAATTATTATATAAGGATTTTTTTTTATTGGAATCCTAAAATTTATTGTCTTCCAATTTTGAACTTATAGCCTACATCTACATTTAAACAGCATTACATTATTATACAAACATTAAACAAATGTCACCTGCAGGGCGATTCACGAAAATGTCTACAAAATCGAGGCTACAACGATGTAGTAGTTTTTAGTAGTAAAAGTTGTAGTAAAGTGCGATTCACAAAACCGTCTACTAAGAATCGACTACATCTTTAATTGTCTACAGCGTACGGCTACAAGGAAAGTAGTAAACTTGGCGAAACTAAGCAATATCTTTGGAAAGAATCGATATTTTTATCGATTGTTGTGCTATTTCCTTGACATTATCGATGCATGTCGTCCTTCGAGATTCCGAGAGTTGTTTGTTTACGTAGAATGCATAGAAAACTAGTTTAGTTTGTTTAAACTGCGAAGTAATCGTAATGTACGCGTAACCGTGAAGTAATTTGTATAAAATGAAAGTACTCGTTGAATTAAAGCAACTGTGTGTAAATAAACTTAATTTAATAACAGGTGCTGTGTTTTACCTTACCTTCTACTGTATGTCACTGTTGAAACATATGCGGCAGAACTAGAAATACTATTTTTGTTATGTTGCAATTGAATGATGCAAAATGTAAAGGCAGCAGATTTTTCATGCTTTGCCATTATTATCTATAATGCAGGGAGTAAGAAATCATTAAATTATCCACCCACTGAATATCTCGTGAAAACTTTTTATTAATTTTTTTTTATTTTTACATATGTCCCATTTTTAGATGTTTGGCTTTACATTTTGTTAAGGTAGGCGTTCGTAGCAGGAACGTCTACGTTTTCTTAACCTGTTCAAACCCCTGAAGATAAGATTAACTTTGCGAGCTTCGTACAAACTGTTTCTCTTTACTCAACTTTATGCACAAATAGCCCTGTTGAAAATTCTGTCTACTGTTTTCAGCAGGTCGATAGGTGGTTTAAAACATCTAATGTGTTCATATTTTCAAACAGACGTAGCTAAATAAAATTTGTTAATAAGAAGGAATGAAATGTTAATACATATTTGCAGCCATCATCTTATGCTAAGCACACTACATACACATTAAATATAATAATAAAGAAATGATTTACACTTTTAGTGTGTCTTCTGTACTGTTTTGAGTACATCAACAGGCGTTTTGAAACATCTACTGTGTTTAGATTTTCAAGCAGATATGAAAACAAATCGTTTATCATGAGGAATGACAATTTATATTTACAACAATATGTTAAAGAAATGGTAGGCGAGTTGTCCATAACAGTTTTCATTTTGTCTGTTCTACAGAATGTGAAACTTAAATGAAAATGTAAAAAAGTGGAGGATAATATGTGCTTCACTTCAACAGAATTCCATTCTTTAAAGCAACATACGATGTGAAATGAAAAAATGAAAACAGCAATGAACTATTTGCTTACTATTATTTTTGCTCTTGGCTGTACATTATATCTACTGTAGGTGTTTGGTAGAAAACCATTCAGTTTCAGTAATTTCCAAGAAAACAGTAGAGTACAATTGATAACAGTTGTAAAGAGAAATTCCAAGCTAATCGGGCCACTATGTACCTCCACTGAGTATCGAACCTAGCAAAGTAGAATCTGAACCATTGAAATCACTAGCGAAAATTAAATTCAAGGTTCAAGGATTTCAAATGTCAATAATTACTAGAACACACTTTTGTGCTTGAACTTGGCCCAACTTCTAATTAATGAATAAAATTATGTCATGTTACATGCTACATTTGTACATACTGCGGAAACATAAAAGATAGGCCTACATGTTACTTCTTTTTTCTTTAAGGACGATTTTCATGTTGTATGTTATACTATATGGAATTCTCGGCAGACAGTCATGCATTGTCTGTTGCCAAGAAGATGGACTAGTACTGCCACCACCTGGCAAAAAAAAACAACAACATACATTTGCATTATCTATGAGCAGCTAGTTACATCAACTTGCTAAAAGCACCAAACCCTGATGTACCTAACCTACTCATACCTGCATCTGAGAGCAGAAATAAATCAAACTTAACCAGCCTAACCTTTTCAAATGATTATTTTTGCTATCAGATGCATATGTGAGTAGGTTTGGTGTTTTTAGCATGTAACACCAAGCTGATATAGCTGTTGTTAACTGCTCATGTATTATCTATGTATAACCACTCACATCACATTTGCTTACACCTCCAATTTACAGAAATTTCATTCATTCTTAGAAGTTACACACATCACAATTTGATCCTCTCCAGAATATACCTTGCATTCCTGTAGATAACTAAAAAGAAATGTTGACATTTGTAACCAATTTGGATTCGAAATCACAATAATGAAAGAACCAACCATATGGGATTATAGATTTAAAATAAAAATGTTCACATATTTCTTTAACCTATTTATTGATTTATTTATTGCATTGCTCTTCTGCCACTTTTGGCTAATCATGAAGATGGGGATGAGAAATGACATGTTTAAATTGACGAAAGGACACTCACAATAACATCCATGTCCTGGCAAGGATTTGAACCCTTAACTCCTGGCATCATAGCATAGTTTGCTAACCTCGGTAACAGTTTGTTATATCGGAGAGACATTTCTTCATTTTTACAGAAGAAACTAATTACGGAAATGAGTTTCTCTAAGGTTTCCAACGTTCGTCGAGGTATTTTCTTTCATCGTGGAATCTATATGACCGGGAAATCATGTATTTTTCAAGAGAAATATCTCATCGATGCACAAGTGCCATTGCTTTCGCTACGTGAACCGGATGCTGCATACGTTTGATGTGGTAACCCCCTGTCAGTGTTTCCAACCCCCTGTCAGTGTTTCCAACCCCCTTTTTTTTAAATATGCTTGCCTAACCTATCCAAACCTAACCTTATTGGAAATGGTTCGTGGGGCTATCCATCAGCTACCCGTGCATAATGTACAATTTGCACACGTGACGAACATGATAGTAGGTATTTTTCGGTGAAGAAGGTTGGAAACACTGCATACCTACAATGGTAGTCAACCTCTGCCTGCTATATTGTTTGATACGGAAGCGAAAAAAGGAATAACAAAAATTACTCTCTATGTGAAAAATTGTGTTTGTTTTCATGTAAAAAGCATAATGGCACCTTGAACTATGTTCCGCAATACACAATTGGTAAGTACGAACCATGCGAAACACAAAATATCCGATTTTAATGTGTCTCCGATATAACGAACTGTTACCCTAACCTCTTTACCTATTTACACTACAATGCTTTGGTGAAACAAATTAATTTTAAAAAAAATCATGTTTTAATGCAATTTCCTCTCATGTATTAACTATTTTGAAAGTTATGTTGTTTTACAATAATTGCTACCACAAATTTTTAACCTTTAAAAAATAAGTAGTGTTACATAATTAAACATGAATATGCTGAGGGGTTGCCAATAGAGGAAATATAGTTCTTCTTGTTTATAATAGTGATATCCCTGATATTTTGCATGCATCGAAAGATGTTTTGTGCTGGCTGATACAGGATTTGAACTGAGAAGTTTTATGTACAATACACTTCCCAAGCACAAATCCCATACCGTGCCTTGCATTAGTTTAGTTTAGTTTAGTTTAGTTTATTTGCGTCCAAGGACTACCGGTGTGTACAAATTACAGTACATGGTAATATAGGACATGTCAATACTTACATTACAATACAGGTACATTAATAGATTTTACAAATACAAAATATATAGCCAAAAATTGTAAAAAATTGGGTCTTACTCTGCTATTATATCAAAATCACAAAAAAAATATAACATGAGAAGATATACTAATTACCCACTTTCATTTGACATTTAATTTTACAAGAATAATATGTGATTATACTACATTATGTACATTTGTCTTATGTAAAAGCCGCTTCCATGTATTCAGCTATAGAATAAAAAACATGCTTCAGAAGCATTGATTTTATCTTGTGCTTGAATATCATCAAGTTTGGTTCTTTCCTCACATCTTGTGGTAGTTTATTGTAGAGATCTATGGAAGAGTTTAAGGGACCTTTCTTACATAAGTTGAGGCGGCAGTGTTTCTTAGTCTGGATCCCAGGGAAGCCAGAATGAACTTGGAACCTGAGAAAAATAAAAAAATATATATATAGCTTGCACATGGTAATGACCAGATAATCGTCGCACAAACTCTAAATGTTTACATGTTTTGTGTCAGTACCGTGTACTGTTTTGTTCTAGCAGATAATACGTGCTCTATCTACACTATGCCCTAAGTATACAATGTGTAAATAAAACCTGCTGTAGAGTACAATTTTTACCCACATCTAATTTTATGTGACATATGTTTCAACAATTTGAATTAATGCATGATCATTATAAAAATTATTTCATAATAAATGCATAATTATTGTGCTGTAAATTTTCTTTATAAATTAAGTAAATGTTTAATAAATTTATGTAAAACTATATTTCACACAAATCTTGAGCACTGCACAAAGAAGAAAAATAGCTCTCATGGGACTTCATTGAAGCCCATGTTAACAATTGAGAAGGTTGATTTGATTTGATTTGATTTGCTTTATTTTACTTCGCTTTTGAGCCACTTTTGGCTAATTTGCGAAGATGGGAATGAGGGATGATATGATGAAATTGATGAATGGACACTCAGAAACATCCATGCCCAGGCCAGGATTTGGACCCGGGACCAAATGTGCTAACCACTTCGCCACAGGGGCTGGCAATTAAGAAGGTGAATGGAATGGCATAGATAAATAACAATAATTAAAAACTTTATCACAACGATTGTACATAACTGGCAAAAATATATAGGCTGCTATGATAAGTGGTGTGTGTACTGTGAACATTTTGGATGCAGGAGTTTGCATGATTTAGCAACCTTAAGTAGCCTATCACGAGTTTTCTTCTCATCAGTCTACCTGCAAGCACGTTCATACAAAACCAAACTGCGTACTGTTGGGGCTTGACTTCTGTATAATTGACGATTTTGGCATGGTTTATGGGATGTACAAGATTCAAAATGAATGTTGGTTATTGTTTATGGTTTGTAGAAGATGAAATTGCTGTTTTTAAATCGCAGGAAATCCTAGGTAACGGTTCTGAATGTTTCATGATTTTTCGCAAATTTTATAGGAGTAATAGCAAGTGTTGACAAAACTGGAAATGATTCTGGGAGTAGGTTCGAAACTTGGAGAAACTAATTAGCACAGTTAAAAGTTGCACAAAGTATTAATTACAAGATAAATTATGTTTTGAAATGTATTGTGCCCGAGCAGGAATGCCTGCAAGGAGGTGCTAACAAATTATGCCTAACTAACTTAATCTGCTCGTGGAAGTGTATTTTCATATAAATCAGTGCAAGATATGGGTAATTATTATTATTACTAACTTGGATTACAGGAGGTTGAGAGAAACAATCCTTTTGTCGGGAAAATGAGGTTCCACAATTTTCATCAATCCTTCGCACCTCATTATTCAGTGCCAAATTACTATGAAGATATTTTCGAAACAGAAAAAGGATTTCCGATATCTCTAAAATGTGTTTTATGTACACGCAAATGCCCACTGTCTTTTCCTTCTGCTTCTCGAAGACGTGAAAACACAGATTATGGGCCATTTTGGAAGCTCTATTTTATTTTTTGAAGTTGGATGTCATACACAAACACAGAATATGACGAATGCAGTTCGCTGTAGCCCGCTGTAGGAGGGTTAAAAAGGGTCCTACAAGAAGTGTCCACAACTGTAGCCCGATATGTAGTCGACTGTAGCCTGTAGACCGCTGTAGACAGTTTCAAGAATCGCAAATTCAGGAAATGACTACAAATTTGACCACAAGCCTGACGTGGCTACATATTAGACTACAAATCGGACTACTAACAGTTCGTGAATCGCGCCGCTGGAATCGTAAAATATATTGTCTTCCAATTTTCAGTTTCACGTTGCTTAATGTTTCTGCGAGGAGAAAATTTGCTTGCATAAATAGAATTTTTGAATAAATATGCATTTATTTTAAATACTAAAAAGAGATATAACAACTTTCCTATACTCGGATTTAGAGCTATTGTTCATGTAAGGAGATGTTTATTATATTTATTTTGTGATTACACGACAACATGTTACAGGTGCACCATTAGTTCCTCTAAGTAATATACGGAATTTTCCTTGCACTTGAATAGCCTACGTTGTGAAACGTAAAATGTGTTTGCACTTTCCCGAATGGAAAGAAATATTGAAACAACAGTGGCGCTTGTCCTCTCGGATGTAAATTTTGCACAAAACAAATAATATTTGAAGTAAAATATGTGTCATTTATATATCGAGAGGAGAGAAAGCTTTACCAACTAAAATGCAACGTGCTCGGTTCATAAAGCTTCGACATGTTCACAGACTCACGTAGTGTGCTGAGAAAAAAAGATAATCACAACAATAAGTTCATAAATTTATGTAAATATTTTCATCTCCTTAAAGAAGTTTCCAAGAACACAGGTCAATGAACTAAATCATAGCAAGCACAATGTAGTAAAATAAGTTTACAATGGTTTGAATTTCTGTGGTAAGGAAGATAATGGTTATAAGTTATAAACAATTTAAACTTCCTTTATTGAGCTAATTGAAAATAGGTTAATTTAACAGTAGCGCCTTGCGTCTTTCAAATTATCTAAGGGACGTACAGGGGGTACAATTAGATTTACGGATTTAGGGGGTACAGTATCCCCCTTGGAAAATTTAGGGGGGTACAATGTACCCATGTACCCCCCGTTCCTGCGCAGCAAGTCTGGACGTGCATAGAACAGAGACGTGTAACACTCATTCCGTGACAGTCAAAGAGAGACATGGAGTGGACCCAAGAACAGTGGCGCGACCACAGGGGGCATTGCTCCTCCCCCAACGTTGGACGGAAGTCAATTCTAGGGGGGCAAACATTTATGGTCAAAGACACCTGCAGAGGGCACAGGTGAGCAATTACCCCCCCCCCCTTCGATTTCAAATTTTATGCAAGTAAAGATAAATTTCGCAACATTTTTCTTGCTCGCTTCGCTCGCAATGTCGTTTCTCAGTTTCGTCAAGTTCAGATCCGTAGCTAAAGGGCGGCGACCATGAACGCCAAATGATCTAATGAAAAAAAATGTTTTTAAAGAGACAATGCCTTGGCGCCCCGTGATATTATGTGCGCCCTAATAAGGGCAAATAGGAAGGGGGCAAATATTGATCGTCAAGGGCACCTGCAGGGGGAGGCACAGAGAAGCAATTGTCCCCTTCGATTTCAAATTTTATGCAAATAAGAATACATTTCGTAAAATTTTCTTGCTCGCTTCGCTGGCAATACTTGTTTTTCTCAGTCTCGTCAAGTTCAGATCCATAGCTAGGGGGCTGCGGGAGTCGGCCAAGGATGCCGAACATAGGCGTGCGCTGACCCCTGATTGGGGGGTGGGGGCAAAAACCTTGAAGCTCCATATTTAGTTATACGTTTGTATAATTGTGTTCCCCACCAACATCTATGTTCTCCTTTCCTTTTCAATGCGTAATGCATGTAAATGTACGCTGCAGCGACTTCCATGTTCGTACACACTCAACTGGTGAAATGCGGAACGGTATTCTGTTACGCCTATGTGGACGCGGCTTAATATCTGCACATTTCAATGATACTGCGAGTAAACAATAAATAAGAAGCTATGCCTCTCTGCGGAGCTTTCGGATGCAACAACAGACGTTGCAAGAACTGTTTTTTTTTTTGTTGTTGTTTTTTAAAAAAGAAGGAATTTAGAGGTCCAAGAAGATTACGTTTCCCAGATAAACATGCATACAAAACATATTTACGTTTATTATACACGCATTTCTGTTGTGATGTTTTTAGTGATATTATTATTAACGGTATGTATAAAATTATAAATTAAAAAATTACCACATATTGGAATACCAAAAATCATTCGCAAGTTTCCTAAAGATAACTATTGCGAATGTTTATACATGTTCCGAACTATGTGGAATGTAAATTCATAACCAACAAAGAGACTTCAGACATGAAAAAAGAGACACGTGTCGCTTGGAAACCAGACCTTCCGAACAGAAGTGACACGCCAAACTGCACGTGTTATTCGAACTGGGCCATTTTCTAAATAACCGTCCATCGTGTCGCCTTGGTCTGTTTGTGGCACACGCATGGTCATTTTTTTTTATTCAGACCGAAGTGGTCTGTGACGCTTGTCGCCTCCAATAATGGTGTTTTAAGATCGAATGTAGACGCGACGTGGGGACGATCCAGGCAACGTTTACACCAGTGGCGAAGCCTCATAAGAGGCCCGGAGGCCAGGCCTACCCTAGTATAATTGGCTATTACGGATTATTTTATTACTTACAATTTCATTAAACGAATGCTCAAGGTCCCGGGTTCGATCCCCGGTCGGTTCAAATCCGGGAACTTTTCTAACGTAGTTAGCGGCCCCGGCGCCCACCCAGCGTCGAATGACATTGGTACCCTGGGGGGTAAAGGCGGTCAGGGACGTGATGCTGATCACATCACCCCCACTCATGACCGGATTAAGAAAGTGTGAGGCATTACCCCCACACCCCTTATACGCCTTCATGGCGTGGTGCTAAGCACAGGGGAGCACTTTACCTTTTACCTTTTTCATTAAACGACGCTTAATACAAGAAAACTGAAATTCTAGGCCTTACGATAATTTTAACAAATTTCCATCCCTGTCAGAGACTATATCGTCGCATGTTGAGCCACTTCTCCGAGGGCCACAGCTGGTCCCATAACATTCTATGTGATCCATGAGGGAAAGCATAATTTCAGGGGCGCGTTCGCCCGAAATGGACACAGTGAGTCTGGCCTCACGCAGTGATACCAACCCTAACATCTCTTCCGTTCATCCTTGCACAAAACGATCCGGAGGTAGTCACTGCCATTGTTTTCTACGGCCCTGTTCCAGCCATACTGGCGACAATCGTCATAAAATTTCTCGCCCAAAGAGACCCTTCTTTCATTTGCGACCCTCTTCTTAAAATCCACAGCAGCCTCGAGTGCTGGTTGAAAACTTCAAAGATTTCGCACTAAAAACCTAGGTAAAGGTAAAGTGCCAAGTGCATATAACACAGTGCCATGAAGGCACATTTACGGGATGTGGGGGAAAGGTAATTTTGGAGGCGAAGTGATCAGCATCACACTCCGGCCGCTTTTGCCCTCCCGGATTGCCCACATGCACCCACTGATATGAGGCTGTTGAGCCCCGGAGCTACTTTATGCGGGGACAATGCGGAATAATTCCGACCTTTATTCACCCACTCCGGGATTCGAACCCGGGTCTCCCGCCGGCAGTCAGATGCCCTAACAACTACACCACCGCGGCTCTAAAAATCTAGTGCAATTAGATACTCTGCTTTGACGTAACGAACATAAAATTTGCCTGAAGTCATTGGAGTAATAAGCGACATGCGACAGCAACAAGTATCTCTTGGAAATGAACCCTCAGTAATAAATGCAACCTTCCGAACGGAAGCGACTAGACCGGCAAGCGGCACCTGTTGCTTTGTCGCTTGCGTTTCGTTCGGACTGGGCAGTTTTTTAATTGCTTGCATTGTGTCGCCTCTGTCTGTTCGTAGTGAACTCACAGTGAAAGCTTGCTTATAGACTAAGGGAGATTTCACATGGAAGCGACACGCGACCCGTGACACGTATCGCTTCAGGATTTCACCAATCGAACGCAGGTTTGTGCTGGCTGCTATGCTCCTACGCTGTGAAACGTTGCTGTTGATTGGCTCGTTCCAAAGCAACTTGTGTCGCGTGTCGCTTGTCGCTCCGGTCTGAAATCTCCCTAAAGGAGCGTGTCGCTCGTTGCTTTGATGTGGAAACCCTGTGTCGCTTGTCGCCTGTCGCTTCAACCTGAAAGCTATCGTGTGGAAATTTCACACTGAAGCGACAAGCGACACGTATAATTCACACCCAAGCGACAACGGACCGAGGCTACAAGAGACACGTGCAGCTTTTCGTGTGTCTTCTGTTCGAAAGGTTGCATTGACTACTGAAAGTTTGCTTCCAAGCGACTCGTGTCGCTTGTCGCCTGTAACTTTGGTGTGAAGAAATCTTGCTCACAGCAAACTCTTCGAACCGAAGCTGCACGTCTCGCTTGTCGCTTGCTTGTTGTTCTGCTTAGGCCGTTTTCTGGATACCGTATAGACAGTATAGTCGCGAGGGTTGTTATCCGCGCATGCGCGATGAATGCTTGCTTATAAACTGAAGTGTCCCTGTCGTTCGTTGCTTCAGTGTGATACTTCCGTGTCGCTTGTTACATTGAACAAGTCACAGGAGAGAAGCGACAAGCAACACGTAATCTTCCGAACCGAAGCACCACGTGTCTCTTGTCGCTTGCGTGTCGCTCAAATTGGGTCGTTTTCTTAATATCGAGCGTAGAATCGCCCTTATCTGTTGGTACTTGCTCGTGCGATGAATACTTTTATCATAGACGGAACAGAAGGGGATCCTGTCGATTGTAACTTCAGTGTAAACCCCCGTGTGGCTTGTCGTCTGTTCCTTCTGTCTGAAAGCTCCCTGCATGTACGATGGATAAAGAGTGGATGGAAGCAAGGCAGATTCTATACATTATCTAGCTATTGATAATCAACAAACTTTATTTGATATACTCATGTTCTTATGATTAAGGAATCATATTTATTCTCACTATAGCTACAGTGAGCAAAGTGATTACAGGTTTAACCAATTTTCGAGAATAATATTTGTGATGCCTCCCAGTTATAACTTTTGTTGGCATAATATCCTGGATTACTTTCACGAGACGAGACAGCATTTTCACGAGACGAGACGGGACAGACCAAAGTCTCGTCTCGTCTCGTGGGCAACACTACATATCTGAGAGGAGTCGGTTGCCGACACATACGACACGTGTCGCCTGTCGCTTCGATCTGAATGGTCCCATTGACTGAACGGGTTCCCGTCTTTTGTCGCCTGTTGAGTGCCGTTTATCGCGTGATGTTTCGGTGTTGACATTCTCCTGAACGTAAGAATTAATATATTAAAGCGCAACGGCAAGGTAGCTGAGACGAACTAAATATAGTATGTTTATAAACAAAGAACACTAAATTTGATGTAATTGGGCCTTGCCTAGCAGCCATGAGTCGAAAATAAAAAATTTAGACTTTTTACACTACGCCTAATGTTTTCTTTTTCTGGTTGCGAATACTAATTCAACAGCGGAAGTAGGAATCTGATATAAACTTCTCAAAATTGAAAAGATAATGTATTAAGTGCGTAAGCGCATGATATTTTTTATTATTATACACTATGACACTGTACCCTATCCGATATTATAATATTAAAGCATGTTTTCTTTCCCTCCAATTTTCGTCCTTTATTTCTTCGGTTACAACAATTTTAAAATTATAGTTCCTGTAAATAAGAAAGCGGTAGAGATTGCAAGACATGAAACAGAGTATACAATATTTTTGGTAATAACTTTTCTCGATAAATGTGCATGTATAAAATAGAAAACCATATTTAGTAGCCATGAGGGAAAAGTATGATATCACGTTAAAAAAAGAGTTAGTTATGATATAACAACTATAAAAATAAAAATACAGTCGCGTGGAATTATTATGTATTATTATTTACCAGATTCACAAGAATGAAGCACTTAAATTGTGAAAAATTTAAGTTTTTTTTTTTTAGTTCCGATGTCTGTTCTGTTGACAATTGTCTCATTAAAATTCTTAGTGTCACAGCACTGATTAATCGTCTATCATGATCTGACATAATTTCTAAAGTTTAGATGAAATTAAACTTGCAATTTAATGTAATAAAAGCACGCTATTCCCTATGTATTTAAATGGGAGAACAATTGGCCATCAAAAGCGTAGGGATTAAACAGGGTGCTGTCAGCATATTTTCGTTTCACACTTACGTCTAGCCATTCACCAAGCTAATGCGTCATTTATGAGCAATTGCACATTCTAATATCTACCCGTTAGCATGCATGGTTGATTGATTAAAGTCCACATTATGCATGGGTGACCGCAGGGGGGGGGGCATTTGCCTCCCCTGAGATACAGCGCCTTGAATAACGTAGTGTGGAAAACGACCCAAGAAACTGGTTCCCCGAGACGATGACAACTAGATGGCAGTGCGATCGACTCAGGTGCCAATTTTGTTATGAAAGTAATGCGGCTTAGTTAGTTTATGGAATATATTGTGTAGATTTGTTTCTCTAGAAAGGCGGTAAGTGAATTGATGGAAACAGTTATATTTGTGGAGTGATTTGCAGTCACGAAATGGCATTAATTTGGAAAGAAAAGTAAAATATAATTATTAAATAAATAGCATGCGTAACACAAGAAGAAACATCGCAATGTGATTCCGGACGTCAGGTCTTGGACTGTGTATTAGAGTTTATTTTTCTATGTTATTAGAATATAAATAGTATCCTGAGAGATATTTCATACCGAGGCGACAAACCACAAATGTCGCTTGAAAGCGAGCAGTCGGAAATCAATGCAGCCTTTCGAACCGTAGGGACAAAAGCTCTGACTGAACCGTTTCCTCAAGGAGATTTTACACCAAAGCGACACGCGACAAACGATACGAGGATTTCACACAAAAGTGACACGGGTCATTCGGTCAAAGGCAACTTTCATACCGAAGTGTCACATGTTGCTTGGAAAGGAGCCAATCAAGAGCAACATTTCACATCGTAGCGGCATAAAGGGAAGCACAGGCCAGCGTTCGGTTGGTGAAATCCTCAAGCGATAAGTGCCGCGTGCCGCGTGTCGCTTTGGTGGACAATCTCACTAAAGCAAGACACTCATTGCATCGCGTATGCGCGAACAACAAACCACGGCAACATGTTGCAAGCTATTGATCTGTTGTTGTAATGTGCGGTTTATCGTGTCGCCTATCTGTTGTTCGCAAGCAACGCTTGCTAATAGACTGAAGACACTGAAGACACCATGTAGCTTGTCACTTAGTTGGGAACTCCCCCTGTAGCGCGTCGCTTCGGTCTCAGCACCCTTCCTTTAAGGAGCTTTCCTACCGAAGTAACAAGTAGCACGCAAATACGCCATATGAACGTGTCGTTTGCTGTTTGGACCCTCATGTGCAATGAATCTATTTTACAGTCTGGAAGAGTGTGTCACTAGTGTGACAGTGTGAACATCCCGTGTCGCTTGTCCCATTGGTTTGAAAGTTGCCTTACACTCATGTCGATGGCACTAAGAAAGTTTTGTGGGGTTCCCCTTGTCGTTTCATGCAATCATCATTAACATCATCGCCGCGATTAGTTTAAAGCGGAAGAAAAGAGACAGTAAATATCCAAAATACAAATGCTTCAGTGTGTATATCTTTAAAAGACATGATGATGATGAAAATAATAATGAACTTAATTCATACACAAAAATTTAGTTGCCAAGAACATCCCACGCGTATTTTTTCTCCCGTATTATTAACGAAAGTATGACGATAACAGGACGTGGTCGACTGTCTAGAATTTCGTTAATATCTTCGCGACCACTGTACCAAATATCATAGCAATTATCACATTCATAGAAATGCTTCATGTAAAAGAATCAGACGTTGCAACGGAAACTCCATTTACTTCCACTATAAGTAGTCGAACACCAAGCACCGGGGTCAACCCCAGCGCCTCTAGCGGATCATTTTCGAGTGGAACCACCCAGAGAGCGCAGAAGCATGCCGTTTTCCACACTACGTTACTCTAGGCGCTGTACCTGAGATATCTGGAAAGAATTAACGTAATTCGAATAGTGAAACTGTACAGATATTTTATTCGCGATTCCAGTCCCGACACATTCCTCAAATGATGTAAATGCTGTGTACGGGATCCAGAAAAGTTGTGACCCGAATATCGGGGAAAAAATTTCCCGTTCCGATCCCGAATTCGGGAAATGATTTCCCGGCTTTTCGTTATCCTAAGCAGTCGAGAAATGCCGAATGGTCGTTTTAAAATGATGTGTGTGAAAATTATCGGACATTGTTAGCTTTTATTCCAGAAATGCAAAAACAATGACTTAAGGTAAAAATGACGTGTACAATTTGAGATTTATAGAAGTTCGGGAAATGTCTACCACTTCCTTTCCGGAAAATTTCCAGACTTGGTCCGGAAATGGCGAATTTTTCACATCCCGAATGCAGGGAATATCGGGATTTCAAAAATTCCCGTTCCGACCCAAAACAATCTTACCCTCACACCCCTAATGACAGCGAAGATGCCAGAAAGAAGAGAACTGGCAACGTTGTAGATCTTCCACCTCGCAAAAGTCTGCAACAAGAAATACCCACGATACCGGTAGATATTGGAATGTGCAATTGCTCATTAATATGCGCACTGCCACCTACACACCCCTCATGCCAGCGTAAGACGCTGCAAAGAGAACTGGCAACGTTGTAGATCTTCTGCCTCGCGAAATGCATGGATCTCGCGCATGCGTATTAATACAACCCAATTGTACATGATTACAGACATTTTTATAAGCACACAGAAATAGGGGAGGATTATCATAATTTATGTCGGCTTTGCTTGACAAACACTAGTTCGAAACTGAACATCTGCCTAGATAAAGGACAAAGACGAGATATTCAAAGGAAAATATTAAATTGTCTATCCCGGTAATCATGTACAATTGGGTTGTATTAATACGCATGCGCGAGATCCATGCATTTTGTGAGGCGGAAGATCTACAACGTTGCCAGTTCTCTTTGTAGCGTCTTCGCTGGCATTAGGGGTGTGTAGGTGGCAGCACGCATATTAATGAGCAATTGCACATTACAATATCTACCGGTATCATGGGTATAGGTTGTTGCAGGTTTCTGCTAGGAAATTCACGTTTTGCGAGTTGGAAGATCTCCAACGTTGCCAGTTCTCTCCTTTTTAGCATCTTCGCTGTCATTATGGATGTGAGGGAAAGATTTTTGGGGGTCGGGACGGGAATTTTTAAAATGTCAACATTCCCTGCATTCGGGATGGGAAAAAATCGTCATTTCCGGACCAAGTCTGGAAATTTTCTGAAAAGGAAGTTGTCGAAATTTTCAGAACTTCTATAAATCTCGAATTGTACAGTGGGATTCATGAGTATTACCGTGCAAATTGTCCATGACTATTTTCATTATTATTTTTTTAAAAACCTATGTGTTTTTAAGCGATGGATTTTTATGTATGCTGGTGAAAAAGTTGTCAACAGCTTGTTTTGAGTTTCCTTTTAATTCTTGAAGCTGTTATTGGGTCAAATAAAGTGCACGAACATGGTAATAGACAATGGACATTTCCACTCAATTTTTATTACAACAATTTTAAAAACTACACCCTGGAAAAATGACCCCTGTAAGTTCTCGCGTTTCTCTGCGTCCAGTTTAAGGCAGAAACGAGACTTCCAAAGTTGCGAGGCTAGCGTTGCGCTGAAAACACGCCGCCGCCATGTTACTACGTCACTCCTTAGGGAGAGCTCGTTTGTCGTCTGCTTCGAGCGTCCAGTTCCGGATGGGTAGCCCACGGTGAGCGAACACGTGCAGCAGTTTTACAAACCTGTACCGATTTAAATACTGGAAGAAGGAGCGATAGGAGAAAGGAAAGCTATGCTTTGTAATGATCATTCTTCTATGAAATATCCGTGCTGCTCACGTGCAAGGTAAATGGAAGAGTTCAGTTGCGTGTGTGTTCTCAGGCCATGCGAAAAATATTGCTTATAAAATTGGTTGCTGACCAGACACTCAAAAATAATTTTTAAACTTATATTTATCGATATTTACCGTAACCTATGTAGTGCAAAATAGGAATTATCACATTCTTCACTTTATTTATAAAGCCTATTTAACTTTCTTTTCCATAAAGCAATTTCAGTTTGTGTTCCATTTCTGTTGCACAAATTATGATCAAATATGTTTGTGCAGATAAGAGAAAATACACTGAGAAGATTACATTAGTTGCACAGTACATATCTATACTTAGTTTATGTATAATTATTACAAAAAAATAATGTGTATAACCATGGGCGTATTTAAGGGGGATTCAACGGGTCCAACCCCCCTCTTTTTTTGGTTCACTAAAATTACCAGTTTCCTTGTTCTTTCCGCTTGTTCATAAAAAAATCCTTCGGACTTATTTCATTCTCTTAAATTAGAGACGTATAGAACGGGATACGGATGGGAAGGAAATTTCGTAATTCCACACACCAGATGGGACTGCAGACCAATATCTGCAATTTCCTGATAGTTTCGGAATTTCTGCGATAAGAAACTGCATTGAGACTGTCAAATCAGTTATTTTTTCCCCCTCGAATCATATTAAAGAAATTTGGTTCTTAAAAACGTAGTGACACAAGATGAACAGAAAAGTATCAATACTAAGTAGCATGACTTCGTGACTACATTTTATTTTTGTCGGGTCCAACATTCCCTCCCCCCATGCTCCCCAACAAGCTTCCGGCCAGCAGTGTCCTGGATTTTCGCTTACAAAATAAAGCAACCCTAATCATACCAAAAGTTGATCATCCCACCCCCCCGTGAACTATATATACGCCCATGTGTATAACAATATCCCATACTGAAATAGTACGATATAATTATTTTGAACTTTGTACTGAGAAAAAGCCGCCTCATCTCGTTACCCCGAACGCATTAATTGGTTGGTTCACAACTTCACCACTAAGGATCCTATCGAGACGAGACATGGCAGCCTTGGTCTCGTTCTCGTTGAGAGTTGTAAATGTCTCATTGACAGTCTCGTCTCAATTTATAAACATCCGTCTCGGTTTGGGAGGGCAATTCTCGTTCTCGTCTCAAGTCTAGAAAAATATAGAATTAACAACGTATGCAAAGGCTTATCATTATAAATACAAAAAAATCTCTCTTAATATTTTTTTTATTATTATTATTATTTTTGACTCCTCGTTTCGACGGTACAGTCCTCGAAAACTAAATATTATCCTGCTTATATATGCAAACCAAACTGCAGATTCAGAATTACCAGGAATGAACTGGCGTTGTAATGATTATACACAAAATTCATGATTTATCTGAGGAAGTCGCATGTTCCAGGTTTGACTCTCGACCTGGGCATGACTGTTTCCTTGTGCGTGACATTTCATTGAACTGGAAATTGTTACATGGGAGGATGTTTGCTCGAGACTTTGGGGACAGCTAGGGAGATGCTTCTATTGTTAATGTTAGTGTTGCTCACGAGACGAGGCATGTTCTGTTTCGTCTCATAAAAGGAGATGGGACAAGTGAATGTTTTCGAAATGAGATGGGACAGAAGAAAAAGTTCGTCTCTTATCATGGCAGGTTGGGTGATACTTAGATTGTGCAGTTGGTGGTAGTGTGTGTGTGGGGGAGGTGTACTCCTGCACCCCGACTTCGAATACGGCTTGTAGTTCTTCATCTTCATTGTACCGATTAGCCAAAAGTGGGAAGAAATGTGATGTTAGAGATGATAATTAATAAATAAATTTTAATAAATTAACCATGCGTTCTCATCGTTGCGGTTAAACAAAGTGAACGGAAAAGCGACGTAAAAGTAGGCTAAATACAAAAATTTGCAATATATATATATTAACTGAAGAAAACTGTCAATTACTGCAGGAAATTGAAAAACTCACCGTACCTTTTTATACCGTAGCACCCTTATATTGCAGAAATTGGCGTGTAAACCAGTGTGTTCTAAAAGTATTATCTTAAAATTTGTGAAGAAAATATTATGACGAAAATAACTGTAATTCCAAAAAAGGCATTCCTATAATATTAAGTTCTTGCCAGTCAGAACTAACCTATGTATTCGCAATGAGCAAGGCTGTTCACGTGTTCAGCCATTGACTGTTACAAGGTTTGCTTTGTCACCCTAATGGGAAAACCCTCTACCGAGTGGCTGAATTATAGTAAATACTACTATACTGCTAGGGCATAATTCATCTCCAAGAAATGGAGCACAGATTTTTGCACTGGAAGTTGTAAGGTACTTGTTTTACACAGTAGCAAGTGAATTTTCTGTCGCTTCCGCGGCTCATGCTAAGTTGTCGGGACGAGCAGAAGCCCCGCCTACACGCATTTCTAAGTGATGACGTCAGAGGACCTCCTGTCTGTGGAGAGGACGTTTTCAAATCCGTGACGTAGTAGGTGAATTTCAGCGGTGTTTGAAGGCGTGTTTCTCGAGAACCGAAACAAATATCGCCGAGATATTTTGCACATCTCATGTTTGTGTCATTATCTGAAAAATGAATGGATTTAAAAAGTTTTTCATGTCAAAGTGGAAATGTCCATTTGCAAGGTAATACTCATGGATCCCACTGTACACGTCATTTTTACCTTAAGTCATTGTTTTTGCATTTCTGGAATAAAAACTAACAATTTCCGATAATTTTCACACTTCATTTTAAAACGACCATTCTGTATTTCTCGACTGATTAGGTTAACGAAAAGTCGGGAAATCATTTCCCGAATTCGGGATCGGGACGGGAGATTTTTTCCCCGATATCCGGGTCCGGGTCCCGGATCCCGCACACAGCATTTACATCATTTGAGGGATGTGTGGGATTCCGAAAAGTCGGGACTGGGATCGCGAAAAAAAATTCCCGTCCCGATCCAGACTTTTCTGGATCCCGAGCAGTCGAGAAATACCGAATGGTCATTTTAAATAGTCGTTCTTTGTGTACGAGAAATGAGAAAACAATCAACTAAGGTGAAAATGATGTGTAAATTTCAAGATTTTCAGATATTCGGGAAGTTTCAAACATTTCCCGTCCTGACCCAGAAAATTCGGTCCCGCACACCCCTAATTATTATATAAGGATTTTTTTAATTGGAATCCTAAAATTTATTGTCTTCCAATTTTGAACTTATAGCCTACATCTACATTTAAACAGCATTACATTATTATACAAACATTAAACAAATGTCACCTGCAGGGCGATTCACGAAAATGTCTACAAAATCGAGGCTACAACGATGTAGTAGTTTTTAGTAGTAAAAGTTGTAGTAAAGTGCGATTCACAAAACCGTCTACTAAGAATCGACTACATCTTTAATTGTCTACAGCGTACGGCTACAAGGAAAGTAGTAAACTTGGCGAAACTAAGCAATATCTTTGGAAAGAATCGATATTTTTATCGATTGTTGTGCTATTTCCTTGACATTATCGATGCATGTCGTCCTTCGAGATTCCGAGAGTTGTTTGTTTACGTAGAATGCATAGAAAACTAGTTTAGTTTGTTTAAACTGCGAAGTAATCGTAATGTACGCGTAACCGTGAAGTAATTTGTATAAAATGAAAGTACTCGTTGAATTAAAGCAACTGTGTGTAAATAAACTTAATTTAATAACAGGTGCTGTGTTTTACCTTACCTTCTACTGTATGTCACTGTTGAAACATATGCGGCAGAACTAGAAATACTATTTTTGTTATGTTGCAATTGAATGATGCAAAATGTAAAGGCAGCAGATTTTTCATGCTTTGCCATTATTATCTATAATGCAGGGAGTAAGAAATCATTAAATTATCCACCCACTGAATATCTCGTGAAAACTTTTTATTTATTATTTTTATTTTTACATATGTCCCATTTTTAGATGTTTGGCTTTACATTTTGTTAAGGTAGGCGTTCGTAGCAGGAACGTCTACGTTTTCTTAACCTGTTCAAACCCCTGAAGATAAGATTAACTTTGCGAGCTTCGTACAAACTGTTTCTCTTTACTCAACTTTATGCACAAATAGCCCTGTTGAAAATTCTGTCTACTGTTTTCAGCAGGTCGATAGGTGGTTTAAAACATCTAATGTGTTCATATTTTCAAACAGACGTAGCTAAATAAAATTTGTTAATAAGAAGGAATGAAATGTTAATACATATTTGCAGCCATCATCTTATGCTAAGCACACTACATACACATTAAATATAATAATAAAGAAATGATTTACACTTTTAGTGTGTCTTCTGTACTGTTTTGAGTACATCAACAGGCGTTTTGAAACATCTACTGTGTTTAGATTTTCAAGCAGATATGAAAACAAATCGTTTATCATGAGGAATGACAATTTATATTTACAACAATATGTTAAAGAAATGGTAGGCGAGTTGTCCATAACAGTTTTCATTTTGGGCCCGTTCCGAAAGTCGCACGAGTTTAACGCGTTAAACGAGTTATGGTAACTGGCCGTTCCATAAGTGCTTCCGTGCGTTTCGTGAGTTTCATTATGCTGTCCCAAAAGTCGCATTCCGTGCGTTTCGTGCAAGAACGAGATTCACCAAACGCACGGGACAGGATGCTGGTTTGTTCCGTGAAAATCGTCTGCTCCTTGCAGACAAAGCGCGTGCTGATGGATTCAAACTGCACTAGTTCGGAAAATGTATTATAATTTTAACAGATAGCGATATGAAGCAACATGCACAAGATAAGTATGATTTGACCGTTCCTTGAATGTGATTAAAATGAGTAACAGTGGCCATAATAGAGTTTATTTTTGCCATAAGGACATTCCTTCCGCTGACGCCATGCGGAAACTTTCTCTAAACAAAACGCTGCGCCTGCGCTTTCGCCTAGAGTGTCCCATAAGTCCGTAAAATAACGGGTTTCACCAGATTCACGAGCCCAGTTATTTTCGTTGAATGCGTTCGTTTCGTTAAGACTTTCGGAACGCACCCTTTGTCTGTTCTACAGAATGTGAAACTTAAATGAAAATGTAAAAAAGTGGAGGATAATATGTGCTTCACTTCAACAGAATTCCATTCTTTAAAGCAACATACGATGTGAAATGAAAAAATGAAAACAGCAATGAACTATTTGCTTACTATTATTTTTGCTCTTGGCTGTACATTATATCTACTGTAGGTGTTTGGTAGAAAACCATTCAGTTTCAGTAATTTCCAAGAAAACAGTAGAGTACAATTGATAACAGTTGTAAAGAGAAATTCCAAGCTAATCGGGCCACTATGTACCTCCACTGAGTATCGAACCTAGCAAAGTAGAATCTGAACCATTGAAATCACTAGCGAAAATTAAATTCAAGGTTCAAGGATTTCAAATGTCAATAATTACTAGAACACACTTTTGTGCTTGAACTTGGCCCAACTTCTAATTAATGAATAAAATTATGTCATGTTACATGCTACATTTGTACATACTGCGGAAACATAAAAGATAGGCCTACATGTTACTTCTTTTTTCTTTAAGGACGATTTTCATGTTGCATGTTATACTATATGGAATTCTCGGCAGACAGTCATGCATTGTCTGTTGCCAAGAAGATGGACTAGTACTGCCACCACCTGGCAAAAAAAAACAACAACATACATTTGCATTATCTATGAGCAGCTAGTTACATCAACTTGCTAAAAGCACCAAACCCTGATGTACCTAACCTACTCATACCTGCATCTGAGAGCAGAAATAAATCAAACTTAACCAGCCTAACCTTTTCAAATGATTATTTTTGCTATCAGATGCATATGTGAGTAGGTTTGGTGTTTTTAGCATGTAACACCAAGCTGATATAGCTGTTGTTAACTGCTCATGTATTATCTATGTATAACCACTCACATCACATTTGCTTACACCTCCAATTTACAGAAATTTCATTCATTCTTAGAAGTTACACACATCACAATTTGATCCTCTCCAGAATATACCTTGCATTCCTGTAGATAACTAAAAAGAAATGTTGACATTTGTAACCAATTTGGATTCGAAATCACAATAATGAAAGAACCAACCATATGGGATTATAGATTTAAAATAAAAATGTTCACATATTTCTTTAACCTATTTATTGATTTATTTATTGCATTGCTCTTCTGCCACTTTTGGCTAATCATGAAGATGGGGATGAGAAATGACATGTTTAAATTGACGAAAGGACACTCACAATAACATCCATGTCCTGGCAAGGATTTGAACCCTTAACTCCTGGCATCATAGCATAGTTTGCTAACCTCGGTAACAGTTTGTTATATCGGAGAGACATTTCTTCATTTTTACAGAAGAAACTAATTACGGAAATGAGTTTCTCTAAGGTTTCCAACGTTCGTCGAGGTATTTTCTTTCATCGTGGAATCTATATGACCGGGAAATCATGTATTTTTCAAGAGAAATATCTCATCGATGCACAAGTGCCATTGCTTTCGCTACGTGAACCGGATGCTGCATACGTTTGATGTGGTAACCCCCTGTCAGTGTTTCCAACCCCCTTTTTTTTAAATATGCTTGCCTAACCTATCCAAACCTAACCTTATTGGAAATGGTTCGTGGGGCTATCCATCAGCTACCCGTGCATAATGTACAATTTGCACACGTGACGAACATGATAGTAGGTATTTTTCGGTGAAGAAGGTTGGAAACACTGCATACCTACAATGGTAGTCAACCTCTGCCTGCTATATTGTTTGATACGGAAGCGAAAAAAGGAATAACAAAAATTACTCTCTATGTGAAAAATTGTGTTTGTTTTCATGTAAAAAGCATAATGGCACCTTGAACTATGTTCCGCAATACACAATTGGTAAGTACGAACCATGCGAAACACAAAATATCCGATTTTAATGTGTCTCCGATATAACGAACTGTTACCCTAACCTCTTTACCTATTTACACTACAATGCTTTGGTGAAACAAATTAATTTTAAAAAAAATCATGTTTTAATGCAATTTCCTCTCATGTATTAACTATTTTGAAAGTTATGTTGTTTTACAATAATTGCTACCACAAATTTTTAACCTTTAAAAAATAAGTAGTGTTACATAATTAAACATGAATATGCTGAGGGGTTGCCAATAGAGGAAATATAGTTCTTCTTGTTTATAATAGTGATATCCCTGATATTTTGCATGCATCGAAAGATGTTTTGTGCTGGCTGATACAGGATTTGAACTGAGAAGTTTTATGTACAATACACTTCCCAAGCACAAATCCCATACCGTGCCTTGCATTAGTTTAGTTTAGTTTAGTTTAGTTTATTTGCGTCCAAGGACTACCGGTGTGTACAAATTACAGTACATGGTAATATAGGACATGTCAATACTTACATTACAATACAGGTACATTAATAGATTTTACAAATACAAAATATATAGCCAAAAATTGTAAAAAATTGGGTCTTACTCTGCTATTATATCAAAATCACAAAAAAAATATAACATGAGAAGATATACTAATTACCCACTTTCATTTGACATTTAATTTTACAAGAATAATATGTGATTATACTACATTATGTACATTTGTCTTATGTAAAAGCCGCTTCCATGTATTCAGCTATAGAATAAAAAACATGCTTCAGAAGCATTGATTTTATCTTGTGCTTGAATATCATCAAGTTTGGTTCTTTCCTCACATCTTGTGGTAGTTTATTGTAGAGATCTATGGAAGAGTTTAAGGGACCTTTCTTACATAAGTTGAGGCGGCAGTGTTTCTTAGTCTGGATCCCAGGGAAGCCAGAATGAACTTGGAACCTGAGAAAAATAAAAAAATATATATATAGCTTGCACATGGTAATGACCAGATAATCGTCGCACAAACTCTAAATGTTTACATGTTTTGTGTCAGTACCGTGTACTGTTTTGTTCTAGCAGATAATACGTGCTCTATCTACACTATGCCCTAAGTATACAATGTGTAAATAAAACCTGCTGTAGAGTACAATTTTTACCCACATCTAATTTTATGTGACATATGTTTCAACAATTTGAATTAATGCATGATCATTATAAAAATTATTTCATAATAAATGCATAATTATTGTGCTGTAAATTTTCTTTATAAATTAAGTAAATGTTTAATAAATTTATGTAAAACTATATTTCACACAAATCTTGAGCACTGCACAAAGAAGAAAAATAGCTCTCATGGGACTTCATTGAAGCCCATGTTAACAATTGAGAAGGTTGATTTGATTTGATTTGATTTGCTTTATTTTACTTCGCTTTTGAGCCACTTTTGGCTAATTTGCGAAGATGGGAATGAGGGATGATATGATGAAATTGATGAATGGACACTCAGAAACATCCATGCCCAGGCCAGGATTTGGACCCGGGACCAAATGTGCTAACCACTTCGCCACAGGGGCTGGCAATTAAGAAGGTGAATGGAATGGCATAGATAAATAACAATAATTAAAAACTTTATCACAACGATTGTACATAACTGGCAAAAATATATAGGCTGCTATGATAAGTGGTGTGTGTACTGTGAACATTTTGGATGCAGGAGTTTGCATGATTTAGCAACCTTAAGTAGCCTATCACGAGTTTTCTTCTCATCAGTCTACCTGCAAGCACGTTCATACAAAACCAAACTGCGTACTGTTGGGGCTTGACTTCTGTATAATTGACGATTTTGGCATGGTTTATGGGATGTACAAGATTCAAAATGAATGTTGGTTATTGTTTATGGTTTGTAGAAGATGAAATTGCTGTTTTTAAATCGCAGGAAATCCTAGGTAACGGTTCTGAATGTTTCATGATTTTTCGCAAATTTTATAGGAGTAATAGCAAGTGTTGACAAAACTGGAAATGATTCTGGGAGTAGGTTCGAAACTTGGAGAAACTAATTAGCACAGTTAAAAGTTGCACAAAGTATTAATTACAAGATAAATTATGTTTTGAAATGTATTGTGCCCGAGCAGGAATGCCTGCAAGGAGGTGCTAACAAATTATGCCTAACTAACTTAATCTGCTCGTGGAAGTGTATTTTCATATAAATCAGTGCAAGATATGGGTAATTATTATTATTACTAACTTGGATTACAGGAGGTTGAGAGAAACAATCCTTTTGTCGGGAAAATGAGGTTCCACAATTTTCATCAATCCTTCGCACCTCATTATTCAGTGCCAAATTACTATGAAGATATTTTCGAAACAGAAAAAGGATTTCCGATATCTCTAAAATGTGTTTTATGTACACGCAAATGCCCACTGTCTTTTCCTTCTGCTTCTCGAAGACGTGAAAACACAGATTATGGGCCATTTTGGAAGCTCTATTTTATTTTTTGAAGTTGGATGTCATACACAAACACAGAATATGACGAATGCAGTTCGCTGTAGCCCGCTGTAGGAGGGTTAAAAAGGGTCCTACAAGAAGTGTCCACAACTGTAGCCCGATATGTAGTCGACTGTAGCCTGTAGACCGCTGTAGACAGTTTCAAGAATCGCAAATTCAGGAAATGACTACAAATTTGACCACAAGCCTGACGTGGCTACATATTAGACTACAAATCGGACTACTAACAGTTCGTGAATCGCGCCGCTGGAATCGTAAAATATATTGTCTTCCAATTTTCAGTTTCACGTTGCTTAATGTTTCTGCGAGGAGAAAATTTGCTTGCATAAATAGAATTTTTGAATAAATATGCATTTATTTTAAATACTAAAAAGAGATATAACAACTTTCCTATACTCGGATTTAGAGCTATTGTTCATGTAAGGAGATGTTTATTATATTTATTTTGTGATTACACGACAACATGTTACAGGTGGACCATTAGTTCCTCTAAGTAATATACGGAATTTTCCTTGCACTTGAATAGCCTACGTTGTGAAATGTAAAATGTGTTTGCACTTTCCCGAATGGAAAGAAATATTGAAACAACAGTGGCGCTTGTCCTCTCGGATGTAAATTTTGCACAAAACAAATAATATTTGAAGTAAAATATGTGTCATTTATATATCGAGAGGAGAGAAAGCTTTACCAACTAAAATGCAACGTGCTCGGTTCATAAAGCTTCGACATATTCACAGACTCACGTAGTGTGCTGAGAAAAAAAAGATAATCACAACAATAAGTTCATAAATTTATGTAAATATTTTCATCTCCTTAAAGAAGTTTCCAAGAACACAGGTCAATGAACTAAATCATAGCAAGCACAATGTAGTAAAATAAGTTTACAATGGTTTGAATTTCTGTGGTAAGGAAGATAATGGTTATAAGTTATAAACAATTTAAACTTCCTTTATTGAGCTAATTGAAAATAGGTTAATTTAACAGTAGCGCCTTGCGTCTTTCAAATTATCTAAGGGACGTACAGGGGGTACAATTAGATTTACGGATTTAGGGGGTACAGTATCCCCCTTGGAAAATTTAGGGGGGTACAATGTACCCATGTACCCCCCGTTCCTGCGCAGCAAGTCTGGACGTGCATAGAACAGAGACGTGTAACACTCATTCCGTGACAGTCAAAGAGAGACATGGAGTGGACCCAAGAACAGTGGCGCGACCACAGGGGGCATTGCTCCTCCCCCAACGTTGGACGGAAGTCAATTCTAGGGGGGCAAACATTTATGGTCAAAGACACCTGCAGAGGGCACAGGTGAGCAATTACCCCCCCCCCCTTCGATTTCAAATTTTATGCAAGTAAAGATAAATTTCGCAACATTTTTCTTGCTCGCTTCGCTCGCAATGTCGTTTCTCAGTTTCGTCAAGTTCAGATCCGTAGCTAAAGGGCGGCGACCATGAACGCCAAATGATCTAATGAAAAAAAATGTTTTTAAAGAGACAATGCCTTGGCGCCCCGTGATATTATGTGCGCCCTAATAAGGGCAAATAGGAAGGGGGCAAATATTGATCGTCAAGGGCACCTGCAGGGGGAGGCACAGAGAAGCAATTGTCCCCTTCGATTTCAAATTTTATGCAAATAAGAATACATTTCGTAAAATTTTCTTGCTCGCTTCGCTGGCAATACTTGTTTTTCTCAGTCTCGTCAAGTTCAGATCCATAGCTAGGGGGCTGCGGAAGTCGGCCAAGGATGCCGAACATAGGCGTGCGCTGACCCCTGATTGGGGGGTGGGGGCAAAAACCTTGAAGCTCCATATTTAGTTATACGTTTGTATAATTGTGTTCCCCACCAACATCTATGTTCTCCTTTCCTTTTCAATGCGTAATGCATGTAAATGTACGCTGCAGCGACTTCCATGTTCGTACACACTCAACTGGTGAAATGCGGAACGGTATTCTGTTACGCCTATGTGGACGCGGCTTAATATCTGCACATTTCAATGATACTGCGAGTAAACAATAAATAAGAAGCTATGCCTCTCTGCGGAGCTTTCGGATGCAACAACAGACGTTGCAAGAACTGTTTTTTTTTTGTTGTTGTTTTTTAAAAAAGAAGGAATTTAGAGGTCCAAGAAGATTACGTTTCCCAGATAAACATGCATACAAAACATATTTACGTTTATTATACACGCATTTCTGTTGTGATGTTTTTAGTGATATTATTATTAACGGTATGTATAAAATTATAAATTAAAAAATTACCACATATTGGAATACCAAAAATCATTCGCAAGTTTCCTAAAGATAACTATTGCGAATGTTTATACATGTTCCGAACTATGTGGAATGTAAATTCATAACCAACAAAGAGACTTCAGACATGAAAAAAGAGACACGTGTCGCTTGGAAACCAGACCTTCCGAACAGAAGTGACACGCCAAACTGCACGTGTTATTCGAACTGGGCCATTTTCTAAATAACCGTCCATCGTGTCGCCTTGGTCTGTTTGTGGCACACGCATGGTCATTTTTTTTATTCAGACCGAAGTGGTCTGTGACGCTTGTCGCCTCCAATAATGGTGTTTTAAGATCGAATGTAGACGCGACGTGGGGACGATCCAGGCAACGTTTACACCAGTGGCGAAGCCTCATAAGAGGCCCGGAGGCCGGGCCTACCCTAGTATAATTGGCTATTACGGATTATTTTATTACTTACAATTTCATTAAACGAATGCTCAAGGTCCCGGGTTCGATCCCCGGTCGGTTCAAATCCGGGAACTTTTCTAACGTAGGAAGCGGCCCCGGCGCCCACCCAGCGTCGAATGACATTGGTACCCTGGGGGGTAAAGGCGGTCAGGGGCGTGATGCTGATCACATCACCCCCACTCATGACCGGATCAAGAAAGTGTGAGGCATTACCCCCACACCCCTTATACGCCTTCATGGCGTATTTTATAAATTTCCATCCCTGTCAGAGACTATATCGTCGCATGTTGAGCCACTTCTCCGAGGGCCACAGCTGGTCCCATAACATTCTATGTGATCCATGAGGGAAAGCATAATTTCAGGGGCGCGTTCGCCCGAAATGGACACAGTGAGTCTGGCCTCACGCAGTGATACTAACCCTAGCATCTCTTCCGTTCATCCTTGCACAAAACGATCCGGAGGTAGTCACTGCCATTGTTTTCTACGGCCCTGTTCCAGCCATACTGGCGACAATCGTCATAAAATTTCTCGCCCAAACAGACCCTTCTTTCATTTGCGACCCTCTTCTTAAAATCCACAGCAGCCTCGAGTGCTGGTTGCAAACTTCAAAGATTTCGCACTAAAAACCTAGGTAAAGGTAAATTGCCAAGTGCATATAACACAGTGCCATGAAGGCACATTTACGGGATGTGGGGGAAAGGTAATTTTGGAGGCGAAGTGATCAGCATCACACTCCGGCCGCTTTTGCCCTCCCGGATTGCCCACATGCACCCACTGATATGAGGCTGTTGAGCCCCGGAGCTACTTTATGCGGGGACAATGCGGAATAATTCCGACCTTTATTCACCCACTCCGGGATTCGAACCCGGGTCTCCCGCCGGCAGTCAGATGCCCTAACAACTACACCACCGCGGCTCTAAAAAGCTAGTGCAATTAGATACTCTGCTTTGACGTAACGAACATAAAATTTGCATGAAGTCATTGGAGTAATAAGCGACATGCGACAGCAACAAGTATCTCTTGGAAATGAACCCTCAGTAATAAATGCAACCTTCCGAACGGAAGCGACTAGACCGGCAAGCGGCACCTGTTGCTTTGTCGCTTGCGTGTCGTTCGGACTGGGAAGTTTTTTAATTGCTTGCATTGTGTCGCCTCTGTCTGTTCGTAGTGAACTCACAGTGAAAGCTTGCTTATAGACTAAGGGAGATTTCACATGGAAGCGACACGCGACCCGTGACACGTATCGCTTCAGGATTTCACCAATCGAACGCAGGTTTGTGCTGGCTGCTATGCTCCTACGCTGTGAAACGTTGCTGTTGATTGGCTCGTTCCAAAGCAACTTGTGTCGCGTGTCGCTTGTCGCTCCGGTCTGAAATCTCCCTAAAGGAGCGTGTCGCTCGTTGCTTTGATGTGGAAACCCTGTGTCGCTTGTCGCCTGTCGCTTCAACCTGAAAGCTATCGTGTGGAAATTTCACACTGAAGCGACAAGCGACACGTATAATTCACACCCAAGCGACAACGGACCGAGGCTACAAGAGACACGTGCAGCTTTTCGTGTGTCTTCTGTTCGAAAGGTTGCATTGACTACTGAAAGTTTGCTTCCAAGCGACTCGTGTCGCTTGTCGCCTGTAACTTTGGTGTGAAGAAATCTTGCTCACAGCAAACTCTTCGAACCGAAGCTGCACGTCTCGCTTGTCGCTTGCTTGTTGTTCTGCTTAGGCCGTTTTCTGGATACCGTATAGACAGTATAGTCGCGAGGGTTGTTATCCGCGCATGCGCGATGAATGCTTGCTTATAAACTGAAGTGTCCCTGTCGTTCGTTGCTTCAGTGTGATACTTCCGTGTCGCTTGTTACATTGAACAAGTCACAGGAGAGAAGCGACAAGCAACACGTAATCTTCCGAACCGAAGCACCACGTGTCTCTTGTCGCTTGCGTGTCGCTCAAATTGGGTCGTTTTCTTAATATCGAGCGTAGAATCGCCCTTATCTGTTGGTACTTGCTCGTGCGATGAATACTTTTATCATAGACGGAACAGAAGGGGATCCTGTCGCTTGTAACTTCAGTGTAAACCCCCGTGTGGCTTGTCGTCTGTTCCTTCTGTCTGAAAGCTCCCTGCATGTACGATGGATAAAGAGTGGATGGAAGCAAGGCAGATTCTATACATTATCTAGCTATTGATAATCAACAAACTTTATTTGATATACTCATGTTCTTATGATTAAGGAATCATTTTTATTCTCACTATAGCTACAGTGAGCAAAGTGATTACAGGTTTAACCAATTTTCGAGAATAATATTTGTGATGCCTCCCAGTTATAACTTTTGTTGGCATAATATCCTGGATTACTTTCACGAGACGAGACAGCATTTTCACGAGACGAGACGGGACAGACCAAAGTCTCGTCTCGTCTCGTGGGCAACACTACATATCTGAGAGGAGTCGGTTGCCGACACATACGACACGTGTCGCCTGTCGCTTCGATCTGAATGGTCCCATTGACTGAACGGGTTCCCGTCTTTTGTCGCCTGTTGAGTGCCGTTTATCGCGTGATGTTTCGGTGTTGACATTCTCCTGAACGTAAGAATTAATATATTAAAGCGCAACGGCAAGGTAGCTGAGACGAACTAAATATAGTATGTTTATAAACAAAGAACACTAAATTTGATGTAATTGGGCCTTGCCTAGCAGCCATGAGTCGAAAATAAAAAAATTAGACTTTTTACACTACGCCTAATGTTTTCTTTTTCTGGTTGCGAATACTAATTCAACAGCGGAAGTAGGAATCTGATATAAACTTCTCAAAATTGAAAAGATAATGTATTAAGTGCGTAAGCGCATGATATTTTTTATTATTATACACTATGACACTGTACCCTATCCGATATTATAATATTAAAGCATGTTTTCTTTCCCTCCAATTTTCGTCCTTTATTTCTTCGGTTACAACAATTTTAAAATTATAGTTCCTGTAAATAAGAAAGCGGTAGAGATTGCAAGACATGAAACAGAGTATACAATATTTTTGGTAATAACTTTTCTCGATAAATGTGCATGTATAAAATAGAAAACCATATTTAGTAGCCATGAGGGAAAAGTATGATATCACGTTAAAAAAAGAGTTAGTTATGATATAACAACTATAAAAATAAAAATACAGTCGCGTGGAATTATTATGTATTATTATTTACCAGATTCACAAGAATGAAGCACTTAAATTGTGAAAAATTTAAGTTTTTTTTTTTTAGTTCCGATGTCTGTTCTGTTGACAATTGTCTCATTAAAATTCTTAGTGTCACAGCACTGATTAATCGTCTATCATGATCTGACATAATTTCTAAAGTTTAGATGAAATTAAACTTGCAATTTAATGTAATAAAAGCACGCTATTCCCTATGTATTTAAATGGGAGAACAATTGGCCATCAAAAGCGTAGGGATTAAACAGGGTGCTGTCAGCATATTTTCGTTTCACACTTACGTCTAGCCATTCACCAAGCTAATGCGTCATTTATGAGCAATTGCACATTCTAATATCTACCCGTTAGCATGCATGGTTGATTGATTAAAGTCCACATTATGCATGGGTGACCGCAGGGGGGGGGGGGCATTTGCCTCCCCTGAGATACAGCGCCTTGAATAACGTAGTGTGGAAAACGACCCAAGAAACTGGTTCCCCGAGACGATGACAACTAGATGGCAGTGCGATCGACTCAGGTGCCAATTTTGTTATGAAAGTAATGCGGCTTAGTTAGTTTATGGAATATATTGTGTAGATTTGTTTCTCTAGAAAGGCGGTAAGTGAATTGATGGAAACAGTTATATTTGTGGAGTGATTTGCAGTCACGAAATGGCATTAATTTGGAAAGAAAAGTAAAATATAATTATTAAATAAATAGCATGCGTAACACAAGAAGAAAAGTCGCAATGTGATTCCGGACGTCAGGCCTTGAACTGTGTATTAGAGTTTATTTTTCTATGTTATTAGAATATAAATAGTATCCTGAGAGATATTTCATACCGAGGCGACAAACCACAAATGTCGCTTGAAAGCGAGCAGTCGGAAATCAATGCAGCCTTTCGAACCGTAGGGACAAAAGCTCTGACTGAACCGTTTCCTCAAGGAGATTTTACACCAAAGCGACACGCGACAAACGATACGAGGATTTCACACAAAAGTGACACGGGTCATTCGGTCAAAGGCAACTTTCATACCGAAGTGTCACATGTTGCTTGGAAAGGAGCCAATCAAGAGCAACATTTCACATCGTAGCGGCATAAAGGGAAGCACAGGCCAGCGTTCGGTTGGTGAAATCCTCAAGCGATAAGTGCCGCGTGCCGCGTGTCGCTTTGGTGGACAATCTCACTAAAGCAAGACACTCATTGCATCGCGTATGCGCGAACAACAAACCACGGCAACATGTTGCAAGCTATTGATCTGTTGTTGTAATGTGCGGTTTATCGTGTCGCCTATCTGTTGTTCGCAAGCAACGCTTGCTAATAGACTGAAGACACTGAAGACACCATGTAGCTTGTCACTTAGTTGGGAACTCCCCCTGTAGCGCGTCGCTTCGGTCTCAGCACCCTTCCTTTAAGGAGCTTTCCTACCGAAGTAACAAGTAGCACGCAAATACGCCATATGAACGTGTCGTTTGCTGTTTGGACCCTCATGTGCAATGAATCTATTTTACAGTCTGGAAGAGTGTGTCACTAGTGTGACAGTGTGAACATCCCGTGTCGCTTGTCCCATTGGTTTGAAAGTTGCCTTACACTCATGTCGATGGCACTAAGAAAGTTTTGTGGGGTTCCCCTTGTCGTTTCATGCAATCATCATTAACATCATCGCCGCGATTAGTTTAAAGCGGAAGAAAAGAGACAGTAAATATCCAAAATACAAATGCTTCAGTGTGTATATCTTTAAAAGACATGATGATGATGAAAATAATAATGAACCTAATTCATACACAAAAATTTAGTTGCCAAGAACATCCCACGCGTATTTTTTCTCCCGTATTATTAACGAAAGTATGACGATAACAGGACGTGGTCGACTGTCTAGAATTTCGTTAATATCTTCGCGACCACTGTACCAAATATCATAGCAATTATCACATTCATAGAAATGCTTCATGTAAAAGAATCAGACGTTGCAACGGAAACTCCATTTACTTCCACTATAAGTAGTCGAACACCAAGCACCGGGGTCAACCCCAGCGCCTCTAGCGGATCATTTTCGAGTGGAACCACCCAGAGAGCGCAGAAGCATGCCGTTTTCCACACTACGTTACTCTAGGCGCTGTACCTGAGATATCTGGAAAGAATTAACGTAATTCGAATAGTGAAACTGTACAGATATTTTATTCGCGATTCCAGTCCCGACACATTCCTCAAATGATGTAAATGCTGTGTACGGGATCCAGAAAAGTTGTGACCCGAATATCGGGGAAAAAATTTCCCGTTCCGATCCCGAATTCGGGAAATGATTTCCCGGCTTTTCGTTATCCTAAGCAGTCGAGAAATGCCGAATGGTCGTTTTAAAATGATGTGTGTGAAAATTATCGGACATTGTTAGCTTTTATTCCAGAAATGCAAAAACAATGACTTAAGGTAAAAATGACGTGTACAATTTGAGATTTATAGAATTTCGGGAAATGTCTACCACTTCCTTTCCGGAAAATTTCCAGACTTGGTCCGGAAATGGCGAATTTTTCACATCCCGAATGCAGGGAATATCGGGATTTCAAAAATTCCCGTTCCGACCCAAAAAAATCTTACCCTCACACCCCTAATGACAGCGAAGATGCCAGAAAGAAGAGAACTGGCAACGTTGTAGATCTTCCACCTCGCAAAAGTCTGCAACAAGAAATACCCACGATACCGGTAGATATTGGAATGTGCAATTGCTCATTAATATGCGCACTGCCACCTACACACCCCTCATGCCAGCGTAAGACGCTGCAAAGAGAACTGGCAACGTTGTAGATCTTCTGCCTCGCGAAATGCATGGATCTCGCGCATGCGTATTAATACAACCCAATTGTACATGATTACAGACATTTTTATAAGCACACAGAAATAGGGGAGGATTACCATAATTTATGTCGGCTTTGCTTGACAAACACTAGTTCGAAACTGAACATCTGCCTAGATTAAGGACAAAGACGAGATATTCAAAGGAAAATATTAAATTGTCTATCCCTCATTGTGAGTATATTTTATTATTTGTAAGCATCACTTTTCATTTATTAGTTTACATGGTAACACTTTACTATACCTGAGACGGATTCCTTCAAATTTACAGGAGAAAGTACTTACGGAATTCATTTTCTGGAGTGTTGTTGATGTTCCGGAATGTAGTCTTGGTCCATTTTAATGCAAATCCATGTGGTTTTATACGAAAATATCTCTCCAACGTGCTATTTCTGCTCCCGCCATTTGCTTTTTATGAGAGCGCGATATTGCTGCTGCTACAAGCCAATGTTGTCCGTATATGCTAAATTGAACGAAAGGAGTGCTAATGGAACCTAACCTAACCTAGTAGGCATACCTCGTAAGTAAAAAAGTCAATTTAAAATTCCTAAAGTGTTTTTAATGTTAAAAAAATTATTTCCGACGCGCTATTGCGATCAACGGTAAGCTACCGCCATGTTGTGTGTGGAAATAAACAAGAACAGTAAGTACTCGTAAATGTAAGAAATATACATTATTTTCGTTACGAATTCCATTATTTCACCTAAATAAGTGTTCCGGAATGCAGAATAGTACGTTAGCAATGTAAAAAAGTGCGAAAGGAATAATTTCCAGGTGTCTCAGGTATAGTAAAGTAGTACCGTTTACATGAGTTTACAATACCGGACCACTCTCCAATTTCTATAAAATTTCGCCTACTTACTAATTTCGATGTCCTGATGACGTATCTGTAGTTCATATTTGGCGGTCACTTGTTAAAACTGTACATTTACGTGTACAACTTGTAAAATAAACTTGCGATTTACCACGGTGATTGTCCATACACAGCAATTCGGAACCATCTTTCTTTCGCAATTAATTACCTAATGGTCTTCCTTTACGCACAACAATCTTGTTGACGACAGACGAGGAATGCCTACGAGGTTAGGTTAGGCCTGTTAGGTTAGGTTCCATTAGCATAAATACAAAGAAAAATTAATATTTTAGCTAAGAGAACTATACCTTATCTTGCCTGTTGATTTCTTCATGTTGGGAAAATGGCGTCTTCCGTGGAGCTATTGTTCTTATGGTAGGGTTACGTTACGTTAAGAAAACATAGTTTATTTCATTTTTTTCTCAATTTCCATACTTGACCGCCAATTATTACATGCAGATTCGTGATTAGGAGTTTACAATTAGTGAGTAGGCGAAATTTCATAGAAATTGGAGAGTGGTCCGGTATTGTAAACTCGTTCCCTGCGCCCTGCCTTTGTGGCACGATGCTAAATGCACGGGGAACATTTCCTTGGTACTAGCTAGTTTACTATCCTTCGGACAGATTTCTTCATTTCTACAGAAGAAACTACTTACCGTAATAAGTTCCTGTAGTATTGTCTAACATCTGGAAGGTGTTTTGTGTGATGTGGGAATGTTTCATAGCGGAAATTCAACCATTGACGCATAGCCCGACGAACCATTTGCGGAAACGTACATTCTTCAGTTACAGAAACACTTTTTTTTTTAAAAAAAAAAAAATTGATCAAAAAAATGTGAATACACATTAAAAAATGATCCGCGAAGCAGATAGGTAAGTACAAATATCAAAAATTGACGAAACTCGGAGGTTATAGGTGTCCAAAGGATAGTAAAAATTTACCGGTTTTTGGGACTAACGTCAATGGTTTGTGAGGCTAACGTCAATGGTTTGTGACGTATTAGCATAATTTCAAATCCAGGCAGGTATTTTCTGGTGAACGAGGTTGCAACACTGCATAAATCGACAAAACACTTCCACAATGTGCCCTGAACCAGTACGCTATCACCCGCCATAATGTGTTACAGAATCGAAATAACAAGTAACAGTAAGTACTTGTAAATCTAAGAAATAGACATTGAGATGCATTATTTCACTTTAGGAAATGTTCCGCATTCCAAAATAGTATGTTAGCAATGTAAAAAAGTCCGAAATATATGTTTCATAGGTGTTTCCCCCATACTATAATGGTACCCTCATTACTTTAAGGAAGGTTCAAATTTCGTGTGACAATGATTTCCAAAATTCTACGATAATTAGTCTTTGTGCTAGGAGAAATCATGGTAAATATCCGATATCGCCCGAACGGATTTCTTCAAATTTACAGGAGAAACTATTTACTGAAATCAGTTTCCGTAGGATTGTCGAAGTTCTTGGAGGTATTTTCGGTAACAGTTTCATAGATCGGAGACATATTAAAATAGCATATTTTGTGTTTCACATGGTTCGTACTTACCAATTGTGTATTGTGGAACATAGTTCGAGGTGCCATTATGCTTTTTACATGAAAACAAACTCAATTTTTCACATTCCGAGTGCTTTTTTTTAAATTCCTTTCTTCGCTTCCGGAACACATAGTATGGTGGGCACATCTTGACTCACGTTGTGGTTATGCAGTGTTTTAACCTTCTTCACCGAAAAATACCTACTATCGTGTTCGTCACCGGTGGAAATTATACATTATGCACAGGTAGCTGACGGATAGCCCCACAAACCATTTCCAAAAAGGTTAGGTTTGGTTTGGTTGGGTTAGGCAAGCATAGTTAAAAAAAGGGGGTTGAAACACTGACAGGGGGTTACCAAATGTACGCAGCATCCGGTTGTTGTAGGGCAAGCAAATGAAAGCAATACCAATTTTGCGTCGCTGTGATATTTCTCTTGAAAAATGAATGATTTCCCGGTTAAATATATTCCAGATGAAAGAAAATACCTTGACGAACATTGTAAACCTTTGAAAACCTCATTTCCGTAAGTAGTTTCTTGTGTAAAATTGAAGAAATGTGTCTCCGATGTATGAAACTGTTACCGTATTTTCTTTCGCGGAAACTGAAAACTTTACCAATGCTGCAGAACAAGAAATAATCGCTTTTTAAGTAAGGAACTTGCATTTTCTGTATCATTATGCCGTTGTTTCCATTATGTGTGTGCAGATGGCATGAGCATCAAAAGTCACACGGTCTCGCCATTGTTTCCAAACGTGCCTTTTTTTACGAGATTTTTTTTAAACTATGCTTACCTAACCCAACCTAACCTAACCTTGCTGGGAATGGTTCGTGGGGCTATCGTGAATGGTTTGTGGGGCTATCGTGAATAATTTTTGGGGCTATCCGTCAATGGTTTGTGGGGCTATCGTGAATGTTTTTTTTTTGGGCTATCCGTCAATGGTTTGTGATTACATAATGAACATGAAAGTAGGTATTTTTTTGGTTAAGAAGGTTGAAACACTGCATACCCACTCTAAATCGACAAAACACAAGCAGATGCCCGATGATCCATGACGAGTGCATGCCATATTGTCTGTTACCCAAGCAGAACAAGGAAGACAAATAATGACTTGTAATATGAAAAGTTGACACTATTTTATAGAAAAAGGCATAACCTCACCTTAAAGAATCTTCCGCAATGCTGAATAGGTAAGTATCAATGCTAAAATTAATTAAATAAATGAGTGAGAGGTGCTCGGGTATTATCGGATAATTTCCGAAATTATAAAACAATCGGAACCGTTACCGGTGCAGACAACAAATACACTACTTGACTCCAAATCAATGAACTAGATGACTCGGTGTTGCACCGTGCAACCAACTAGACGCTAAGGTGCAAACAGAGTCAAATCTAGTCAAAAAGTGCAGCCAACTACATGGGGCTATAGAAATATATGGGTAAAAATTTGGTATTCCCCGGACACCTATAACTTCTTCTGTTGACATTCGTACTTACCTATCTGCTTCGCGGAACATTCTTTACGGTGTATTCAAGTTCTTTTAATAAAAGTAATTGCAATTTTTCACATTACGAGTACTTCTTTCTTGTAGTCTTTTCGCTTGCCTGAGACACAATATGGTGCGTACACCTTCCTAGATAATCGCACGTCGTGCTTGTGTTTTGCTGATTTTCATTCGTTATGCAATGTTTCAACCTTCAGAACCCAAGAAATACTCATGAAAAAAGCTCATCTGATCTAATTTTTTTAAAAAGTTTTTCACATTGTTTTACGAAGAAAATTGTAATGATTCGTGGGGCTATCCATGAATGATTTTTGGGGCTATCCGTCCCGGAATCGGTGGGAAATTTGAACAAAAAAAATTATTTTTGTTTGAAATTTTTGAGTCCAAATTTCCCACAGATTCCGGGCTCCACCCCTGGGGTAATTGACCTACCACTACCGTGGCCCTGCCTCAGCTCTGGCTACCTGACTTTCTCTATAGAGTCCCTGTTAAAAGCATGTTAGAAATTGGCCGGAGTCACCTGCCCCCAAATGGGCCCTAAACTTTTAAATTTGAAAAAATCTGTTTTCTGTTCAAATCTACACGGAACTCTTTTAAACTGTAACTTCTCACGTCCCTGGACTCTCTTTGAACACGCATATACCCACAGCCCATTCCTTCAAATGAGTAGCTTACATTCACTGCCACATTTTGGACATTCCTTTCCTTTCTTCAAGATCCCATGTTCAATTAAAAAATCCACAGGATGTTCCACACCCGGTACAAATTTCACCACAACACGCCATGTTTCTAACTTTTGTTGCTAACACAGACAGTTTGAAACACTGGATACCCAATGAACATGAACAAAACACAGTCACGATGCGTGATAATGTACGAAAGTGTATGCGCCAAAGGCTATTCTCTGTCAGAGAATTAATTTTCAACAAAGAACATGAATTTTCGCTATCACACAAAACACCTTCCAGATGTTAGACAATGCTACAGGAACTTATTACCATAAGTAGTTTCTTCTGTAAAAATGAAGAAATCTGTCCGGGGAATATCAGATTAGTACCCAAAAGGGTCACATTTTTCTTATAGTGAAACCAACATTTTTGACTTGGTGGTTTATTTTCTTATGTATTTTAAGATATCCATTTCCTATAACCCTATCTATAGCACAAGTAATTGGAGTATCGAAGTCTGACATTTAATATGCAATTTGTAATAAATATCTACTTTTGGGGTAGGCAAATAACATTTTCATAAATACCTATTATTTACCTACACAGTTTGTAAATACCCATGCTCCAACCCTACTTATGAATTCAATTTTCTCCATCTCAGGTTACAGAGGATGACAGTTTGCCAAAGTTTGTGTGCTATTCGTGTGTAGACAAGCTAGAAGATTTCCAGGATTTCCACAGACTTTCTCAAGGAATACCTGTCATCTGCAGAAAAGGGGTGCAAGTGTTAAGGTAAAGTGTTAAGGTAAAGATAATTTTATACTTGAACAAATGGTGGCATGTTTAAAAGTAAGTCATACTTCATTTGTTCATGGCGTGGTAATACATAGATGCATTTTTAAAAATTAAAATTTTTACACCTGCTATTACTGAGAATGGAATCATGTATTCTTTTGTGAAGACCCATAGTGAAAGTGGTATGTGGTTTTCTGGGCTCTTGTGTATAAAATTGTTTTTTATTACTCTATTCTCCTCAATGTTTTGAATAGCAATGCATTTTTTGGATGTAGGAGGTGACCCTTTCCAAAGACATCCAAATGACAACCTCGCTTACACATAGCAGACTCTGGTCTGCATTGTTGCAGAATAACGAGGCTCTAGCACTTGAACCTCTAGCCTGTAAGTAGATAGCAAAATGTGGCTTCGAGCACACCTAAATTTAAGGGGCAACTTTTCACCCAAAATCATAAAAAAACAAGAGAAAAATAAAAAAAATATTAAAATTTAATAACAAAACATTAAAAACATCATCCCTTAATTTATTTTTGAGCATTTTTTTCATGTTTTTGTCAAATCAATAATTAAAATTTAAGGGGCAGTTTTTTCTCAAAAACATAAAAAATTTAGAAATTTTAATAACAAAACATCAAAAAATCATCCCTTAATACATTTTTTCTAAAAATATAGCCCCTTAATAATAATTTTATGCATCCATATTTTCCAGCGCAAATCGATTAAGGGGCTACTTTTTACTCCGAAACTAACAAAAATCAATGTTTTAATCACAAATTTTAGCACATTTAACTAAAAATAATACCCCTTAAACTTATAAAAAACATGAGCGCAAATCGTTTAAGGGGTACTTTTTCCTAAAAAAAAAAAAAAACCTAACTACAATGTTTTAAACACAAAATGAAGCACAGTTTTTAGAGAAACACACCCCTTAATTCACCAATTTATTCCTGGCGCATCTGCAGTTAAGGACTAACAAAAATACAGAAGCTTCTTATGAGTCTTACACGAAGTGCGCGTACCATATCCACCAAAATTTAATATATTTTGCTAATAATAATGCAAAAAACAGCATCACTTTAAATTCCTAAAAAAACATTAGCGCCCTTTATGGGGCTAGCACGAAGTGCGCGCAATTAGATGTGACTAAGGAGCACATTTTTAACAATAAAGATATGATTTTTAGGATAAGCTTTTCACACAAGCCTTAAACTATAAAAGAAAAGAAATAAAGTACAAAAACAGAGAGGTTCGCACGCTTGCATCTCTTCAAACATTTGAGTGCATTTTCGATTAGGGGGCACATTTTTAATAAAAAAGATGATTTTTATGGCTATTGTATTTATTTAACGTTATTTTTCGATCTAGTTTCGGCTACGTTTTAAGATTTTGATTATATAGTTACCTTCAGGTCTATCTTTAAAATTTTATAATACGCTTTTTTGTTATATTATATTATACGTACTATGATTTTTGTTTACATTAAGTACCTATCTACTATTTAACGTCCGCGAAAAAAATTACCCCAACACATTCACATCCTCTATTTATCGCCCGAATTAGTATATTGGTGCCATCTGTAAGTATTCGACGGAACTGCACCAATACCAGCGAACAGAATACTGTGCCTGTCATCTTTAGTAGTATATAATCTCCGATGTAGAGGTTATTTTAGTCGAGTTTTAGTGCAACGTGTTTTAGTAAGTTTTATTATTTTTAAATAATTATTGTAAAATTTATAATTAATTTATTGTAAAAAAGTGAAATCGTTAATAGTAGGGTAAATTTAAGCCGCGTTTACAGTATTTAGCAAATGCTTTACAGCTCTGCTACAAATTCAGAATGAAATTCAATATTATGTTATGAATGTATTTCCTTTTAGTTGGAAACATCGAAGAATCTTTAATTTTGCTTAAAGGAAATGAAAGGCAATGAAGTTTGAAAAAAGAGAATGGTAGAAATACTAGGAAATGCGAAATAAAAAAACCGAATTCATTAAAATATGGTTGAGGTTATTTCTGAAAATATAGCTATTTGCATAAAATCCTAACCCAAACAAACGAGAAAGAGTTAGTTTAGAGCACAGAAAAAGAATATCACTTTGTTTAATTGTGAAAACATGAAATAGTAATTTTACTTTGCAATTGCAGTACCTACGTAATGCCTTATTTTATTAAATTATATAAAAAAATATTGTTACACATTAAAATTACAGAAACAGTAAATTACCAATGATAAAAAAATATTATAAAACCATAGATAACTGTCCATTCGAGAAAACTTTAAATATTAATCATGTTGTACCTGTTTTTGCTATAAAAATAGGATATAATAGGATATAGGAGGTATAAAATTAATTAATTAACAAACTCTGAAGAAAACAACACGTTTTACAATCTATTCGCTTCGTTAAACAAATTGATATATGCTAACGAATGATTAGAAGGACAATAGTGACGATTAGAAGAATGATCATAACGATCGTTTTTGTTAACATTTCAGTTTCATTATCGTCTTGTGTAATAAATTAATATTTTTTCAAATATATTTTTTTTCAATACAGCGAAATAAATGTGTAATTCCTCATTAAAGACAATCAGTAATAAATTCTATATGTATTATGATCTTTAAACAAAGCGATCATTATTTGGAAATGTTGTAACTGATTGATTTTGTTGTAACTGATCTGATATTACATTTAATGATTTTTAAATTTATATGTAAACAATGTTGGAGTTTTTGATTATTGATTTTTAACAATTGATTTGACTAAAGAAACAAACAATGGTCTTTACACAAAATAAATTTGAATGTTCATCATGTTAAGTCATGTTCATCATGTTACGTCATGTTCTTCATGTTAAGTCATGTTCTTCATGTTAAGTCATGTTCATCATGTTACGTCATGTTCATCATGTTACGTCATGTTCATCATGTTAAGTCATGTTCATCATGTTACGTCATGTTCTTCATGTTACGTCATGTTCTTCATGTTACGTCATGTTCTTCATGTTACGTCATGTTCATCATGTTAAGTCATGTTCATCATGTTAAGTCATGTTCATCATGTTACGTCATGTTCTTCATGTTCGTTCCTCATGGTTATCATGTTGACTTCACTAAATCCAAAACGATCAAGAGCTGAATGCTCTAACACCAAATAAAAAAGGTGGTACACCAAGAAAAACTATACCGCTATGCCGCTTCAAAATACAATGTAATCTTTTTGGTGGGTGGTACTGCGGTGCACTTGAGTGGTTACTTTTTCATGTACTATGAATAATACGCCTAATCTTATTAACAGGAAACCATGATAATAGGATTAATTAATGATTCATTACTGAACCGGGGGATTCCTTATCTTTCTCAGAAGCCAAATCTACTTGGACTAATCTGGCGCTTATCGCTTATTCCAAAAAATCTTAATAATTACTATTTCATTAATATTTTTTTTTAAATCCATTTAATATTTAGAATAAAAATGGATGTGACCTAAATATCTTAAGTCATAGTTCAAGTATTATGAAGCTGTAGGCAAGCATATCTATAAAAATGCTCTGCTCTTAGCATCTTTAATGTGCTAGTCAGCTAGTACATGACCATGTGCGCAATTACATTGCTAGCGCCCCTACGGGGCAAGAGCCTTCGGTTCGCACGTGTCCGTGCGCGCAATTACATTGCTAGCACGTGTCCGTGCGCTAATGTATCTGTACTTCCAGGAATTAGATGTCTTTTATCATCTTTCCAACTGAGTGACTTCTTATTTAATTCTTCTGTATAAATTTCATGTTTATGACTCCTAATAACATGCTGTTTATGTAAATATTCTTTTTGATTGAGTAAACAGTTTTTATAATCCTCAAATTGAATTTCTTTCTTTAATACAGCCTTTTTAATACCTTTCAGTCGTTTGTCTACCTTATCGTCAGTTCTATATGCATACATTTTGCTCCTTAACCCAATAAATTCCAACATTTGTTCCGTTGAGCTCATTTTTCATTTTTCCGATTACTTTTTTATTTTTATCTGAATACAGGTAGTGATCTTTAGGATAATCTGAAGTATCGAATAAATCAGAATTATTTTTCATAAACTGATTGTAATCATGGTTTTTAATTTCAAAAATAAAGGAATCAGTATCTGTATATAATAATTTTATATCATCTTCAAATTCATTTTTTAAAACATTATAGTAAAAATCATACATTAGAGCTTTAGATAAATCCAATACTGCTTGGCCTATATAAATCGGTTTATCAAATTTAACAGATGTTTTATAATTATGCACAGCCACCAAATATTTACTAAAAATGGTTCTAGATTTAAAATTGGACTTATTTATTGCTTTCTGGACTTTATCATCATCACAGTGTAATTGAATATTTTGTTGTTTTCTAACTGATTGCAGTGGGACTTTCAAAACAGAAGTAAAAAAGAATTTGCTGAAACATATAAAATTAGTGTAAAAACAATTGATAATTATATTAAAAAGCATAATATATCTTATGAAAAACGCATATTTGGTATTATTATTCCAAGAGATAAATTGGGAAGATATTTATTAAATGGTATTTTAAACGAACTTCCGAAGAAAACACAAATTAATAAAGATTGTAATACAACAAAGGAAGAATTAAAATTATTTGGTAGTGTTGTTACTCAAAACCTGAATGGAGTTTCAAAATCCACCAACAAACAAAGGCTAACTTATCCAGAGAAAGTAAAACGGCTTGAAGCAGCTTTGAAATAAAAAAATCTTCAATAATTTACAATACTCTACCATGAAAAAATTAATAATAAATAAAAAAAGCACGACCAAGCCAATTACACCTGACGAATTTATTAAACTTTTAACATCTTTACATCTTATAATTTTTTATCTAACTCTATTAATTCCCTGTTCGAAGAACAGATATAAAGTTAATTCTAAAACTGTAGTAAAATATTTAAAAGCTAATAATATATCCTATAATCAAAAAGGAGTTGTTAATTTACCACCCCGAGATAATTATGGACGATTTACTTTAAATTTACAAACACCCCTTGGGGTGGAAACAAGGTGTGCAGTCAAAAAAGCTGAAATTATTAAAAAAGAAGTTAAATTTCAAGAGCCGCTGAAAAACTGTCGATCATTAAAAGATTTGAATAGTCTTTAATTAGTTTAAATATTCAATTGCATAGTTACGACTTCTCATTGTAATTTCGTTATTATTCTTTGGTGCATTAATTTTTCTATCTTATGAGGAAGATCTGTAGATATTATTTGATATTTGTGAATCAGTAAGAGTTTGTTTCTTTGCAGATTTGTGAATTATGGGGTACTATGATACAGTAAGGAGGTACATTGCAAATTGCAATGGTAATCCTGATGAACTGGTCAACTTAGATGATGCACTGATGACATCTCCCAAAACACCTCTGGAAGAAACAAGGATTGTTAAAATGGGTGAGGTGTTCAATGAAACAGTCTTCAAGGACTGCATCATCTCAAATATCTATCAGCAGCATCAGATTACTCAAGCAGACCTCAAGTTTAGTACATGGTTGAAAATATTGGAATTTCTAGACCAGGACTTCCAAAATGGCTCAGTCACACTTCAAATTTACCTTCAGGTTTTCCTTCATTTCAGTAAAATATCCATAAAGGAAGACATTCTTGACAAGAGCAAGTATTATAATGAATTGTTGAAAATATTCGTAACTCCTACTGTGAAACCCTTAAGCATCCACACTACAATAACAGAAATGTCAGGAGATGATGCTTCATCACTTAAACAGAGACTGTGTTCAAAGCCAGTCATACAGGCAATACTGCAGAATATTACTTCCTTGAAGACCTCAGACACAATGCCGACTGTCAATATTGAGGTGATCGTTCGTATAATCACTTCTGGAACCATATATCAAGTACTATTTTTTGAACCCTTCCAACCTCTGAGAGGTGCGTGTCTTAAAGATGGTATACTCATCTGCTTGAACAATATTGCTGGGATTACCAATACCCCCAATTATTTTGCTGATCTGTTGACCTTAGCGATACATGAATTTTCCCATCATATTGCCCGCATACTTTTCAATGATTTTAATTTTTCAAGTCCTTGGACTTTGAGGACCACCAATGAGGCACGATTTGACTTCAGGCGTTCACAGCCGTTGGAAACTGGAAGGAACACTGAGCTGATATTATTTGACGGCATACAGCCCGATTGGTTCATCTCTTTGGAGGAGGCAGCCTCTACATTTCTGGAACGTATCGATTCGAACGTCTGCTCACTACCAATAATTATGATGAAGGATCACGATAGATTAGGATTGGTTGAGCGAAAACCATCCTCATTTTTTGGGATAGACATTAAGTCAGAATATAATCTTATGTGTTAATTTCATTTGTATTTCTTATGGATACCAGCAAGAAGAATTTACATCACAAATAATAGAACATTTAGGCCTACCATTTTGTCTTTTCTGTATCTTCTATTTCATGCAACCCAGCTTCTTTGTTATTTCTCCCCATTAATTGTTTCTTTTTGTTAAAAATAATGTTAATTATAATTATATCTGTTAGGTAAAACAAGTACTATAAGAAAAATTGTTAAAATACATGTACATTTATTTACTTTGATTATAAATGGAGTAAAATAAAAAAGTAGATTATAATCCTGCTTTTATTTCATGTGTAGTATAGGATACCTACTGCTTTGATTTTATCCATTGAGAAGAAGTGTCGCAATCTTTATTGAAATATCGTTGACTAGGAAGAGAAAACAGCTCAAAATTTTCAGCCCGCAACTTAATTAAATAGTAAAATTATGTAGTTCAATTCGAAAGTAAAGAAAGATACGTGAAACAGTATTTTGTTGAGAACTTGGCGATTTCGGATTTTATTTCGCGTTCCACAATGGAGATGCTGTGATTTAGATACAGCTTGACAGTATTCACAACAACTGATTTTAATAACGAATTTCTCAATGTTTTTAAACAATCGTTTTTACGTTCGATTTAGGTAAAGTCGTTTTTACGTTATTTCATTTTGACAGTTGGCAACTATGCTTGATGAAGATGGCTGCCTCCTTGTTTACGCTGACAGAAAGGTTGCTTTTTTAGGTTAAAAATAAATATTTAAATAATGCGAAGAACAGCATTTTATTTCACAAGGTAAGGAAGGTATAAATTATACAGTTTTATTCACGGGATAGTTACATTTTCCTTGTTTAAAAAAAGATTTGCTCACAGAGGTGAGTCAGTCATTCAGCACTCTTGTTTACATTTATCTTTATCAGCTGGGAGTGGTAGTAATGCATCCTGCTGATAACAACTTTCCTTGTGATTCATAGCGACCACAAAAAGTGGAAAAACATTTTTGAGAAATTATTTTGTACACACCTAATCACCATGCACTACACACAGTATTGACACGGTTTATAAAGTGTGTCGGTATGTTATCGCTTTAAGTATCGCTACGCTTTTTAACTTAGAAAATTTTCATGGATCAGCAACAATCTACCAGCCGAATTAATGAAGAGGCAAACAAGGAGGTTTTAAAATTCCTTTCCTCAACCACCTTTAATTATGATGTATCTGCTAGAGACACTGAAATTGGAAAACGGAAAACCGAAAGTTGGGGATAAAAAATCGAAATTTTTTAAAAAAAATCAAAAACAAAACTGTTGAGTTGAGAGATGTGTTAATAAACTTAAAAGAAAACAAGGCTAAGATATTATCACTGCAGGACATTACTACCGATTCTTCCCAAGAAGTCGTGGATATAAAGTAAATTTTTGGTAAGTATATGATATCAAATAAAAATGAAGCTATATGTGGGACAAAATTAGTTGTGTAACTATTTCATCTTAAAGTTTTTAATATTGATTATTGTGTGCTCATAATACTGGCTAGTGTTACAGGGTGCTATTTTTTATAATAATTGTTTTTTTTTGCTATTTTAATTAATTTTTAAAATTGTTGCACATAATTCTAGAAGTGTCTAACTGTGTCGACGGAGTGCTCGATAGTATGCAAGAACCGCTAGTGTAGAAACTGCTTTGTCCAAAGGACCCACCAGAATAAAATTTGGGTGTTTTTGTTAAAATTTTTATCCTAGCGATTTAAATTAAATTTATGCTGGAAAAATATGATGGTAAAAAGTAGTTTAAGGGGCTTTTTTTTTTATAAAAATTGGGCTATTATATAGGCATTTTATTTAAACAAGAAAATAATACTCTGTATTCTTTGGTATTTTTTGTTGTTTTAGCTTAAAAAGTTAGCCCTTAATCGCAGTGAAGTTGGCCTCTGTTCAAGACCTTCGGTCGTCTGCTCGCTGACCCACTTCGTGCTAGCCCCATAAAGGGCGCTAATGTTTTTTTAGGAATTTAAATTGATGCTGTTTTTTGAATTATTATTAACAAAATATATTAAATTTTGGTGGGTATGGTACGCGCACTTCGTGCTAAGCCTCATAAGCTTCTGTATTTTTGTTAGTCCTTAACTGGAGATGTGCCAGGAATAAATTGGTGAATTAAGGGGTGTGTTTTTCTAAAAACTGTGCTTCATTTTGTGTTTAAAACATTGTAGTTAGGTTGTTTTTTTTTTAGGAAAAAGTACCCCTTAAACGATTTGCGCTCATGTTTTTTATAAGTTTAAGGGGTATCATTTTTAGTTAAATGTGCTAAAATTTGTGATTAAAACATTGATTTTTGTTAGTTTTGGAGTAAAAAGTTGCCCCTTAATCGATTTGCGCTGGAAAATATGGATGCATAAAATTATTATTAAGGGGCTATATTTTTAGAAAAAATGTATTAAGGGATGATTTTTTGATGTTTTGTTATTAAAATTTCTAAATTTTTTATGTTTTTGAGATAAAAAACTGCCCCTTAAATTTTAATTATTGATTTGACAAAAACATGAAAAAAACGCTCAAAAATAAATTAAGGGATGATGTTTTTAATGTTTTGTTATTAAATTTTAATAATTTTTTATTTTTATCTTGTTTTTTTATGATTTTGGGTGAAAAGTTGCCCCTTAAATTTAGGTGCGCTCGAAGCCACATTTTGCTATCTACTCCTGTATAATCCTCTGTATGAATTGTGCAGTGTCGTCCATGTGTATTTGCGATGTTCTTCATCCACTTCATCGTATCACCATTCATCCTCATCTTTGCAATTAACCAAAATTGGCAGAAACCTGAAGTAAAATAAATCAAATCTTTCATTCATTCATTTTTGTACGCAACATGGACATCATTGTAAACTATTTGAAATTACATTCAGAATGAAATATACCTAGTCATATCATAAATTCTTTTACAAAGTTAGTAATGAACTACAGGCACAGTAAGCAAGCTAAAGTATTAATATTTGGATGTTACAAAGGTACAAGTCTTGTCAACACAGAGCACCAATCACTGTTCAAAATGGCCACCTCTGGCCTTCACACAGGCCCGAAGTTTCCGAGGACAGTCATCGATCACAGCATGTATGGTCTCGAGGGTAAAGTCCACCACTGTCTTACAAGAGAACGCTTCAGACTTGCAAGGTTTGGATGCCTCTTCCTACAGACCATGCCCACCAAAACGGACCACAACCTGTAGTCCAATGGGCTGAGGTCGGGGCTGCTGGAGGGCCAATCAGCCGGAGCAATGAAATCAGGCACATTCCTCTGAAGCCACTCCTGTGTGGTCTTTGCCTTGTTGGTCGGTGCGGAGTCCTGCTGGAAGCTCCACAGCTGATTGTTGAACATGGTGTGGGTCAATGATTTCACAAGTGGCTCCAACACTGTGGCTTCGTACATTTTTGCAGATGTTTTCACACCATGTTCACAAAAGTGGAGGTCATTTGTTGTGCCATCATACAAAACCCACTCCCAAACCATCACTGAGGCAGGATGATGGCCTCTGAGGATCCGTGGTGTGTTTTCACGAGCTTCCTGGGATGTCGAGGCATAAACACGGTCGTTTTGACAATTGTAAGACACTTCAATCATGAAGATTTTTTTGTCCGTGAAAAGGATCCTCCTGTGGCCACCATTTGTGTAACGCTGAAGGAGTACACAATGAACCACAGAAGTTATTAACCAATGAATGTGTCAACCAGCCCATGCTCTTTCTTATCCTATTAACACATCTATTATTTGAATAGCTGGCCCCCGTGGCAGAGTGGTTAGAACATCGGCCTAGGCCTAGGCATCGGCATCAATGTCATCATATCATCATTCATCCCCATCTTCGCAATCAGCCACAGGAAAGAAGTAAAATAAATCAGATCAATCACTTATTAAATGGATGTTTTTGAACCTGCAAATGTATTTTCGACTAGCCATTTTTATTGAGATTTCTGCACAGTGCCAGAGAAAGTTGTCTATTGTGAAATATGTGAGGATCATTTTAAAGAAAGTTATTACATGCTCATAACTGACTACTTATATTATTGTGGAGGATGAAATTACTGCATAGTCTTTGGCCAAATGTAGCACATATTGCCAAAAGTTCTGGCAATAATATCATGCTGTCAGCACAAACATTTTTTGTAGGGATGGGACAGATTAATTGGTACACTATTGGTATTGGCCAATATAGGCATATCGGTTTATCGATAAAATTACTGATAATTTTACTGCATCCAATGTATCTATAAATATCTAATAATGTATTGCAATATTCTGCCATTTTGTTACAGTTTTTATGGGATATAAACATACAATCTCCATACTTTTGTTGAAAGTAAATCTCTAAATATGCAGCTTCTTTTGGATTGCAGTCGTGTGGTAACACACACTTATTAACCTTTTGCTGCCCAAGCGTCTCGATCGAGATACCCAAAAGTAACCCTCACGGGACCAAGCATCTCGATCGAGACGCTGTGTCAAGGTCGTAGTTTTTACGTTATAACTTTTCTATTTTTGACTAGAATTTCGATTTTATTTTTTTATATTGTTCCTAACACATGTATTTAACAGAAATGTTTTTTTGCATTTTTTTTGTCTTCATGAAAATGGAGGGGGGAAAGGCGGGAAAAGGGACTTCTCTTCTGGGTCTCTTTTCAAGGTCAATTTTTTGCCGACACAGGAAGATCGGCTTTGTTGTTCTAAAGCAATGCTTTTCACTCCCTCCAGCTAAGTGCATTCGAAGGAAGCTTGTTTATCAGTATCCAATGTCAAAATGAAAGTTTTCCGAGAGGGCGAAGCAATGGGTGGGGGGAGGGGGGAGACTGGTTGTTGAATCTGCATTGTGAGAATGGAATTTCGAAGCGCGCTGAAGGAAACCTTTGTTTTTTTAGCACAAGTGTCCACAAGTGGAAACAGGGGTTACCCAGCATTGTCTAAAAATAGAATTTCAAGCAGCTGCAAGAATTGGCGCTCATTTGTCACTACGTTCTAGCTTTTCGTCCGTGAATGTTGTGTGTAGGTGTCGTTTTGTGCCAAAGTGCGAGGACATTTTTTGGGTGAAGTGACAATTTTTTAAAATAATTTTTGGGGGCTTTCTCCCTTCCCCCTCCATATATACACACCAAATTTGCATAAATTTTGCATTTTGTGCATTTTGGCATTTTTTTCGGGGCGGGGCGGGGGAAACACCATTTTTTTTAAGAAAAGTATTTTTCAGGGGATTCCCCCCTTTCCCCCTCCATATGTACGCCGAATGTGCATAAATTATATATCGTCTGAATCTGTGATTCATTCTGCGTACAACGGTATATCTTTCATATCTCTAGGGCATTTAGTTTCTGATCTAGTCATTTCAAGGTACCGCTGCATTTTGAAGCTTGAATCAGTGGCGTCCCGACCATTCCTTTTGGGGGTACAACTCAAGTTACATTGGTCATAACGACAATGATGCAAATATTTTTCTGTTTGTTACATGCCAGCGATAATTTCTATGTTCATTTTGAAATTTTCATATCCTTTTTTTCGGGGGGCGGGGGAGCGAAACTCCATTTTTTTTTAAAAAAAAAGTATTTTCAGGGGATTTCCCCCCTTTCCCCCTCCATATATACCCCGAATGTGCATAAATTATATATCGTCTAAATCTGTTATTCATTCTGCGTACAACGGTATATCTTTCATCTCTCTAGGGCATTTAGTTTCTGAGCTATAGTCATTTCAAGGTACCGCTGCATTTTGAAGCTTGAATCAGTGGCGTCCCGACCATTCCTTTTGGGGTTACAACTCAAGTTACATTGGTCATACGACAATGATGCAAATATTTTTCTGTTCCTTACATGCCAGCGATAATTTCTATGTGCATTTTGAACTTTTCATATCCTTTTTTTCGGGGGCAGGGGGGCGAAACCCCATTTTTTAAAGAAAAAGTATTTTCAGGGGATTTCCCCCCTTTCCCCCTCCATATATACGCCGACTGTGTATAAATTATATATCGTCTAAATCTGTGATTCATTCTGCGTACAACGGTATATCTTTCATATCTCCAGGGCATTTAGTTTCTGAGCTATAGTCATTTCAAGGTACCGCTGCATTTTGAAGCTTGAATCAGTGGCGCCGACAATTCCTTTTGGGGGTATAACTCAAGTTACATTGGTCACATGATAATAATGCAAATATTTTTGTGTTCGTTACATGTTAGCGATCATTTCCATGTGCATGTCGACACTGTCATGTACTTTTTGCTTGAGGGGAGAGAGGGGGGAACAACATTTTTTTCCCGAAATTTTGGAATTTTGAGAGTTAGCCCCCTCCCCCCGCCACACATACGCCGAATTTGCAAAAAATTCATATAGTCTGAATCTCTGGTTCATTCCGCGTACAACGGTATATCACTCATCTCTCTAGGGCAATTAGCTTCCGATGTACACTCATTTAATTGAAACTCTGCATTTTGCTCAAAATCGGCTTGGGCAACCGAGGCTTACTTCTGAAAAAGGCCTTGGGCAGCAAAAGGTTAAGGAGATCAATGAAGTAGTTAGATTCTTCAAGGATCATTTAGAATTTTATATGGGATCAGTCGAACATTGGTTATCGGTATTGGTAAATTTCATATCGACTCATCCCTAATTTTTCTATATATGACTGAAGTACCAGCCTATGATGTGCACTATGTCATTGATGTCACTGTAGTGGATCTTCTAGCACTTCCGAACCTCATTACTCAACCAGTGGGCCCACTAAATTTGCACCATGACACCTTGGGCTATGGTGCAGCACAATCGGATGTCTACCAAGAAGTTTTGTCATTTCTGACATATCCAGAAAGTTACTGTAATACCCACTGTTCACAGTGACAAAGGAGAATGACCTTGTAGTTGTAGGCAACAAGATGCACCACCTAAATGTTGCTGGGTGCTTGTCAGAACTTTCACAGTGTTGGCAAATTAGTGTGGCGAACCAATGTTGGATATCGAAGTGCTTCATCCCCACAAGCCTGCACAAGTCCTTTGTGACACTTTGCAGCATTTCTTCCACATACAATTTGAATTTTGATGTACAGATTTAGTTCTTTTCATTTGAACATTATTTAAGATTATAACTCCATTAAGCCTTGTTTCCATGATTATGAAAAACTAAATATGCTGACCAAGGCAGTAATTTATTTTATTAAAAACATAAACTAACGTAACGTTTCAACCTTCTAGCAAGGTCTTCTTCAGACTCTGTATCAAGTACAAAAGTAACCAGATACAACTAGAAGGGTAATATATATACACAAACATTACTCCCTCCAGACTATTTAGAAAGTTGTTTGGAACTTTCTAGCAGATGACTTTCACTTTCCCACTTTACTTTCACCTAAAAGGCTAAACACAATTACTTCCATAGAGAATGTGGTTGGACTTTTTAATCTCACGCTCTTTTCCCTTCATTTTTCTTCCTTCTCCTCTCCTCTTTTTCTCTTGTCCTTTCCACTCTTTCCAACATCTTCTTCCATTCTTTGTTTAACTTCAGTCCCCCATTCCAGTTCATTGTGTCTTCTTCGCCTATCTTCTCTATTTCCTTGGCTTCCTTCCATTTTCTCACTAGCATTCTCTTCTCCCTTCCTATCTGCTTAGCCTCATCCCACTCTATGTCATGTCCTGTTTCTCTCGTGTGTTTAAATATTGCATTCCTCTCTCTCTTAAGTCGTACATCATCCATATGTTGTTTCAACCTGTCTTTCAGCCTTTTTTTCGTTTCTCCTATGTACACACTCTGACATTCTTTACATTTTACTTCGTAGATAATCCCTTCTTCTTCCTCTTCTCTGTTTTCCTTTTTCTTGTTAGCATTCCTCGCTATTCCTAAGATGCTTCTCCCTCCCTTCCTGTAAGTTTTAATTCCTGCTTTCCTAAGCACTTTGCATATCTTTTCTGTGGTCTTCCCCATACTCCTTATTCCAAACCTTCTCTCATCTTTTTCTTTCTCTTCCAAATCTCCCCTGCCCGTTTTCTTACTTCTTCTGTTTATGTCCAGTCTATCCTGCTTCTCATAGCCATTCTTTTCCAGCTGTTTCCATAGGCTATTTATTTTGCCTTCTTTTTCACATTCTTTCATGCATATTTTCTTGATTCTGTCCTCCATATTCTTTATAAAATTTATTTTTGTCATTACACTTACATCACTTCTTTTGTGGCAGAATACCCCTGCTGCACACTTCTTCTGATGCCAAGCGGTTTCAATTTCTTGTCCTCTTTTCCTTTTCATCAATATGCCTTGGTCAGCATATTTAGTTTTTCATTATTTAAGAGTGCACTACTCAGTAAGGCTACAGTCAGCATATTGCTGTCACCACATGTCACTCTGAGGAAATTTGACATGTCATGTGTAGAGGCAGGTATAAAGTCATTTTCAGATTCCGTGATTCATTGTTGCTACCAGTGGTAAGTTGTGGGCATTTTGTTAGTCACTTTTTTAAGTGCTCTCTTGTTTTTTGTTACGTTAAGGCTTGATTCACATCTACGCTCAAGCAACACTCAGGTCACTCTCCCGTAATGCTCTGCTCACAGCCATGGGTGGTCCCTCTGATAAAACATCAATATTCACAAAATTATTCGAACGGACTGTGTAAAACATTGTAATACTCCAAAAACTGAACCTGCTTTGCAACACAAGGAAAATGCCTCATTAAGCAATCAATGTGCCGTTCTTAAGTTGATAAGTTCAGCATGGGACTATATTTTCAATAATGCTGATGGAATAATTCAACAATGTTCGTTAAATGACAATGGCTCCTTACCACAAGATTATAATTATTCTTTCGTTGCTTGTGTAACCACACATGTATGTTTCCCAGTGACTTATTGCAAGGGTTGGTAGGGCCCCCTTGATGGCGCAGTTGTAGAGTCCTCGCATTGTAATCAAGGGGTGGAGGCACATAGTGGTTCGGATTCCACTTTAAACTGTGGGTCCAGTCCTGATTAGCTTTACTGTGCATAAAGTGGATTTAAAACAACAAATCAAAATTAAAAAATAAAATTATTGCAATGGTTGGCTATTGTACTTGACCCAATAAAATAAACTTATTGTGTGAGGCAGATTCACGTGAACCAAAAATAGCCCCCCAAAATTAATTTACCTCAAAATGACAAAACGGTATTTACTTGTGTAAGTTTTTGATTTATCGAAAAGTTTGATAAGGAGTTAAATAGTATAAAGGTAAAAGTTATTTGTTGCAAATAACACTACTTGCCCGGAGATCTAATAATCTACATAGGCATCACGCCAGCATTATACTTATTTTAGCATGTGTTGGGCTCTGATTCGGGACTGGTTGTAACTGTTTGCATATATGCAGTTTACTGCCACACAAGCGGTCATTCGTCAATCTGGTCACAAACTACACAAGCTGGAAACATTGTTAGGATGCAATGGCGACACCAACCCTGCCTGTTTATGACCTGCGAGGGGTGGAAATGCCACTCCCTCAAAATTTCTAGAAACATCGAAGTGCTCGGTTCCTACACTGACATCCACTATAGGCAACATCTGCTGCCTAATAGGTATAACTTGACAAGTTTAAAAACAAGATACTGCAATCCATTGTTTGCGCACCTCACATCACATTTCCCCACTCCATTGTCTGCAGCGACGTTCATTTGCAGTGTTGCAAACTGGAGGGAGCTGAAACCTCTGAGAATTTTCAACAAAATTTGAATGTGAAAGGCATGAATTAGTATCCCGTCACCTACGCTACCTATTGATTGCGCTAAATTCTAAATACATTTTGATATTTTCCCTTTAAACCTTAAATGAATGAAGTTATATTAGGGATATTTCTTACCAGCATAAGAAATGTATGAAATAAAACGATAGAAAAATGAAAAATATATAAACGATAGAACTGAGCTCACCTTCTAAATGTTTTCCAGTTCTCCTTATTCAGTTTCACTCTCCCACTCATCCGAGTCTGTGTCTACCAATGAATCTGTGTCCGTGTCTGAATCGGCTTCACCAAGTCTAATTATCAGTTCATCTACACGCTCGTCCATAAGTCCATCTCTTTCAAAGTAAGAATCTTGCAGCCAAGAGTAAAGAGCATGAACATTTCAATGCTTTAGAAAAGAACACAGGCAAGCGTGTTATCAGATTGCGTTCTCGTAGTGATTGTTGTACGATAAACAAACAAACCACCACCCCACTAGTTAAAAAAAAAAAAAAAAAAACTGGCCACTGCTCGTTGTCGCATTCAGAAAATGAAGTCATTCGCCCTGTAGTTTCTCTTCGTTATAAACCTTAGTTTAGTTTAGTTTAGTTTGTTTGCGTCCAAGGACTACCGGTGTGTACAAATTACAGTACATGGTAATATAGGACATGTCAATACTTACATTACAATACAATATTACATTAATAGATTTTACAAATACAAAATATATAGCCAAAAATTGTAAAAAAAATTGAGTCTTACTCTGGTATTATCAAAATCACAAAAAAATATAACATGAGAAGATATAGAACATTGCAGCCTAATTCTAGGTGATACTAATTATCCATTTTCATTTGACATTTAATTTTACAAGAATAATATGTGATTATACTACATTATGTACATTTGTCTTATGTAAAAGTCGCTTCCATGTATTCAGCTATAGAATAAAAAACATGCTTCAGAAGCATTGATTTTATCTTGTGCGTAATACTACAGTTTACGATCGGCGCACCGCACGCATTTTCAAAGGCCGGATTAAATAAAACGAACCACTGATATTATAGAAGCCTGCATGCACCGTCACGCTAAACAGTGAAAATTGTTTGTTATGTTTGTTTTAGCTTAATTTTGCTGAGTTGGTACCACTGGTACTCTCAACGCCAGACCAGTGAGTAGAAGAGTGGTGGGGAGATGATGTAATAGGAAGTGCTCCGCAGCGATCTGCGCATATCGGGACTTAACTTGTCAGGCTATAGCCATAGTCAAGGTGAAGTGATCAGCATGAGACTCCAGCCAGTACTCGTTCCCCCAGATTCACCAGAGCCTCTTTGATTAGAGGTTTGGTGATAATTGGAGCTGGGATGTTGCCTGAAAACTCCACCTGAGATCACTCACTCCGTGAATCAACTACACGTTCTGTAAAAACAACCCATGCAGCCTTGTAACTCAGTCCCATAATTGCTGTAGAGAATGGGTTCCCAGAGTACATTGTGCTGCATGATGGTGTACTCTAGCAGACAAAATATCAACTTCTACATCAGTGTGTGTGTTCATTGTAACATCTGGTGTAGAAAAAAATATTACTGAGGAGTCATGGTACTGACTAATAGCCTTCATACCAAGCAAATGCAAAGAAATAAACAGTGCAGATGCAATCTTATGTCATGGAGGATAAATGTTATCCTTCATTCGCCGTTGAGGTGTGCCTGGGAACACTGAAGCAGCCTTTCTTTGTTGGTGGCTTCTATACGCCATGAGGCCTTAAAAAGATCGCTTCGCGGGCTTGCAGCAGACGACAATATCGGGGTGTGTCTGCGAGAACCAATCAGATCCGCGAATGAGTGAGCCTGGTTGCCACAGCTAGCTGGCTGCACCCTTCTGGAAGGGTGAGTGACCTCTGCCTGTTGCTACCTCGGCCTGTTTGTTCGGCTGAGGAGCAGACGACATGAGAGTATTGGCAACAGTGTGCGAGCGATGTCTGCTGTTAGCCTGCGAAGCGGCCTTTCTAAGACCTCCTGCAGTATAAGCTGCACAATTAGGATAGTGATTTCTGTAGGAAGAGGGAAGGGTTGTTTTATACAGGGTGATTTCGAACTCCCATTACAAACTTAGGGGGGTGAATCTAGAAGGAAAAACAAGCCGAAAGTGCCATGTGGCAAAATTACGAAAACGGCACCGTGTGGCTGCCAGAGCCGTGAGAAAATCGGTTCACACCTCTTCCAAAGAGCAATAACGTCTGAACCACGAAAGATACGAAGATCGGCTCTGGCAGCCACACGGTGCCTTTTCGTAATTTTGCCACATGGCACTTTCGGCTTGTTTTTCCTTCTAGATTCACCCCCCTAAGTTTGTAATGGGAGTTCGAAATCACCCTGTATATGAAAAGGCAATATCATAAAATTTATGTACCTTACGGTTGTATTTCAGAAGCATTCTGCATCCTTGTCTCGTGGTAGTGAAGAAACTGTGCCTGCTCCAGTATCTGATATGGGTTTCCCTCTTCCAGAAGTGACAACAATAAAGTCTGAAATGGAAAGCGCTGATTCATTAGTTTGTGAACAATCATCTCTGGAGAATGTTTGGCTTCCAGACGAATCATGTGTCAAGACTGAAACCAAATCATTCGAAGATCCTCCTAATGTTGACATCAATTTATCCAGTCAGTACATTGATGAAACTTTAGTTGATAAAGTTGAAAGTGAGAGTGATGAAAAATTGATGCATTTTGAAGGCACAAGTGAGGAAGCTCCTAGTGAAAGTGAAGGATTTTATCCGTATGACTGTAAACAATTTGTGGAGAAAGTGCCAGCTGAGGATAGTGACAATGATGCGTTAGTATTAAGTGATGACGAGGACAGGAAGAAGAATGCAGTGATCACCGAAGAAGTGGAAGGCCAAGGGACAGATCCTGGAGAAAGGTAGGTGCAGGAAATTTTAGTACAAGGATTGAAAGCGAACATGACAGTACTAAAATTCAAAATTGGACCTTATTACGTACGAGTTACAATGCAATTAATTTATTGAATATTGCCACCAATGCTGCAGTGGTAGTGGGTTATTCCATACAAGATCATCCAGGTATCCACCCCACCATCTCAGATTTGGATGACATTTGGTGCGTGATATCTGTGGATAAATATAATAAGCAATTTTTTTCATTTTAGGAATATCAACTCTAGTTTGAAATTTATAGTTCTTTAAAATTTTTCTGCCATTTGATGGAATTTTTTGTGAATTTACATGCTCTACTTCACATTGCTTAAAAGTTTCAGACCCAATTATTAACATGAAAGTTTGTAATTTATCATAATACTTAATCAAAATTTTATATGGCGTTTAATATGCACATATTTGCTTTTGTAACTTTTCTATTAATTTTTACAAACTTGGACTTATTCCCATCAGTGTTGGCTATTTTGCCTGTTTTTTGTATAAACAAAATACAACTGTGTGGTTTGCTGTTTATGCAGATATTCAAGTTTGTAAAATATAGACCATTATGAACCATACAATGAAATGCATGGTTTTTACTAAGCACAAGTAGAAGCACCTGTTCAACCATATTCTGGAAGTATGTATGTGGGTCATTCCACGTCAAATCAACGGAAATAAATGCACCTTTCAGATTCATGTCAAGAGTGAGGCAGTCAGAAATGATGACAAGAGATGTATGCATCAATGTTTTTATTGTTGGATCTTGGAAATAGATTGTGAAGGGGTGAACTGTTGCCTAGGCATTGTTCCAGTGGAAACCTTGGGCTGCATCCTGGAGAATGAATGAATAGTTGTCAGCGAAGCCGCAGATTACAAGATAACCACCTTCTTTCAGAGATTGCTTCAGATGGGTGAGGTAACTGGACTGTTGACTAGCAAGAAATGAGTGTTGAAGAAGTTTCGGAAGTTTTTCAAAAGTATACTGATGAATTCTTCAGTAGGTTTGACTAATGTCTACTAATACACAAAAAATAATTTGTAAACTAAATGTGAGGAATACTGCAATCTCTGAGGTCAGTAATACACTGACAAGATGGCATACAACTTTCCGTGCGATGAAATGCACAAAAAGAATATGGAAACTAAATTTGAAACAATCCTCTGTTGCAGTTTTACCTGGTGCCGGAATCAGCAAATAGACTTCTCCATTTCTCCACACATCTTTCATATGACGTACTGAAAATATGCTTCCAACATGTGATTCGCTCTGTGTGCGTAAAGCTTAATGCCCACTGAGACGTGGAGAGACACGGAAGCAGAACCCAACTGATGCATTTCCGACGTCTCAGTGGGCGATAACCTTCAAGATAACCTGCAGACTTCTGGGACGGAAATTTTGTGCTTCTGTTCCCCACGTTTCCCTGTAGTGGGCATTACACCATTCGATTTCAGTGGAAGCAGACAACAGAAGTCCTGTTGCCACATTACTCAGTGTTTCTCCGCATCTCAGTCACTGGGTGGTGTGCTTAAAAGGCATTGTTGACAAACTGTGATTGTACGTCTCACACCGAGGACTGTAGCAGCGGCACTGCTCTAAGCATAACATGAACTCGTTCTTCAAGGTCATACCAATCACTACTGGCAGACTTGACAACTAATTCAGATGAATGCCTTAGAAGCTTTTTTTTAAAAAGTATGAGTGTGGGGACTTTTCAAACGCACTGTATGAATGCTAGAGCGCCAAATTATACCATGTGTTCTTCAGTACTGACTAGGCTATAAGCCTATGGTCGAAAAAACCCACTACCATAAATTGTTCCTTGCACCAGTCTTTCCAATGATTCATGAGTTTGTTTTTTACTCAAGGTAATAAATCTGTGTACCATAATCTGTTGAAACTTATGTGTTGTAAATCTCTGGCTATATTAGCATATATGTCCACTCGTTCATTTCCCAAATTAATATATAATTATATGCTTTAACATAACTAAATTGTATATCAATGTTCCTTTTACGAGCCAATTGAACTTGTTGAATTATTAGAATATTGAATATAAACTCATGGCATAATTTAGGATAAGATGTAGATAAAGCTTGTAATACATTCAAAGCATCTGTAAGATAAGATTTTTTTAATAACCATCGGATATTCTACTTTGTACAGCTCAGTATAATGCTTAACTTTCCACAGTGAAAATTGATGAATCTATAGGTAATCTAAACTGCTTGTACTTTCTTTTCTCTGGGATGTAATAGGCGCATCCTACCCCTTGGTTATCCTTTGAACCATCAGTGTATATAATTACGTGTGTTGGCCATTTTCCTCTGTACAATGCATGTAGTCCTAGATCTCTGAAGTGTATTGTACATTGTGTTTTTAATGGTCAGACGAAGCAAAGTAATACAAATTTTGCATTGTAAATATTTTAGAGAAAAAGTAAAAATGAGTCAGAATATTTGCATCTTTGTGCGAAATTAGTCAAATGATGCCATGATACAGATAGAAATATGCAAGAGATTCGCTAAGTTTAGCACATCAAAATGGGAGCCCAGTTCTACCACCCGTGCCCAACCTTTCCACTATGTTTCCTGTTGACTACAATGGTGTCAGGCAGCCCAAGTCATCACAGCAGGTCTGCGAATCCAAAGTCCTTCGACCGCTGGTTTCTACCGCTCTTGAAGGTCTGGTCATAAAATACCTTTTTCAGTCCCCATGTTTACAACCACAGTAGGCTTTCTGTGACCGGATTTTGGAGGCAATACGAAATTCGGGGAGAGAGGTTTAACAATTTTTCCATTTTTCAGGTTATCTGAAATTTTGTATTTTGTATAGGATTTGCTCTCCCAATTTTTCGTAACTTCTCATCTGACGAAAATATATGGTAAACAGACTCAAAAATTTTTCGTTTTCTTCAGATAATCTACACATGCTAATTACTGTCAGATATTATCATCACTCAGATACTAGAATATGAATCATACAACATAACGCATGACCTTTGTGTTTATCCTGGAGAAATATCCCCCCCTCCCCCCTCCTCCTGACATTTGGCAAGTCTTGCGATGACTACGTAAAAATGTCACGCTTTGCCACTGTTAATGATATATCAAGTTGATAAATCAAAGGATGTAGGAGAGTGAAAGGCTTGGACCGAAGTTCTGGGTCTAAGTAATGGCAGTATACAAAGAAATATGAGGTTGTTTGTGGATTTATAACATCGGCTTCAGTCCATTGTTTTTGTATTTCAAACAGTTTATTAAATGGATGAGGATGATTTTCCCAAGATTTAAGGAGGAATTTTATTGTTAATTGAATCCACCTGTGTCTCAAGCATGTTTCTTTGTTCTCCATATAAACACTTACATTGGGGCTTGATTGCATGAGACCTAAAGAAATTCGCAATGCTTTTCTTTGTAATATGTCTATTTTGTCGAGTAGACTGGATCTTGCTTCCCGGTAACTAAAAGCTGCATAATCCAGAAATGAACGAAAAGCATTTTTATAAAAGAGAAGTAAAATTTTTGGGTGCCTACACCATTTAGTTGTTGTCATACTACAGAGTATATTTAAAAATAACTAAATATTTGTAAATTGCATAATGAGTGTATTCCATGTAAAGCATTTATCAAAATACACACCTAAATATTTGTGAGTATCTGTCACCGGGATGTCGGAAATTTGTAGAATATTATTGGGATATGTGCCGGAATTTTGGATTTGCTTTCACTAAGGGTCGATCCTGCATTGTAGAACCATTCTTGTAGGTTGATGATTAATTTCTGCATTTTTATTACGTCTTGGGTTGCATCATCTGTAGTACTATAAAAACAAAAATCATGTGCATATTGTACTATCTGGAATGGATAAAGAGCTAAGGTATGCATTTCATTAGTGTAAATATTAAATAATAAAGGACTCTATGGTGCACCTTGAGGAATTCCATTTGAAGTAAAGCGAGGGTCACTAAGTTTTTCTGAGAACCATCCATGCATCTTTCTGTTGGAATATACGTAGGTTCCATATAATTAACAATAGTTGGGGTGAATATGAAGGTTTTCTAATTTATTGAAGAGCATATATAAATTCATTGAACCATATGCTTTTTCTAAATGTATAAAAAGACTAACAGTATGATCGATTAAATTTACTATTTTGAATTGGAGCACTAAGTATGGCTATTCCATCTTGACTGCCATAATTAATTCTAAAACCAAGTTCAGTAGGATAAAAAAACGATAATGTTCTAGTGTCCAGGTAATTCTGAAATAGATTGTTTGCTCGAATATTTTTTTCTAAGACTGAAATTAGCACTATGGTTCTGTATGATGTTGCGCAATGAGGTTGTTTGTGCACTTTAAGAACTGGGAGAACTACGTAATTTTTACGTTCCCTTGGTACTACAGCAGTACAGAATATGTTGCAAGTATATCTAAACCTGCTTCCGGTAAATATCTTATAGCTTCATAAGGTATTCCATCCAAGCCTGGTGCTGTGAGTTTAGCATCATTCATTATATTTTTTAGTTCCTCTGTAGTAACAGGAGGGAATTCTTGTGTAAAATTTGAATTATTGTCCTCCATTTTATCATATTGAAGATGTACCGATGGCGGAATCAATTGCATTAAAAATTGGTATTGCCAGCTATTATCTATTGGCTGTTGACGAGGTGAATGTGGTTTATGTGAGGAATTAAATTTATGCCACACGTTTCGGGATAATTCCTGCATGTGTACTGAATTGCAATATTTAATCCACGCTTGACGTTTGGCTTGCAGAAATATTTTCTTTGCTTGTGCTATTGACTTTTTCCATAATATACAATTTTCAAGGGCGGGGTATGATACAAATTGAAACACACTCTTTTTTCGGTTGGTTTTTGCCGTCTCGCACTCTGTGGTCCACCAATGTATTTTTCGAAATATTGTTTGCGAAAAATTGATTCTGTGAACTAAGAATGTCTAACACTTCTGTGATGATTTGGAGTAATGTATTGTATGTAATCGGTTGAGAGGATTTTATTCGATTTTTTTAGTATATGAGAATCTATTAGTACTTTATGAGAGAAATTTATTCGTTTTTTTAGTGTATGAGAATCTATCAGTACTGTATATGATCCATGATAGATTATTAATTTTAAAGAGAATTACTGGAAATATGATGTGTGGGATTGGTTGTGATGATAAAAATTAGGCATTATCATAAATGGGAAAATGATCACTGCCATGAAGTTCCTCCGCTGTGGTCCACTGTAATTTGGGGAATAATGACACTGATATTATTGTAAGGTCCATTGATGTGGAGTTTTTTCCATTGCATGGAATATGTGTGGGCGATCCATCATTTATGACAATAAATAGTTGTTTTCTATCTAGTCAGCAATGCTGGACCCAAGTCTATCTGATGTGTGTGTCCCCCAAATGACATGATGATTATTAAAGTCAACAGCAATAATGTATGGACTAGGGGTATCAATGCTTCTAACTCTGAAGGTTTTTATATTCTGAGAGTTGTAATTTGATGTAATATAAATATTGATTATTGTTATTTTTTGTCCTTCTATGGAGATTTGGATAGTCTGTGCTTCTATTTTGTAATCGCGGAAGAGTTTATGATGTTTGGATAATTGTACTTCCTGATATGGTATTGATTCATGGACATATATGCTAATACCTCGTTCAGGGTGGGCCTAAACAATAGTGAACAATTCTGTATGTTTCATATTGTCTGCCTTTAGTTTCCTGTAAGCATAGTATTAAAGGATGATATAACTACAACCTTGGTGACAATGAAGTTCGACCAGAAAGGAATACGTGATTAAATGCACAGAGGCATAGGCGGTGGAATGGGTGACCCGCAGAAGTGACGCATGTGTGTAAGAGGAGGCGTGTGAGCAGGCAAGAATCGTAATCCCAGCATGTTGCACCCAAGGTCACGTAAAGAACGAAAACGGGGAACTATATGCGTGACATTGAACTTCGACCAGGCACCAGACCCATACGGAAAATCCAGATAGTGGCGCATTCAATGGAAGCATGACGTCACGGACATGATAAGGGAGTCTGCCGTATATAAGCGCGTGCTGTGCACCGAGGAACCGCAGTGCATCATCACCATGGCCAGGGGCAAACCTATTGACAACACCGTGAGGAGAAGAGAGGTGGAGTTGCAACGGGATGGACTCAGTGAACGGGAAATAAGGCACCAACTGAACTTACCCAAGTCAACCATCCACTGCATCATCAAACACCATCAAAATACGGGTACTACAGAGCCAGGTAAGGTCCCCGGTCGAAAATGCCTGCTGAGCGTGCGTGACCTACGAATATTTAGGTGCTATATCCAGACCAACAATCATGTTTCTGTGGCCGAATTACGACTGTGGACTCGAGAACGCTTTCACATTGAAGTGTCAACCAGAACCATTCGCCGTTACCTGCAGCGATGCGGTTACCGAGTGTACAAGGCGAAACGTAAACCCTTCCTTTCCATGTTGAACAAAGGCAATCGACTACGGTGGGCACGAATGTACCGGGGATGGACATTTCGGCAGTGGAACAGGGTTTTGTGGCCGGATGAATCCATTTTCAATGTTGTGTACGGGAAAATACGGAAAACAGTCATTTGTCGGAAGGAGGAACAGAATGAAGCAAAATGTTATGCACGTCGGGTACAGAAACCTGCGTCAGTGATGGTATGGGGATGCATGATGGCATCTGGGGTTGGCCCACTACACGTCTGCGAGGGCATTGTGAATGCACACGCCTATACACGCATACTGGAGCGGCATCTTCCCACAGTGCGAAGGCACCTGTTCCACAGCCGGCGTCTCATCTTTCAACACGACAATGCCAGGCCTCATACAGCGCGGCTGACAAGAGAATGGTTGACTCGCCATCACGTGCGAACTCTGCCATGGCCACCATCGAGTCCCGACCTCTCGCCCATTGAGAATGTGTGGCGTGTTCTTAAGCGACGTGTGCAACAGAGGGGACCCACGACAGTGGCTGCTCTTATCGCCTGCCTGCAGGAGGAATGGCACCGCATCGATGTGGAATACCTTGAACGACTCGTCCGCAGCATGCCCCGACGCATTGCCACAGTTATTCGCCGACGAGGCGGCGTCACACCATGGTAAACAGGATCCCCTCTAACAGTGGTCGAACTTCAATGTCACGTGTAGATGGACGAAAATGTTTTATTTTGTGTGGACATCATACATTGCTGCGTTGCAGGGGAAATTTATGTTTTCCTTTGTTCCATGTAGCCTGCTGAATAAAATATATTCAGCATATGCATGTGTTCTCCTTCTTTCACAACGCACTCCTATATTTGTGACTGGTCGAACTTCATTGTCACTAAGGTTGTAACTAACTCTCTAGCCTTCTCAAACCCTAAGGTTCATGTTTGCAGCAACACAGGCCTTCCATCTGTCCCTATCCTGAGCAAGTTCTATTTACTCTTTTCCATCCATAATTCCATTTTTTTTTCCTGTAGATAGTTAATTAAATTACAAGGGACTCTACACCGATATCATTATTAACAAACCCGTCTAAAAATTTCCATTTAAGCGATTTAGATATGTATAAGCACACGCCACCTCTAGATTTGTTTAATCTACATCGAAGTAATGTGTAATTTTCAATGTCTACTATATTATTACTAACATTCGGTTTTAACACTAACAAATATAATCGTTCAGAATATTTATAATTACCGAAATATATGTTTTCTGTTGGAACTATAGTATATCGATGTAGTAGAGTGCCACTTTATTTCTTTTGTACCTAGATCTATACCTCTATTTTTTTCCATTGCCCAGCTGGTACATATTTTTACCTTTTGGAATTTTCTTTGACTCAGATAATGTTCAGAGATATATGCTTTTATTGCTACAAGAACTTTAAAATATATCATTAGTATTAATGAATACTAATTTTATGATGACTATATTGTTTCCAGGGCACAGGAGGTGTCAAATTGGGAGGAAGAAGAATAAACTGCATAAGATTTGCTGATGACATGGCATTATTCGCTGAGGATGAAATAACCATAAATAGTATGTTAGAAGAGTTAAACAGCAGATGTGAGCAGTATGGAATGAAGATTAATGTAAAGAAGACAAAGGCAATGGTTATAGGACGGAAACCAAGGAATATTAATGTGAGAGCAAACAGTGAAAGAATCCAGCAAGTGGATAGCTTCAAGTACCTCGGATGCACTATAAGCAGTGACATGAGCTGCAACCAAGAAGTGAAAATGAGAATCGCAATAGCAAAAGAAGCTTTTAATAGAAGAAAAAATGTTTTTTGTGGACCCATGGACATAGGTCTAAGGAAGAGATTAGTGAAATGTTTTGTGTGGAGTGTAGCACTATATGGTGCAGAAACCTGGACGTTGAGAAGAAATTAAGAGAAACGACTCGAAGCTTTTGAAATGTGGACATGGCGAAAAATGGAGCGTGTAAAATGGACAGACAAGGTAAGAAACGAAGCCGTACTGAAAAGAGTTGGTGAAAAAAGATCTATACTGGAGACCATCAAGAAGAGGAAAAGAAACTAGTTAGGACACTGTCTAAGAAGAAACTGCCTGCTAAGAGATGCCTTGGAGGGAATGGTTGAAGGAAGAAAAGTCCGTGGAAGAAAGAGATATCAGCTTATGGATATTAAATTAACTGGGTCGTATGCTATTACGAAGCATAAGGCAGAGAACAGGGAAAGCTGGAGATTGCAGTGAAAACCTGCCAATTAGGCAGAAAACAATGAATGAATGAATATTGGAAAAGGGGGAGTGGTCATAATTAGATTCATTCTTTCCTTCTAATGTATTTTCAGAATCAATTCTGTAGCCTAAACATGAGTTTTGCCAAGGCAAAGTGACGTGTTCTTGTATGTAGACAAATGCAGTGAGTTTCCATTTTCAAAACAGAAAGGTGCTGTTGTAGTGGAGGAAGGGGAATGAGTTGTGTTTCGGTCATTGCAATAGAGTGTTCAAGAGAGCAGTGTGTTTTCACAGTCACAGCTTGACGGCCTGTCAACCAAGGAGTGTGAGTACATGGGCACTCTTGTTCTTTTGTGATGCCTTGAACTAAGAGGGTACACTTGTTCCAGCACTCAAGACCTGGCATTATGTGATTACATACTCAAATTTTGATGGTGATCCTTACCTGTCTGTTCGAAACATATGATTGATTTGTTGTTTTCTGAATCTTTTATTTCTTGATTTAAGCAGTAACAACTGATTAACATAAAGTTGTTGTCTGATAAAAGGTTCCCAATTTATATTTGACATCATCTCTTTCTCTGCTTTTACTGAGCAATTTACCATTGACCACCGTTCAGCATATTAAGAAGAAGTTTTACAGAATACTGAGGCAATGAACCCCACCAAGCAACTCATATTTCTTCCTAGTCCAAAGATGAGTTTTCCCTCACCAGAAGGTGGCAAGATGCCCTGCATCACATTATTACATTATTAGATTGAGAGTCATCATTTGATATACTTTGATAGCAGTGTTACCATCTGTGACTTCTTTTTGCTAGTTTTTGAGATGTCGACAAATAAATGATTCTTAACCAGAGGCAAACCCTGTTAGTAATGTTAAACATATGTTTGAAGTTACTAAATATGTTGGTAAAAAATTTCCGAATTTAATAAATGTTACCATTTTTTGTTAAAAACATAACCAAACACATTAAGGCCGTACTAAATGTGATTTTGCAGTAATTTTTCGATAACAGATTGCAGTACTGTTTGTCATGGCAACTGAGTGCCATGTTGCCAGATCTATGTGCATAATCAAGATAAGTAGAGTCAGGTTGGGCGATCAGGTTATTTACTGATGGAAGATAACATCAGATTAATTAGTGTAATTTATACAAAATTCGTAGGGGTGCAGCAATGTTATTGATTTTTATGTGATCAGTTAGAAACTCTTTATCAGAACGAGTGTATCAGCAATGAAAAGTAGTAAAAGTCCAAAATATTCCAAAATATTAACAAAAAAATAAAAACATCTGTGTAGTTAGTTCATGCACCGAACAGAGCAAGTAAGTATAATGCAATTTTGTTTGAAGCAACTGCTGCCTTGCCTACAAGATAATAGGTGTGTTTCACCTATGTCACAAACTGTTGAATTATGACTTCGAGCAGCCATGATTGAGACCAGTTCTTGTAAGCATACAGAATTGGAGCAGGCAGGCGGAAGATAGTAACACAGATATTTGTGCTTTAAAACAAACGTGCAGTTCATAGAGATGTAACAAACGTTACGTGGTGGATATTTCCTTGCAAACGACAAATAAAATTGACCGCAAACATGGCTGCTGTGTGCATCCTGACATCACATAAAACCCACCTATTGAAGATACTTACAGATAACCCATTTTATATAACACTACTTGATGACATTTCTCGCTTTTGTCAGAAATCTTTACCATATTTTCTTCATAACTTTGCAGGAGGAAGTTTCGTCTTCAGTATATCAATATTTCTCATAGTTACTCTCTAGTCATTCTCCAGTCCTTTGCTTATAAGTGACTAAAGATTGAGTTCTTTGGACTTACTATTTCTGGAGTTATGTTTCATTTTTAAAATATTTTACAGAAATACAACAATTTTGGGAAAAAAAATAAAACGCAAGAGTCCTGGGTCCACAATTGAAGTCAGTAAAACGTGTTTGTTCTAGGAATTTTTTGCTTGCATGTGATGGTGATTGTTAGTATTACCTCAAAATTTTCTTGGGTAGACATTTCAGGTTTAGATGATTTCCAAAATAGATAACATTTTCCAAGAGAAAGACAAAAGAGAGTTGAGTATTTTAGAAACCACGTAACGTATTCGTTTTAGTTTCATAATATATGTTTTGAGAGTTTTTAAATTAGAAAATGGAGTCACAGACACAATATATTTTCTAGAGATGTTACTTTTTAAAGAAATTGATTGATTTGCTTTATCTTACTTCGCTTCTTGTGCAACTTTTGGCTAATTTGCAAAGATGTGGATGAGTGATGATATGATGAAATTGATGAATGGACACTCACAAACATCCATGCCCAGGCCAGGATCCGAACCCCCGACGGCTGGTGTTGTGGCACGATGTGCTAACCACACTGCGATGGAGGCCGGCTTTTTAAAGAAATAAAAACATTATGAATAAATGCTTAAAATTCACTCTTAATGCTAATTTTCTTCAGCTGCAAATTGGCAATATTTTCAAGCAAATGACAGACTGAAAGAAGGATGATTATTAAAATTGTAATAATAATAATAATAATAATAATAATAATAATATATTTTTATATAATTAATATTTAAATAATTATATAGATTATTAAATATTTTATAAATTAATATAATTTTTTTTTTTAAATTTTTTTTTTAAACCACTTTATGCACAGAAAGGATAATTGGTAACTATATCTACAACCTATTTCCATCACCAAAAATCAACAACTGCACGTGTCCCTACCTTATTTATATTAGTACACCTACGACATGAGTACAAACACATGCAATCTTCGACAATTATCTTGGGAATACACAACTTCTTGGTTAATCAGCATTCCTTCAAAAATATAATTTTCCAAACAAAAATAAAAGTCTGATCTTCATTTTTAAGTAACAGAGATTTAGTTTAAACGTTATTGCACATATATTTTTAAGTATAAACATATATTAACTAAATTTTAATTTTATGTGACTTAAGGTGGTCATCGGTGAAAAGTGTTATCATTGTTATGAAACATATTTAACTAGTTTTATCAAATACAATGCAATAGTCCTTAGTTCAAAAAGTCAAAAGTACGTACAACAAATTCTGCTTACAGAGACTACTAAAATTAGATACTTAGGGTATCATCAAAATTTACGTTAATATTTTGTTTCAATGTATTTTGGTACTTTTTCTCCTCGTAACCTGTAAATCATTATCTGGTTCTCTGAGAGGTATGCTTCTTGCTGTGCGACACTCATCATGTAGTTCAGGACAAACTTAATGTCCTACGTTTTGGGGAAAAAAATATCCCTTAAAATTGCAACTAACAAATATCTCAATGAGTTTGTTTGAGTTCGTGTTTTAAGTCCACTTTATACCTACAGTTTAAAGTGGGATCCGAACCACTGTGCCATGTGCCTCCACCGGGTATCGATCAAACCCGGGGCCCAAAATATCTCTGATTATTTGCCATTCATTAATACACAAGACAAACAAATCACACCACATGCACTGTTCCTTTTTAGTAGCTCTAGAATATAATTCACAATTTCTGTATACATCATACTGCCTACATCATAATTTCTTGAGCAGATTATGGACTCTTGATGTCTAGTAAATCATCTCCATTGCACCAAGTTGTCTAGAGAAACGAAACACAATGAAGGCCTATGCACTCCAAATAGCATATATTACTCTGTTATGTAAATTACACACAATCCTCATTTATGATTTGTACAAGGTTTGTCCGGAAAGTAAAGATACAAACACATTTGCACGGTAGGGGAAAAATGTGTACCAAAGTTGGCAACACTGGCAATAACCGTGATCCATACGACGAGGATTGGGAGTGAGTCGTTAGTGCTGCGCTGAGTCTTGTGCGAGGAACACTCGTTGGAAATGGCAGCGGTGATACCGAATCCCGCCAAGTGCAAAGTGCATGCTGTGATCAGGTTTTTGCAGGCACAAGGAAACCGTTCATCGGAGATCCACCGAGAAATTGTGACTGTGTACGGAAACGTAATGAATCATCAAAATGTGGAGAAATCGTGCCGTGCCTTCGTAGAAGGTCGACGTGATGTTCATGATGAAGAGAGAAGTGGGAGGCCGTCCGTGATCACGGACGACCTTCGCAATCGTATTGTGTATATGAAGCAGAGGTGCATGCGAATAGGCAGGTGACAATTCGAGAATTGTATGTGATGTTTCCTGACAGTTCGAAAACCACTATTCATGAAGTTGTGAGTGGGTTAGGGTACAGAAAGTTGTGTGCACGCTGGGTCCCAAAACATTTGACTGACGAACACAAAACAATACGACTGGGATATGCACTGGACTTTCTTACTCGCTAACGCAGAAGAGGGAGATGCATTCCTGGACTCCATTGTGACAGGTGATGAAACATGGGTGTTCCACCATTAGCTTGAATCCAAGCAGCAGTCACTGCAGTGGTGCCATACTCATTCTCCAAAAGAAAAAAAATCAAAACGTCAATTTCAACCCGCAAGCTGATGGCAACCGTTTTCTGGGATCGCCACGGCATCCTCCTGGTGGAATTCATGCCACCTGGAAGAACGATTAATGCTGAAACCTACTGCCAGACTTTAAAAACATCTTCGACGTGCAATTCATGACAAACTGAGAAGCATGTTGTCAAGTGGAATCCGCTTTCTTCATGACAATGCCTGCCCCCATGCAGCGAATGTCACCAAGGATCTGCTTGCACAGTTTCAATGGGAGGTCCTTCACCATCCGCTATACAGCCCTGACCTTGCACCCAGCGTACCACCTGTTCCTGTACCTCAAGAAAAATCTTGGTTGAAAACACTTTGCCGATTATGATGAAGTCGGGGAAGAAGTCACAACTTGGTTCCAGATGCAGGCGGCGGATTTCTACGATTCAGGGATACAAAAACTTGTTCCGCGTCTGAACAAATGTTTGGACAATGGTGGCACTTATGTGGAGAAATAACCTCTGTATCAGTGCATCAAGTGTAACTTTAGTTGCGAGCAATACATTTCTTTTATATCTTATTTTTTGTTTGTATCTTTACTTTCCGGACAAACCTCGTATTTCACAGCATCTTATCTGCAAACTGTGATGGTGGACAGCTGCCATTGTCAATCAATTTTGTTGTCCTCTTTTACAAAAGTTACTCTCAAATGCTTCTCTGAAAAAGAAGAATAAAAATAAAGTTAATATCGTGTATGAGTCAACTTATAATGCATTTTAAAAATATTTACATTTTCTTGTTACAACCTTAGATAAGTTAAATATTAATAATGAAATACAAAACTTACGTATCTTCTGTAAATGGACGTGAAAATAATAGATCTAAATAGTACTACAGCAGTTGACGATATCGTCTTGTAACTAAAGGGTTACTGGTTTGCTACACGGTAGGCGATCACTTCAGTGCATCAGTTCCAACTTTATAATGTTTGTTAAACATTAATTTGTACCTAACAGGAACGTGCATAATAAATAATAGCAGCACTTATTGTTACATTCATAGATTGATTGATTTGGTGTTTAAAGTCCATTTTATGCACAGTAAGGCTAATCGGGACTGGACCTACAGTTTTAAGTGGAATCTGAACCAGGTATCGAAACCTCCACCAGGTATCGAACCCAGGACCTCTTGATTACAAGTGACGACGCTGCCACTGTGCCATTCATTGAAAAATACAAAATAATCGTTGGATATGTTTTCATATAATGTGGCAAGTACAATGCTTTATGGAGTCAGGTTCGTCCAGGTTCGAACCCTGGTTTCATTGTATTTATCCTCATCATTCATAATCCTCATAATGGCATCACACACCAAATAGAAATTTTAATGTACATTGACAAAATCTTCAAAAATGATTTAATTTATGCTACTTATAGTTTTATATAAAAAATTGTCAATAAATTGCAGCGAATAAAAAAGTTGATCATATCGTTAGAAATCACAGAGTGAAATTTTGGCAACAGTGTATGCTAAAATTAGCACCACGATGATACGGCACTTCAAAAACCATGAACATAACCACTACTTTCTTAAGATATAAAAGATGTTCGCCTTTTCACATAGTATTTCAGGTACTTTCGGCTACATACTGGATTTGTTGTTTCACAACAAAATCTTCCTTACTAGTCATGGGAGACAAAAATGCACCAGTCTTGACAAGAACTACCACTTCAACACCATCTGCATGCAGCAGTTTGAACCTGATGGAGACATTATATTTTCTCTTATTTACTTAAATGCCTTTAATTGTAACAAAATTCTAGATATTCCAGATTCTAGTGAATAAAACAATCTTTCATATCAGAAAATTTCTTCCTTACCGAATCTATATTAGTGCTACAGTTGTGTCTGGGAATTTGGGCCTATAATTTAACATAACATAAAATAGATCATTTTTTGTGTAATGGCAACACACACCAAATAGAAATTTTAATGTACATTGACAAAATCTTCACAAATGATTTAATTTTGGCTACTTGTAGTTTTATATATAAAAATTGTCAATCAATTGCAGTGAATAAAAAAGTAAAAAGGTAAAGTGCTCCCCTGTGCTTTGCACCATGCCATGAAGGCATATAGGGGGTGTGGAGTTAGGGCCCACACTTTCTTGATCACAGCCGAAGGTGTGGGTGATGTGATAAGCACCATGCCCCTGACCACCTTTACCCCCCAGAGTTTCCTCCAGGTACCCACTTTGTACGCTGCTGGTTGGGTGCCAGAGCCGCTTGAACAGGTGTAAAGAATCCCGGTTCTCCCCCGCCAGGGATCGAACCTGGGTGTCTCACATGGTAGAAAGATGCCCTAACGACTGAGCTACCACGGCACATACAATTGCAGTGAATACACTTGCTTTTTATTTCAACCCATGGTGCAACAGCCTGTGAAGTCGAGGGCCTACTTACTGACTGCTGGCCTCACTCCACATGCCTCAGCAGAGGTGGGCCATCATCCAACCAGTTACAGGATGATGTGTTGAGGGCACAACGAGTCATTCTTGATTGTCTTCATGACTGGGTTATGCTACTCATTCCTAGCTTCCAAATATTCTCACAATTGTGGGTGGCCAACGGTCCCATGGACTGGTTGAAATCTCATGATAAAAGTTGTTACAATTCCCCCAGGAGACTTGAACCAGCATACGTCCCATAGCCCGAGCCCAAATCCTGATGCCTTTCACAGCCATTTGTAAGGAAACATATGTGTTAATTGTGGATTGAAAAATAAATTAAGTTAAATATGAATTTTAATAAGAAGGAAGTGTCATGCTTACATTTTAAATATCAGTATACTTTATGCAGGTGGAGAGTGGTGAGCAAAAATTAAGGAGCACTTTACTGTGATCACTTATAAGCATATTGAAAACTCATAAACCCTGAAATGTGGAGCTCCCATTTTCCATTTGTCCAATGTTACCTTCTAGAATGACTTTCTGTAATTTTACATGTAAATATGTTGAGAATATTTACAAAAGCATTTTGTAATTTCTATAGCATTCATGCTTACAAGGAATTACAGTCTTATGTATTTGTGCCTAATAAATTTTATTGGAATGTACATAGTGTGTATCTGAAAATATCATGCAAATACGGCACCTAAATCATTTTTTGAATATTAGGCATCCCCCCTTTCCGACGCCTGTGAATGAATTTCTCACACAAATGTTAAGCCTCCAGAGACTGATACTGAGCCTACAAGAGACTTATGAGTGTGAGACCATGTATGACCAGAGGTCGACCTTGAGTTCTGAGTCTGAGGCAGAGGCCATGTGAAGCTAGAAGCTGGCCTTGATCTCAGAGTCTGACCTGGAGCTTTGACACTGGCAGGGTGGCGACAGACCTGTAAAACTGGGAAAAGTCAGGGAATTTGATGTGTCAAAAAAAGTCAGGGAATTTTGTCTTGATTGACTTTTTTAAAAAAATTATTATTAAGATAAGTTGTGTTTATGAATGTGCAGTGAGTTCTGGACACATTTTTCGCCTGTTCAAAATATCGAAATAACGCAAATTTGGCATAAAATGCGATTTTTTTGCGTTTTTAGCTATTTTTTTAAAAAAATGTCCTAAAACAGTGAAAAATTCCATGAAATCCAAGATTCTTGTCTTTTCTAGGCTTAAAGAAACAAAATGTGCCATATTTTTTGTACATAAAATGTGCAAATTTTCCAACATTTTATTCAAGAGTAAACTATAGTGCTTGTTATGCATGGAATGCTTCCGAGAGCCACATTAAATCATGTATTTCCCACGATTTTTTCAACTTCTATGAAAACAATTTGCATCACAGGGCAAAGTGGCAGGGTTCTAACAGAAGATCAAGTGCATATCTACCATCACACGGGAGCCGCATCTTCAGTATTTGTCGCGTGAGATGTGTTTTGAATTACCAAGCTAAGTGCGCACCATTGGCATTTGTCGAGTGAGAAATACTGACTACTATGCGAGAGACCCGGGGTCGATCCCCTGCGGGGGAGAAGCAGAATCTTTTCCACCTGTTCAAACTGCTCCGGCACCCACCTAGCGTCGTATCAAGCCGGTACCTGGAGGAAACTGGGGCGAGGAGGTAAAGGTAGCCAGGAGCGTGGTGCTGATCACATCACCCCCAATTTCTGCCATGATCAAGAAAGTTTGTTGCCCTAACTCCACACCCCCTAGATGCCTTCAAAGCTAGGTGCTAAGCAAAGGGGAGCACTTTACTTTTACTTACTCAAAAATCTGTTCCAACATATCAAACTGTCACGAAAATACGTAGACCATGTGACCTACAATTTAAAATAATAGTTTAAAAGCACAATGGAAGCATTAGGTTTTGGTATATTTGGAAGAAAAATGTTCTAAACAAAAATGCGAATTTTGAGAAACTTAACACTAACAAGTCAAAAAAAGATAATGCCACCTGAGATTGATTGGTTTAAAATTTTTGGGTGCATCGCCACTTATGGTCATTATGCACCCTTCAGTATGTACGGGGAAAATTCCATTTACGGGGAAAATTCCATTATCTAAAACCCTTACAAAATTAAAAAGGTGGTATGGAACATAAGTTTCCTGAAATAACTTCCAAGATATCAAACTCTCACGAAGAGGGGTAGGCCATGTGACTTACAATTTGAAACAGTAGTTTAAAAACACCATGAAGGTATAATTTCAGGTATTTGCCAGAAAATGCACTAAAACAAAAATGTGAATTTCGGGTAAAATAACACCGAATAGTAAAAAAATAAAAAATTACACGAATTTGAAAAAAAACAACACAAAAATCAAGGTCCCTACCTATTAGGCATAAAAAAAACAAGAATATCAGTTGTAATTTATTGCATTAGTAACAGGGAGTCCTAATTTAATTTTCGGCATAATCACCACCTTTGTTCTGGCATTTGTCGTCACATGGCACTAAATTTTGTATGCTCATGGCATGTGTGTCTGACAGCATAGACTGGAACAGTCTCTACCACAGTGTAGCTGTCAAATCCTTGTCTGCCAGAAACCTCTTCAATTGAACAAGGAGATGAAAGTCGATACATGGAAGGCCAGGGCTGTACACGGAGTGGTCAAAGATCTCTCACCTGAAGTGATGCAAAGGGCCCACGTGTACTCAGCTCACCATTGTCTGACCATACCATCACTCACGACGTTCGGTCTGCACACCTCACACAATTGCTGGTGGCTCTGTGCCAAATTCTGAGCATGAAACAATCTGATTACTACACGTAGGCTACATCACAGTCGATGGGAGACTATATGAGAGCTGCAATCTTTAACCTAGAACTGTCCTAAAACTGCTGAATTGAGACTGTACCAGATTACAGCTATATGCCACTTCTTCCTGCCCGCCCTCCAGCCACTAGTGCTGCATACAGTCACCATTGGAGCCTTTTTTCAGGATGCCCCTCATATATGAACTTTCAGATGCTGTTATTAACAGAGTGGTCCTGTTTAATATTTGGTTAGGTAAATTAGGTACCTATACAATGCAATTCTATAAATTGGTTGCATTAAATATCTAATACCTACCTAAGGAGGGCGAGGGTGCAAACATTGATGGCCAAGGGCACCTCAGACGGCACAGAGATGCAATTATTGCACTCGATTTCAATTTTATGCAAATAAAAATACATTTCATAAAATTTTCTCATTCGCATGCCTGCTTTTCTTAGTCTTCTCAAGTTCAGAGCCATAGCTAGGGAGCGGCGGGAGTCAATCTAAATGATAAAAGTTGTAAAAGAGAGAATGCAATGGCCCCTTAAGAAATTATTTGTGCTCTATTAAATCAATATTGTTTTCAGTTTGCAAGAAAATGGATTAAAATTGTTCTTGTTCGCTTCACTCGCAATATGATTGTTTTCTGTAATGCATTGTAAATTACCAAAGAGAGAAATAAGACTTCTCTTAATTGATTTTGTCTTAAATGCATGAACAATTGTTAGTAGGAAAAGGAGCGTGCACATTTGAGAGACAATTGATATAATTTTTGCTGTTGGTTTGTTATGAGGTGGATGAATTGATTATGTAATGAATATAAATAATAGTCCTATATGCTGTGTGTGTGTATATATATATATATGTATTAAAGTAATGTTGAATACATACACAATTTAGTGTTGGCATATATTTTCTTATTTTACATCACACCATTTTGAATATGTGTAAAACATATGTTGTACATGAAAGTTTTACATCTTATATATACAAAAAAAAGAAAAAGGTGAAGTGCTCCCCTGTGCTTTGCACCACACCATGAAGGCATATAAGGGGTGTAGAGCTAGGGCCCCACACTTTATTGATCATGGCCGAAGATGGGGTGATGTGATAAGCACCATGCCCCTGGCTGCCTTTACCCCACAGAGTTTCCTGCAGGTACCCACTTTATATGATGCTCGGTGGGTGCCGGAACCTCTTGAACAGGTGGAAAAAATGTCGGTTCTCCCCTGCCGGGGATTGAACCCTTGTCTCTCCCATGGTAGTCAGATACCCTAACAACTGAGCTACCACGGCTCTTATCTTGTATATCGTATATATACAAAAATAATAATATTAGGACTGCATTCATCGTGCATTTTCTGTCATTCAAAATTACACTTTGTGTACTTGTTTTCTATTATTAATGAATGTGAAATTGAACGTTTTTTTTAAAAAAAAATGTTTAAAATTGTTTGTTCCAGCACAAATGCTTTAACACCGACTTCTACCCCTCTTTTTGTGTAATTTATGAGGATGATAATGTCTCTGACACTACCACAACTACTACTAATAATAATAATAACAGTTGGGCTGAAAAGTTCGTAGGATAACATAGTAAAAAATATTTTTTTGACAAAATTCGATTATATTATTCAATATAGTTGCCTTTGAGGGCGATACAACGATTATAGCGGTCATACAATTTTTCGATGCCATTTTTATAGTACGATTTCTCTTTAGCCTCAAAATAGTCCTCAGTTTCGCCGATTACCTCTTCATCAGTGCTAAATTTCTTTCCAGGGAGCATTCTTTTAAGGTCTGCAAACAGGAAAAAGTCACTGGGGGCCAGATCTGGAGAATATGGTGGATGGGGAAGCAATTCGTAGTCTAATTCATATAATTTTGCCATCGTTTTCCTTGATTTGTGACACGGTGCATTGTCTTGATGAAACAGCACTTTTTTCTTCTTCAAATTGGGCCGTTTTTTCATGATTTCATCCTTTAAACGCTCCAACAACGCTATGTAATAATCGCTGTTGATGGTCTGGCCCTTTTTGAGGTAATCGATGAATATAATACCATGCGCATCCCAGAATACTGATGCCATAACCTTGCCAGCCGACTGTTGCGTCTTTCCATGCTTTGGATTCGGTTCATCACGTGCAGTCCACTCGGCTGATTGTCGATTGGACTCTGGAGTGTAGTTATGGAGCCATGTTTCATCCATTGTAATATATCGACGGAAAAATTCGTGTTTATTACGGTTGAATATCGCTAAACATTGCTCCGAATCATCAAAACGTTGTTGCTTTTGATCGATTGTGAGCACGCGCGGCACCCATTTTGCACACAGCTTTTGCATGTTCAAATATTCATGCACAATATGTCCAACACTTTCCTTTGATATTTTTAAAGTCTCAGCTATCTTGATCAACTTCACTTTACGATCATTTAAAATAATTTTGTGGACTTTTTTGATGTTTTCGTCAGTAACAGCCTCTTTGGGGCGTCCACTGCGTGCATCGTCTTCGATGCTCATTTCGCCTCGTTTAAATTTAGCAAACCACTTCTCAATGGTTGATTTTCCTGGTGCAGAGTCCGAATAATGTTTATCAAGCCAAGCCTTGGCTTCAACAGTATTTTTTTTTCGCCAAAAAGCAATGCTTTATTAACACACGAAATTCTTTTTTATCCATTTTTTCACAATAACAAAAGCTGCTTCAATCACAATGCTATATCTCACGAACTAATTATCCGGCAGCTGTGAAATTTATACACGTATCTTTTGAAGGTTAGTACTAAGTAAAAATCACATGGATATAATTCTACACTCATGCTCATAAATTAAGGATAATAGAGGTTTTGGTGCCCCACGATACAGCACTGAAACAAACTAGTTGTGGGAGCACAGACACATGTTGAACACACAAGAAAGACATCCACATACCCTGTTTAACCCTGTTTATTGCAGAAAACGTGAGAAAAACCAAAGAGCGCACATATGATACAAAGCAAGGGAGATTGTAAATTGTTGTTTCACAGTTCTTTGAGCATGTGCATAGGTTTCAGTATGGAATGTGATGCCCATGCACATTGACACATGCAGTACAACGACTTGGCATACTCCGGAGGAGGTTGTCGAGCAGCTGCTGGGGTATGACCTCCCATTCTTGCACCAGTGCCTGTCGGAGCTCCTGAAGAGTCCGAGGAGGTGGAAGACGTGCGGCGACACGTCGGCCTAGAACATCCCAAGCATTTTCGATTGGTTGAGGTCGGGGGAATAGGCAGGCCACTCCATTCGTATGATGTCTTCTGTTTGAAGGTACTCCTCCAGAATAGCAGCTCGGTGTGGCCTGGCATTGTCATCCATCAGGAGGAACGTAGGACCGACTGCACCTCTGAAAAGACGAACGTAATCTTGCAGAATAACATCCCGGTACACCTGACCTGTTACAGTACCTCTGTCGAAGATATGCAAGGGTGTACGTGAACCCAGGATAATGCCACCCCACACCATGACACCACCACCTCCATACTGGTCCCTTTCGACAATGTTACCGGGTCGGTATCTGGTTCCTGGTTCACGCCAGATGGTTACACGACGAGAATCAGTGTTGAGACTATACCTGGACTCGTCAGTGAAGAGTACCTGAGACCATTCTTCCATTGACCATGTCCTGTGTTCTCTACACCAGTTGTTACGGGCTACTCTGTGACCATGTGACAGTGGAATGAAAATTGCAGGCCTCCGGGCGAATAAACCGTGCCTGTTGAGTCGTCTGTACACAGTGTGTCTGGAAACAACTGTTCCAGTGGCAGCTGCAATGTCTCGAGCAAGGCCTCCGGCAGTACTCCGTCTGTGTCTCCGGGCACTTACGGTCAGATACCTGTCTTCTCGTGGTGTTGTACACTGTGGACGTCCACTGCTGTAGCACCGAGACACGTTTCCAGTCTGTTGGAATCGTTGCCATAATCGTGAGATGACACTTTGTGGCACATGGAGCACCTGTGACACAACCTGCTGTCTTTGGCCCGCCTCTAGCCGCCCAAGTATCCTTCCCCTCATTACATCATCAATATGTGTTCGTAGAGCCATTTCACACACGCACTCACCATCAGCATAACGGAACACAACTGCACACTTCCTATAGGCACTGTACTCTGGTCAGCAGTTTCGCTCCTGTGAGTCATTGGTCTGCTTACAGCGCCACCACACACTGGATCAACGTCATAGTCAACACAGGTTCTTTGGTACAGTACCCGGACATCATTTCAAGCTGCAACGTGCACACCAAATATTTATTTGTACAAGATTCAGCATTATCCTTAATTTATGAGCATGAGTGTAGTAATGCCATCTATGAGTCAGCCTATGAACTTTTCAGCCCAACTGTTAGTCGTCATGATAATGACATTATTATTGGTACATTTTTCCTAATACTTGCCCCCCCCAGAAAAAAGTTCATGGCTGCACCTCTGGCGCATGTGTGTGGGTGTTAAGAGGCGGTAATACACAATATTGAAATAGAGAAAACATCTGCTTGTGGCCTTGAATTTTTTTGAAATTTTGCCTTGAAAACCAGGAATTATACTTGAATTTTATCAAGCTGCATGTACTGTCTCCTATGTACTCATTGTCATAGTTCTTATGTGACACAAGATTCATAGAGCTGATTACATAATACAGCATGTTAAAATGGTGTTTTGAAAACCACTGATGTAGCTCCTGGAAACTATATTTCTCTCACCACATAGAACTCAAGTTGTGCTCCTTTGTCTACTGATGCACTGAGATAAATTAATATTATATAATTTAATTTGAATTTAGAATCGATAATCTTAAATTTTGTCTTTTGCCCTTTTCCTGAAGTGTGCCTATAAATAGCAACAAAATCAGCATTGCTATAGAACTTTGTAGATAATTTATGTTGCGAGAGATACAAATCAAATTTTAAGTCTGTATACTTGGGAAATTTTCTTGTTACATTATAAATGTTCATGGACAGAAATTTTTCAGTGGTTTTTTTTACGTTTTTCTATGTGTTTTAAAATTTAATAAGCTGATGTAGATACTTGAACCTTGTTTTTAAATAGTGTCCATGTTCATAGTTTGCTCTAATGTAGTACAGTAAAATTAGACTTTTTAACAAAATATTAAGTCCAATGGTGGAGTATCTATCACCTTTCCAACATTCTAAGCTCAGCATCAGTGATTTAACCACACATTCCCTAAATTTTTTTTACTGAGGCCTAATTCATGGTCATTTTGGCTCTAAATTTACCATTTTACCCCTACCCCCAAATTCAAACTTTTACCCCATCAGATGGAACATTTTGGATAATCCTTTGTACTGGCTGCTGTACTGATTTCTGCATTTTTGGACAGGAGTGGTCAGCGATTTATCCCCATACTTCCGACCCCTTCCCTCCTCCATTTTTTTGTACAAATGTTCAATTTTTTTAAACTACATTTACCCTTACGCCACTTTTGAAAATGTTTAGTACATTAGTATTATTATAACCAATATTACTGTTATATCTAACACTAATTAGTATTTCCGATTTACTTGCTCATTTTTATGCGTTTCATCTTTTTCCCCTTTTTGTAATTTTTAGGCTTCAATATTCCCTGTTTCTGGAATAGATCCTCCAGCAAACAACACTGGCTCAAACCAAAGAGAATTAACTGATTTGACATCCTAGTCTTTTTGGCTCAAACCCTTTGTGGTTTTAGTGGGGGGGTACATGACCCGTTCGTGTGATTTTCAAATGGGAAGGGTATGTTTGGAATTCAGATTCGGAAAGGCAGGGAAAAAATATGATTGTCATATGAAACATTTGTCTGTACCACCTACCGTTTTCCGTGTAGAAAATGGTTTTGCAAAAAAAGGAAGGTGAGCTAAATCGAGTATAGCAAGCTTAACAATTAACCCTTCAAGCCGGGAGTTAAATACCCATCAGCCGCTGCGAGAGGCGGTAATTTTAAATCACTAAAACAGCAATTTTTGCATAATATCACAAAATTGAACATATCTTAAAAACCATTTGCTCAATTACAATGAAATTTTCAGGACTTTTAAACGAAACTTCACACTACACAAATATATATAAATGGTGACATTTATACTATAATAACAAAAATAATAATAAAAATAAGAACTTACATGTTGCGCTTACAAAGTACTCCTTCTGTCTTGTGTTCTTGTTAGTTTAGAAGTTCAACCAGTGGCGGCTGCTTAATACATGCTACCGTGCTATAGCACGTTATTCAATTTACTAAAATGAAAAGAAAGAAAGGGACACATTTCATAGATTCAAGAAGTTTAATAAAACACTGCAGTGAAATGAAACTTCTCACGTTAAGAGGCTCAAAAATTTGCAGCGCACTATAATATTTTCCGCACGCTGTTAAGCTACAACGAATACCGTGCTATTGGCTTCATAGCACGTTTTCACCACCTCGCCGCACGCCGAATCTGGCCGAATGCCCCTCGGTTCTACGGGGGAGGTATGGTCGGAGCCAATCAGCTCGCAAAATCAGTCTGCTAGCATGCTACACAGATCCACAGCACGGCAAGTGTTGTCATCTCAGTATAAGAAGAAAGTTTGCGGATAGCTACATCCCATCTCCAAATTTTGAGTTTTGGATGAAAGCAGCAAAGAACTTGGAAACAAAAAAAATAGTGTTAAATGCAAACACCCCTTAAAATGATCTCCGATTACCATTTTTGTCTTTGAATAACTTAAGATGATGGTTTAAATCGGTGATTGCAAAATATTTTATACTTTATTCCGGCCATACGTAGAAAGCAGCTAAATAATACAGACATTTATAATTCCAGACCCCTCGGGAAAAAAAACCCTGCGTACACTAGCAGTTCCAAGTGAGTGTGTAAATTTGTATGTGTTTGGCGGGGGGGGGGGGGATAATTGTAAATGCAAGAAACAACATCTACCTGTAGCACGCATCTGTGAAAAGTCACGAGCCGCCGCTGAGTTCAACGTTGTGTGTTGTGTCAAAAAACAACAAAAAGGGATCAAGAACATTATTGACTGCTTTTTGGGGACCGCACAATCCACAAAAGTCAAGTTTATTTGCTTTGAAAGAGTCATCAACTTCTTTCCAGTTGCAGGTTACATTCGACGACGCAACAGGTGAGGATGTAATGTCATCCAATTCGCTTTCGCTATCACTGACATTATCTACTTCCTGTTCTGCATAGTTTACTTCACTTTCACTTGTAGATAGAAATGAAGAAATTGAACCTTCACTGTAACTTTCCTCTAAAAACGTACAAATTTCGTCCGCTTCGATGCCCTTTACCTGCCCATGCCATGCCATTTCTCAGTTTATTTTTTTACGTAATAAAGTGATGCAATCGCACACGATTTCATGGAATTGGAAGGAAAACCAACAGATGGCAGCACATTGTAGTCTACTCTTGAGTTACATGCATTTTCGTTCATGTCGGAAAACAACAGATGGCAGAATATGCATCATTTCGTCACTACTACACGGACGTATATGTGTACGTCGAACCGCTTCTAGAAGAACTATGAGGGTCCGTACACGTGTACGTCGAACCGGCTTGAAGGGTTAAGATAAGTGCAGCACCATAACAGTTTCGGAAATTGCAGGACTCAAGCTTTCCAACGATATGCCACATGATGACTGCGGGACTAAAAAAGGATGAAACAGCGTGACCCATAAAAGGGTGTCTAAAGTTAGGGAACAACTCGAAAATTTCAAATGGCAAGGGGTTTCGAGTAATACCTCGTTTTAAAGGTCACAGAAAACGTGAAAAGGATGCGAACATGATTTTGTAATCCACTGACCGGTTTCAAAATGGCGACCAAAACAATTCCGACCCCTGAAGTTAGTGTTCCAAAGTGAGGAATTACATACATAAAAAGCAAAACACAAACACTGGACAGAGTACATAAGATCCTGTACAAACAATTATGGTAATGGGTTCGCTATTGAAACACCATACTACTGTAAGCTTTGTTTGAGCTGCAACTTTGACCGCCCGTCACACTTTCCCCAAGCTTAGTGACCGGCAACGAATGGTTTAACGGCTGCTTAGCCAACGAAAAAGGTCCTTTTCTCACAATTGATTGCCAAACCATTGTTTGACAAGAGAAATAGGCCTAACTGAAATGGTTGATAAGAAAAACGAAAGAACAATCAGAAACCAATGAACAACGAAAACGAGAAGAAAAGGTAAAGCACCCAGTGTGATGCACATTTACCAACTTACAGTAGATGTTCGAAATGTCTTCCCTCGGTCTCAATTCATTTCTGCACACAGACACTGAAATCTTTCTGTGCTGCAATAACTTCTGCCTCACTAATCTGCCTGCATGCAGCAACTTTGCTCTCGATCATGTCATCCCTCGTTGTAGGGCGATTTTGGTAAACAATTTATTTCAGTCGTCCCCAGAGGTAATAATCTAAACATGTTAAGTCTGGTGACCTAGGAGGCCAGGGCACAGGCCCACCTCTACCTACCCAGCGACCACGAAACATTGCATTCACCTGATTCCTCGCTGTCAGCTCAAAATGTGTTGGGCAGCCATCTTGGTGTAGCCACATGTGTGTTCTGATGTGTAAGGGGACGTCTTCGAGAGGACTGGACAATTGTTCTTGAAGAAATGTGCGGTACACAACACCCGTAAGTCTCGCTTGAAAAAAAATGAGGTCCAATTATTTGTCCGCCGATGATTCCACACCACACATTCACAGACCATCTACGTTGATGATCAACCTCTTGCATCCACCTTGGGTTTTCAGCGGCCCAGTAATGCATGTTGTGCCAATTTACCTGACCATCACTTTTAAATGTAGCCTCGTCAGACCACAACATTTCGTCAACGAATCGAACATTTGCATTCACTTGAGCTTGAGACCACATGCAAAAGTCTAGCCTGCTTTGAAAATCAGTTCCGTGTAGCTCTTGATGCAAGGACACGTGGTACAGATGAAATCTGTGATCCTTTAAAATCCTTCTCACTGTACTTGCGTTGACACTAGAATAACGAGCAACTTCCTGATACTCATGTGAGGATTGAGATGGAAGACTGCAAGTACACCAGCAGACCTCTCATCTCGAACAGGCAGAGCAATGCGTTCATGTTTGTGAATGCTAGAAGGCTGAACATTGCCCCTTTTGCATACACGATCAGCAAGGGTGCGAAAAACATGTATTGAACGATGTTCCTGATCGGGATACCTTGCAGCATACACACGAACAGCAGCAGAACTATTTCGTTGGCACTCACCCAACACCATGAGCATATCAAATGCTTCTTCGTTTTTAGAAAGGCATTATTAGTTCACATTCAACAATTTGCCACTGCGAATTAAGTATAGGAATGCACACTACCTACAAGGAATGCACTGTAGAACGTCCTGAGGTACCACACAATGCCTTCGACGATGCAACCACTTGTAACAGACAACGGTGAATGAGACCAAGATTGGAGGGGCGTATTTGCATTATCAGTGGAAGCATATGGGAACCGACTGCTATGCAGGAGAGCTCATCACACCTTGACCCGTGTTACTTTCCGATTGCCTTTGTTGAACCGGTCAGTGGGAACTGCGTACGTGCAGTCAAATGGAACTGGATGCACCGGCAATTGGCGTACTTTGTAATTTGTCGACTGGGCCAGCATGCTGTGTTGTGTACTTCAGCCTACCCAACGTGCTTATGCTTATTCCTACTCGTACACAATGGACCTGAAGTTCTACTCACTTCATGTTGTACACTCACAGAGGCATGTACTAATACGAAACCGCAAACCTCTCACCTGGACGTTCAGTACACTGACGTTACATGTGACGGGTGGCATGGTCTGACAATGGTAGCGAACCAGTAACCATTTAGAAACCTTGTCACGAATAATCAGCTGTTCTGCTGGCATTCTTTGTACAGGATCTGGTGTCCTCTGTCCAGTGTTTGTGTTTTGCTATTTACATACGTAATTCCTCACTTTGGAACACCAACTTCAGGGGTCGGAATTGTTTTGGTCGCCATTTTGAAACCGGTCAGTGGATTACAAAATCATGTTCGCATCCTTTTCACGTTTTCTGTGACCTTTAAAACGAGGTATTACTCGAAACCCCTTGCCATTTGAAATTTTCGAGTTCTTCCCTAACTTTAGACACCCTTTTTTGGGTCACGTGGTTTCATCCTTTTTTAGTTCCGCAGTCATCATGTGGCATATCGTTGGAAAGCTTGTGTCCTGCATTTTCCGAAACTGTTATGGTGCTGCACTTATCTTAATTGTTAAGCTCGGCATACTCAATTTGGCTCACCTTCCTTTTTTTGCAAAACCATTTTCTACACGGAAAACGGAAGGTGGTACAGACAAATGTTTCATATGACAATCATATTTTTCCCCACCTTTCCGAATCTGCATTCCAAACATACCTTCCCATTTGAAAATCGCACGAATGGGGCATGTGCCCCCCACTAAAACCACAAAGGGTGGCTTTCGGCTTTTGTTAGTTTTTCACAAGCATTTCCAAGCAGTGCTTGCTGCATTGTAGTGACCACACACACACACTCCCCCTTTGCTTCAATTTCTGGATGAGTGCCACCACTGTGCTATGAGCAATTGGCCGGTCATCTCTCAGGATGTGTGAGGTTGAGGTCTGCAACTATCCTTGCACTCTGTCCACCACAATGTAAGCTAATGTTAATGTTCTCCACTTTGATCGATGACATCTTGTTTCACTACATAACAAGGAACTAACATTGATGAATAGCGTGAACGTAACAATGGCACTGTTTACTCTTAACATTGAATAACTTGAAAATGATTGTAAAATGAATTTCACTATTCTATTTGGCAGAAAATTTCACTTGATTTTAACCTGGTACTACTTGTGGTCAGATCTGCCATGCTGTTACTCGCAGGTGAGTATGGCACTCAACCGAAGTAGTTCCGTATTTGTAATGATTTTGGTTGCTAAATTTGAGTCAGATCAGGAAGTTTATGCAATATATATACAGGGTGGTGCAAAATTCTGTTTACAACGCGAAGGAGGTGAATCGCCAAGTGAAATGAAGACGAAAATTTAAATGGAATTTTGTCGAATGACGCACCGTGTCGGAGCTAGAGGATGCCGAAATCGTGTGAAAATTGACTTCACACCTCCATATGCCGACAAATAGTACTCATAAAGAAGGTGTGGCACGATATCCCCGAAGAAAACACAACTGGGCTAGCGAATGATGCACAAATCACGTGTCGAAAATGAATGTGGCAGGGATTCCCCACAGGAAGTGATGGATTCCCGGGAATATGTTGCGCAGGTATCGAATGGGGGTACAAAGGGAAATGATGGAGATCACAGCACATGAAGAACATTTTGCCAGTAAGTGTCCGAAAAGCAGGCTGCAGAAGGGGATTCCCCAGAGAAGAGGGGACACAGACAACATGTGCAAGAGGTGTATGATGACACACACGTACACAAGTAGTATTCTTTATTGGCTGTGGAAATGACATACGATACATATCACAGATGTTGTTGAAAATGTCCGCCAGCCACATCTACACACAGACGGCATCGGTGTAGCAGGGACGCTCTGATATGCTCAAATACGTTGGGCATGTCAGTGATCATCCCAGCAGCGACGGTAACTCGAGCAACGAGGTCTTTCACACTTTCCACTGGGGTTTCGTAGACCAGCTTCTTCATTTCGCCCCACAAGACGAAATCTAGCATTGTGAGGTCGGGTGACCGAGGTGGCCACAGAACAGGTCCACGCCTACCAATCCATCTATCACCGTATGTATTGTTGAGTACAGCTCTGGTTTGGCGGTCAAATGTGCAGGGTCACTGTCATGTTGATACCATACAGCTTGCCTAATTGCAAGGGGTACATTTTCCAACAGTTCAGGTAGAACTTCCCGTAGGAACACACAATAGTTCCCACCGGACAAAGTATTGGGCAACACGTACGGACCTATCAGGTTGTCCCTGACAATGCCACACCACACATTCACTGCAAAGCGTCGCTGAAAATGACGCTCAATGATTGCATGCGGGTTTTGCACATCACACACTGTAACGTTCAAGTTTGCAAGATGCTTTTTATTTTCAAAGTCGTGACTGGGCTTGATCTTATATGCTACCTCAAAGGCCGTGGTATGGTTTTAAGCACCTTGGTACGAACTTACAAAATCAATTGGGGGGTGGGTGGGTGGGGGGTGGAGGTTATTGCTACGTTGTTCGCGGCACCTCAAAGTTGACTACGAACTTCACAATTCCTAATTTCAATTTAAAATAAAAAAAAGGACGGGGAACAAGAATGTTGCCGTTTACGAATTTATTCTGGAAATTAAGAAAGACGTACTGCAAGAACTTCCAAAATGCATTATACGCTACACTAACCTTATTGCAATCTAGAATTATTCACCTCCACCAAAAACTACAATTACATGCAACTACAAATGCCTATTGTACTCTTCTTTTGGTATTTTCGACCACGGAGTGATAAAGGGAAAATTAAGTTTACACGAAGTCAAAAACAGATGCCCAATTTTCAACAATTCAATGACGCATTTTATTCAACAATTAAATCTTCACAACAAAACGAATGTAGTCTTTGTTACAATTACCATAACAAGATTTCGTTAAGTAAATCATTAACAAGGTTCTCCTTAACATTAAGATAATATTGGCTAACCCCAATCAAGCAACAAGTTACGCCCCTTTCGACGTTGACTAGAAACAATTTGTTTGAACCATTTTTTTGTACCACATTTATCACTATGCTTATATTTGTACTTCAAAAATGTTAATCAACTATTCAACAAAAAAAAAGAAATGTTCAAAATTTGGAAATAAGCAAAATTTGTGAAATCTACAATTTTGTTGTCTTACTTTAGCATCTATGCTTCAATCATTTTCTGAGACGATGATTAAATCCAATGATTTCGACATTTTAAAACACAGTCATCATTATCATAGGCGTATAAACTGCAAAAAAGCCATACCAAGAAATTGCGACAATTTCACATCAATTCTGTACAAGGTACCCTCCTAGATGCTCATTCAAAAACCCAAGTAATTTAACTACTTTGCCATATTCGCCAGTAATTGACGGAATCCCAAAAAAAGGAGTGAAGGGAGGAACTGCGTTGTTTAACGACGCAGTCGCGATTAGTTAAGATAACTATTTGCGACGTGTTAAAAAAAATGCTACAAGTCTTTTTCGCAAAATAACGAACACACGCTAAAGAACGGTAATTATCAAGCAGATTAGCATGCGCATATTAAGGTCGCCATTTTAAACTTTCATCCATTTGTTCAGACTGTACTAGGTTCCTAACAAACACGTGACACACCAATTAATTTTCCTACGTGCTGCACTAAAGTTACGTCTTTGGTATCAATTACAGGATTCAATCCAGTCGTTTCTCTGGCAATCGCATATACATATATGCACAAAGTAAAACAGAACTTGTCCGGTAACAAAATAGTTATTTTTAGCACTTTGAAGCAAACGTTACGAAAAATCGAGTAGTTTTTTGTCGAGTAAAAATCGGCATTTTTTGACTTACACTCTAATTCACCAAAAACTGCAATTTCACTTTCCTACCTTCGTTTTATGTGTCGCAACTTATAGGTTCTGACAGGCGACGATTTCCTTCACTCTTGGGTGTACGTGCCTCGTGGTAAGAAAACCGAAGTACCTCACTCTCCCATTTTCCATATCACTGGCTGCATACAAATCGTCAAATGCCGCGTTCCTTCCTATGCTTCAATTCTGCAACTGGCATCATTTTCCAAACATAGCTACGTCTATTTTTACATTGAAGACTCTTGATTAATGTTCAATAAATCTCGGCAATTCATCACGAGTTTCTGAAGACGACAAAGTCCAAACTACGTATCCCGAGAGACATTTTGCAGTGGAGTGCGTGAATTACGTGTATTGCCGGTACCAAGCACAAGACGTAACTGTTCTTGTGCTCACGCACATACCCAGGAAGCACCGTTAAGAGGGTCGGGGACTTTTGGGATTTTGCACTAATAGTAGTGTCTAACAACTGACCAAAATTCAGCTTTTACGGAATTATTCCCGACATGAAACCTTTATTGACTGGTCTAGTTGGGACAGAGTAATAACGGACACAAGGAAAGTAAATCTGTAGGACTACTACCGAAAAACAGAAGTTCATAAAAATGAACATACTGAACTTGTGGGCTACATAACTTCCACTTATTGAATCCACGAGCTCTCTAATTCCCACTCCAAATGGGTAGAGGAAAGGGTGCTCTTCAAGTAGCTAATCCCTTCCTGTTTGCACGGGGCCCTCGTTGGAAGATCCACCACCCTTCCCTCGTTGGTAGCGAGAGGCTGTGCGCAATTGCCACCAAAAGGAATCTGTGAAGGGCCTCCACCAAAAAAATTGTTTAACCAGCTGGATATGCTTGTGAAAAATTACATAAGAAGTTGTATTTTAAAAATAAAATAAAAACTTCAATATTGTCGTATGTCTACACTCTTCTGGATCCTCACTCTTACTCTTGCTGTTGAATTGTCGTGGATTGTCAGTGGCGACGTGTGAACGTTTTACTTGAAATTCACGTAGCTTCAGGGTATATGTTGAAATGTTGAATGGAAATTTTTGCGTAAACGATGATACCTCTTGCTCTAGTAGTTTAGTAAGAGATTTTGTGACTATTTTAAAGTGTTTTATGGGAAAGTTCGAGGAAAGAGATCAGTATTACAATTTTACATGTAGGCTACCTATCGTTCAGTAGATATGAGTACAAGGGCTCGAATGGAAGAGTAGGCTTGAAGCACACGAACGACAAACAGCCACAACGGGACCGCGACTGTTTCGTCCATTGTGTGCATGCTCGGCGGTCGTTTAGTATTTACTATATATTGTAGTTATGGTGTTCACTCTTCATAATATACTGTATACATTTAGACGCAGAATTGTACTGTTGCTATAGCGGTATCCTGTCCAACACTTCCTCCTCAAATTGGACTGCGTGGTCTTCCACGATCCCACAACCTAGGTCGTACAGATCCAGTTTAACATAAACGAGCATCGACCTAACAAGACATGTGATGGTAGGCGCCGATTTGGAAATCGTTCGCGATACACACGCCTTGCCTGATGGCTATTTTGGTGTGTCTTACCGTAAACGAGATGCATATCGGCAAGCTCGTTGGTGGTGTATGTCGCCATTGTCAGGCTCACAAAGAAGCACACGAATACATACGAAACTAACTTGTGATGTACCGTTCATGACTACAGCACTGAACACTCCACACACGTGTCCACCCCGTACAGACAACACAGATGGTACGCACTACGTACTTCCTAATGGTCAGTTTAGCAATGTGCTCAATTTCACCACATGCCTCAGGATGAACACCTTGCGACAACACGCGTAACTGACAGGCAGATCGCTAGTCACATACACTGACGCGTTAGTAGTATTGATGTGAGATAACGGATGTTGGTATTTAATATTCGCAATTTATTTGCACGTACTTAGAACTAATTTGCACGGGTTTTAATTAATTCGCATGTACTTAGAATTCATTTGCACGTACTTAGAATACTTTACATTTATGTATTTGCATGTTTATAACTTTTTATAAATATATAATTATTTATTTTATGAAAAATATGTATATAAAAGTTAATTAGAGGTACTAAACGCTATGCATATGGTTTTATATTCATTACTGTAAAGTATGTAATGTATGAATCGATAATATTAATGTTTATAATATTGAAAATTAGAGTTTATGGTTTATGAACCGCTATGAATGGTGGTAATGGTACGAAAGAAGACGGTCCCGGTATTCGAACCCGTGATATGCAACGGTAATAAATATAGTGCACTATGTAATAATGTTATATGGCATGTAATATATTGAGTGGAGACGAACTATGTATAACGTGTGAGCTGAGTCTGATGCCAGACAGACAAGGGTGAACTCCGCGCAGGTAGAGGAGAAAGGAATTTGGGGGGAAGTGCGGTCAAGGTCAAATGACGTCACAACGTCAGAACAAAGAAAGAACCCGATTGACCAATCAGAACCAGTCTTTCCAAGGTTAACCAGTACGCAATAACAGGGGGAAAATATGCAATACTGTAGGGCAGGGGAGGGATTCAACCAGACAACAAAGTATGTCTGGTAATGCGCAGCAAGGGTCAAATTTTTTAAACTGTGCGTCGCTTGCATGCTAGAACATGTTTCTGTCTAAGTAGGCCAGGGTTACTGAGAACACAAGAAAAAAGGATTTTTGGATACCCAATTAGATTGGAGCGAGAACTTTAATTTAAACAAGGAGAACGAAGCGTAGGGGTTTATTATATGTACTATGAAGAAAAAAGAGTTTTCAGGGACTGGGCCTACAGTTTTCACTATTTGCTTTTATCACGGGGTATCGAACCTAGGACCCATTGATTATTGATTTAGGCAGTAAATTTATGTTACTGTGTGCTATTTAAAATAATATTGAGTTTATTTTTTACCAAAGTTTGACTTTATGTCAAACATTTTCCCAGATTATCCGTATTTTTTCTCAAATAACACTATTTATACTATTCAGGCAACATTTTTTATTAAATTTTGGACTCGCAAAGACATTTTTTCAACTTTTAATTTATTATTTTACAAGTTTAGGCTTATTTTTTTACCAAAATAACACAATTCAATCTGTTCAGGAAAGACTTTTAGTTACATTTTCGACACACAAAGTGTGTGTTCTCAACTTCTATCTGTTTATTTCACAAGTTTAGGCTTATTATTACCAAAATAACACACTTCAATCTGTTCAGGAAAGACTTTTAGTTACATTTTCGACACACAAAGTGTGTGTTCTCAACTTTTTACTGTTTGTTTCACAAGTTTAGGCTTATTATTACCAAAATAACACTATTTATACTATTCAGGAAATACTTTTAGTTACATTTTCGACACACAAAGTCTGTGTTCTCAATTTCTATCTGTTTATTAGGCTTATTATTACTCAAATAACACAATTTCATCTGTTCAGGCAACATTTTATATTGGACTCACAAAGATATTTTTACAACTTTTTAATTTATTATTTTACAATTTTATGTTAATTTTTTACTAAAATAAAACTATTTATACTATTCTAGCAAGACTTTGTTACATTCTCGACACAAAAAGACATTTTTTCAACTTTTAACTTATTATTTTACAACTTTATGTTAATTTTTTACCAAAATAACACTATTTATACTATTCAGGAAATACTTTTAGTTACATTTTTGACGCACAAAGTGTGTGTTCTCAACTTTTATCTGTTTATTTCGCAAGTTTAGCCTAATATTTACTCAAATAACACGTTTTGAACATGTTTCTTATTACATTTTGAACACACACACAGACGCACACACACACACACAGAGAGAGAGAGAGAGAGAGAGAGAGAAAGAGAGAGAGACAGACAGACAGAGAGAGAGAGAGAGAGAGAGAGAGAGAGAGAGAGAGAGATATTTTTCCAAGTTTACAGAATTATTCTCCAAGTTTACTCAAATAACACAATTTAAATGTGTTTTGAATTAAATTTTGTACACACGAAGTGTGTTTCGTCAAGTTTTACCCTTTATTTTTCAATTTTATGCTTATTTTACCAAAGTAAGACGTCTTAGTCTATTCAAGAAAGAGTTTTCAATTATATTTTGGATGCAAAAGTATGTTTTGGCAAGTTTTACCCTTTTATTTTACAAGTTTAGGCTTATTATTACTCAAATAACACGGAAAGTTTGTTTATTTTAGAGTTTGCTGAGTATCTTGTTACTGTTGTACTAGGTAAAAGTTTTCTAAATATATTAGATAGGGCTCCATATACTTTTGTTTTCGCTATTTTTGAGATGATGTGATCAGCACCACTCTCCATCTGCTTTTTATCTTATGTACCCAATATTATTTTGAGGCTTAGTGAATTCTAGAGCCTATTTATGCAGGAGAGAGGGCTTGAAAATTTTTATCTCAGATAACCCAACTATTATTTTAAAGGATATTTTATACTTATTATGTGCCACTAGAATATCTAAGCTTGCTCAATTTTTATGTCTGTAACGCTGTTATTGTATTTCTAGCTAAGGCTTACTGGATAAAGTACACGAAATGTTTAACATTTCGACTATTTGCCTAATTTTTAGAGTAACGAAAATTATTGTGTGTCTATAAAGACTGAAATGCCTTTACCGAAGGGTCCACAACTGGACGCTTACCAACATTGTTTCTTTTTTTAAATATAACCATTTATCAATATATTGACAATTCACAGGACAAGACGAAGTTCACAGACGACTTACTATATGGACCATAGGTTCATTTGCTAAACGTTTTTTCTATGCTAGAAGAATAATTTAGCCTTATAGCCTTTTTCAAGGTATTTTTGAAGTATTACTGGTTTTTTGGGTGCATCGACATTTGGGTTATTTCCATTTGGTTTATTATACGAGGCTACAATCACTATCTGAACACTGAAATCCTCTGATTGAAACTAAAAGCTTAGGCTGTAACTAGGGACTTAGTATGTATATCGACAATTTATAGGACAACACGAACTTTACAAAGGATTATATGTGACGTAGGACCACCCGCCAGAGGTTTGCTAATCTGCAAGAAGCATTTACAGCTAAAATTACGAGGAAATGAGGTTGATTTTACTGTTTCACAAGAATGCTATTTTTTATACACCCAATATTTGCTTTATCAAGTAACTACATGTACCAGAAGCACTTACAGGCCAACTCTAACTAGACTTCGACTTATTCTATATCAGGTGTTAAATTTATAAAGAACTATGATTGTGTATATTTCTGAGGAAGTACGCAAAAGCAGATTACCCGATTAAAGTATCTGAAAAACAGATTTTTCTATGTAAGTATATTTTTATTGACTTCTTTTTTGCTTCTAAGGCTAATCGCGACGCTAAGGGTAAATAGCGAGGAAATGTAACGGAGGAGAAACAGTCCCAAAAGTTATGGGTTGCATGTAAGTTAATACCACAGAGATATTACAGTAGGTGTAGGTTCTACCACCAGAACTTTTCTATCATAATAATACTGGTTATGCTGTACTGTTAGCTAAAGATGCTGATATTTGAGAAATTTAAAAGCTTATTTGCAAACTTTTAAGATAAATTTTTTTTTAAATTTTAATTACTTTAATTTTACATTAACTAACATATTTTACTTTAACAAAATAATTTACTCTAGTATAAAAACTTTTACTAACAAAAATGTACTATTATAACTTTCAATTTTAGAAAATTGTATTTTTAAAACTTTAACTTTGAAAAATTGAATTTTAACACACTTTGACTTTAACAATGTACTTTGATTTTTTATGTAAAAGAATATTAAAAAAATAAAAAAATACTGAACAAATAAAGATCTAAGAAAAAAAGCAAACAACCTAAGTCAAATTCAAGCAGCAAAAGGAATACACAGAAACCAACATGGCATCCAGAAAGAGAAATCAATAGTCACACCCCTAGCACAGTTTAAAAAACTACATAGCTGAAACCTTAGAGAAACATGAAACTGCAAACACAATATATCTAGATTCTTCCAAGGTATAGGATAGAGTAAAAACATGGCATGCTTATGGACAAACTTAACAACATAGGAATAAAATAGACAAGCAATCCCTTTTTCAGTAGAAAATTCCAATTACCCAAGTAAGCTACATCATACGTAGTACATAAGAAGAGCAAATTAACATCATCAGCAGTAAACCATCATGCAACTTCTACCTGCTGAAACAACTAAGTGAGTATAATTTATCAGAAAAATGCCTACATTTCAGCCTAATTTACCTCTACATTAATAATACTACCAGAATACTAAGGCTTCAAAAATGAACACTAAGAATAATGTTCAGACTAAAGTATAGGGCATCTTGCAAAGGATTATTACTCCCTACATCTACAAGTCAATAACAATTATTCTAAATACTACGAACTTGGGCAAAATATAGTCAAATACACAACACAAGAAGGAAAGTAATTACAATTAAAACAGCAGACATTCAATATATCATACCATCAGGTAAAAATATTCTACAATAAACTGCCTCATAACATAAAACTGTTAAGTCCCCAAAACATGTACAAATACAATCAGTAAAAACTACTTGAAATGGGAAAACTGTCTACAGTCTCACAGAGTTGATGTGAAATAACAGCAAAACTTAGAAGCATGCACAGTCAATAGTGCTCAATTTGGATACAGTTCACATGCAAACTCTCATGAAAAGGTTCTAAACAGTCTCCCAGCTCAGTTCTCATCTATACTTGGACAACAAAATCCTGCAACAAATTATCAGAAATCCTACCTTTCCTACCCTTGCTTGAATAGCTAAAGTGCAATCTTCATACTAAAATATTGAAAAAAGGCATATCTATGTACATAAAAGTGTGTACACATAAGTTTGTCTGCGTGTACTCTTAGATAAATTGATAAAAAAGCAATATAGTTATAAATCAAAGACTATACCTAATAATATTAATTTCAAAATAAGCTGATAGAAAAAAATATAATAACTACAGTATAAGCTTTTAATTTTTGTTAATTACAAAAAATGAAAGTTAAATAGAGTAAATAAACTTAGTTCCTTACATTGAAAAAGGAACATAAATAGAGAGTATTTGAAAATAAGATCCTTAGGAAAATATTTGGGCCTAAAACAGATGAGGAGACAGATGAGTGGAGAAGGTTACATAATTTAGAAGTACATAATTTGTATTCATGTCCAGATATTATTAGAATGATTAAATCAAGAAGACTTAGATGTGTAGATCATGTGGTACAAATGGGAGAGGAAAGAAGAGTATACAGAATTCTTGTTGGGAAACCTGATGGTAAAAGACCAATAGGAAGACCAAAACAAAGATGGAGGGATAATGTAGAGATGGACCTAAAGGAAATTGGTAGGGAAGGAAAGGAGTATATAGATCTTGCTCAAGACAGGGACAGATGAAAGGCATGTGTTGCTGCAGCCATGAACCTTCGGGTTTAAGAAGGCTAGAGAGTTAGTTAGTTATACATTAAATAAGCATAATATTTGAATTGTAAGTAGAGAATATAACAAATGTACAATGCATTGTGCGAAAACTATGTCAACTTTGCATTATAAGCAGAAAATTAAACCAGTTTGCCTTAGAAATACGTTTTAAAAATAGCCCAAAATAGCATGCGTAATAGAAAATTAAGAAAACTTTCTGATGCATAAAAGTACTGACTAGTGCTGAATAAATCAATTACTGTAAAATATTAATATGATTCAAGTAATTTAACTGTAAACATCATCTTTTGTGTGTAAAATATAATTGTTAGTTGCACTGTTAAGTACAAATATTAACTTTATACGGCTTCATACACTCTAAATAACATAACTTTGATATATAAATTAGTAACAATTTGTTAAAAATTAAGTTAAAATGTAGAATTGTTTTCTTAAGTAAATATAAAATAGTAAAAATACTAAACAAATAATCCTTCTTTTCCTATTTAAAGGATGTCAAACAGTGTAAACCAGATGTTAGTGGCTAAATAACATAAAATTTGAAGGCAGTAACAATATTTTTAAAAATACTGTTTTTTTTTACCTAACTTTGTGAATTAAATACTAGTACATTTTGTCAAATTATAAATAAAATATACCTATATCTTTGGTATTTGTACTATAGTGAAGGAAAATGTTACTAAAACTTGGCTAGTACAGTAAATCTGAGAGTTTTAGCTTTATTTGTCCGTAACTGGATATAAATGTACCTTGTTAATCTCACCAAACATAATCTTTACCTCAATTTTGAAAGCTAGCTGAACTTTAGCGTTTCGAATTACATATAGTGAAGGTCTCTATAGTGGAAAAATACACCCAGTCTGTAAACATTTGGAAATGTTGTCTCCTTCTCTGTCGAACCAGACCAAAAGTATCTCAAGTGTTTCAATATATTTCTTAACATAACTAACTTTTCAAAAAAAAATACCTTGTGCCCAGATAGCTTAGTTGGTATAGCGTTAGGCTTTTAACCTATCTGTCCAGGGTTCGAGTCCCTGTCTGGGCGATTACAATTTTTAAATTTTGTCATCGGATCTTGTGCAGAATGGATATAAAATATGTTTACAGTCTATCAGATTATTATTTATCTTAAAAGTTTGCAAATAAGCTTTTAAATTTCTCAAATATCAGCATCTTTAGCTAACAGTACAGCATAACCAGTATTATTATGATAGAAAAGTTCTGGTGGTAGAACCTACACCTACTGTAATATCTCTGTGGTATTAACTTACATGCAACCCATAACTTTTGGGACTGTTTCTCCTCCGTTACATTTCCTCGCTATTTACCCTTAGCGTCGCGATTAGCCTTAGAAGCAAAAAAGAAGTCAATAAAAATATACTTACATAGAAAAATCTGTTTTTCAGATACTTTAATCGGGTAATCTGCTTTTGCGTACTTCCTCAGAAATATACACAATCATAGTTCTTTATAAATTTAACACCTGATATAGAATAAGTCGAAGTCTAGTTAGAGTTGGCCTGTAAGTGCTTCTGGTACATGTAGTTACTTGATAAAGCAAATATTGGGTGTATAAAAAATAGCATTCTTGTGAAACAGTAAAATCAACCTCATTTCCTCATAATTTTAGCTGTAAATGCTTCTTGCAGATTAGCAAACCTCTGGCGTGTGGTCCTACGTCACATATAATCCTTTGTAAAGTTCGTGTTGTCCTATAAATTGTCGATATACATACTAAGTCCCTAGTTACAGCCTAAGCTTTTAGTTTCAATCAGAGGATTTCAGTGTTCAGATAGTGATTGTAGCCTCGTATAATAAACCAAATGGAAATAACCCAAATGTCGATGCACCCAAAAAACCAGTAATACTTCAAAAATACCTTGAAAAAGGCTATAAGGCTAAATTATTCTTCTAGCATAGAAAAAACGTTTAGCAAATGAACCTATGGTCCATATAGTAAGTCGTCTGTGAACTTCGTCTTGTCCTGTGAATTGTCAATATATTGATAAATGGTTATATTTAAAAAAAGAAACAATGTTGGTAAGCGTCCAGTTGTGGACCCTTCGGTAAAGGCATTTCAGTCTTTATAGACACACAATAATTTTCGTTACACTAAAAATTAGGCAAATAGTCGAAATGTTAAACATTTCGTGTACTTTATCCAGTAAGCCTTAGCTAGAAATACAATAACAGCGTTACAGACATAAAAATTGAGCAAGCTTAGATATTCTAGTGGCACATAATAAGTATAAAATATCCTTTAAAATAATAGTTGGGTTATCTGAGATAAAAATTTTCAAGCCCTCTCTCCTGCATAAATAGGCTCTAGAATTCACTAAGCCTCAAAATAATATTGGGTACATAAGATAAAAAGCAGATGGAGAGTGGTGCTGATCACATCATCTCAAAAATAGCGAAAACAAAAGTATATGGAGCCCTATCTAATATATTTAGAAAACTTTTACCTAGTACAACAGTAACAAGATACTCAGCAAACTCTAAAATAAACAAACTTTCCGTGTTATTTGAGTAATAATAAGCCTAAACTTGTAAAATAAAAGGGTAAAATTTGCAAAACATACTTTTGCATCCAAAATATAATTGAAAACTCTTTCTTGAATAGACTAAGACGTCTTACTTTGGTAAAATAAGCATAAAATTGAAAAATAAAGGGTAAAACTTGACGAAACACACTTCGTGTGTACAAAATTTAATTCAAAACACATTTAAATTGTGTTATTTGAGTAAACTTGGAGAATAATTCTGTAAACTTGGAAAAATCTCTCTCTCTCTCTCTCTCTCTCTCTCTCTCTCTCTCTCTCTCTCTCTCTCTCTCTCTGTCTGTCTCTCTCTCTTTCTCTCTCTCTCTCTCTCTCTGTGTGTGTGTGTGTGCGTGTGTGTGTGTAAATGTGTGTGTGTGTGTTCAAAATGTAATAAGAAACATGTTCAAAACGTGTTATTTGAGTAAATATTAGGCTAAACTTGCGAAATAAACAGATAAAAGTTGAGAACACACACTTTGTGCGTCAAAAATGTAACTAAAAGTATTTCCTGAATAGTATAAATAGTGTTATTTTGGTAAAAAATTAACATAAAGTTGTAAAATAATAAGTTAAAAGTTGAAAAAATGTCTTTTTGTGTCGAGAATGTAACAAAGTCTTGCTAGAATAGTATAAATAGTGTTATTTTGGTAAAAAATTAACATAAAATTGTAAAATAATAAATTAAAAAGTTGTAAAAATATCTTTGTGAGTCCAATATAAAATGTTGCCTGAACAGATGAAATTGTGTTATTTGAGTAATAATAACACTGGTCAACATGAAATTTGTTACAAGGAATGTGAATGGTGTTCTAAGGTAAGTTGATGGTGCTGCATTCGAAAATGAAATCAGTTTTTTCCTATCGGGCTCAGTTTTCTTGTTACACACTAACCTGAACCTAATGCAATTCATGAAAATTCTGCCTATTGGGCTGTGGCTTAACCTATATTTACTCTACAGATATTGTTGAATAACAGTCATTATATGACCATAGAATGACCAACACGTTTTTAAGGCCAGGGACCTTCATCCAATTGCAACAAACCAAATCGTGAATAAGAGATATGCATGGCAACACAGTCGATGAGTCATGCCCCACAACGTAGAATCGCAGTGTTGTTTGTTGTCACATGCGTCTCAGCATTGTGAATTCTGACAGAGTGGGAAGTGACTGCCTTTGATTAGATTGTGATTCGAAGTTTCAGAAGTAGTGTGTAGTGTTAGTGCATAAGAAAATTCCTCGTACCTGCGTAAATAACCCCAATTCGTTTTGTTATATATGTGGAGAGTTGACATTCAAGTCACAAAAGCGACGAATTACCCCTCTTATAAAGAAGTGGTATGAACTTTATTTTGGGTGTAAAGTTGGGGACCAAGACAAAACATGAGCCCCCCCCCCCCCCCCCACATATGATGTTTGACCTGTGTCACACTTCTGACAAGGTGGTTAAAAGGATCACGTCACATGTCGTTTGCTCTTCCCATGGTTTGGAGGGAACAGACTGTTATTTCTGCCTGACCAAAATAGCTGGAATCCCGTCGAAAACAAGGAACACTGTGCAGTACCCAAATTTACTATCAGCCATGAGACCTGTATGTCACAATGAAGAACTGCCGGTACCAAAGCCTCCTGAGAATGTGACTTTGAGTGAAGATGATTGTCGTGGCCAACACGGGAAAGAAAGTGCAAGAGGTGAAGAAACTACCGACCCAACATTTAAAGTGTCTGGTTCATCAATGGCGTCACACTTATTGTCACAAGGGGATCTGAACGATCTTAGGCGGGATTTAAATTTGTCTAAGCAAGAGTCAGAAATTTTAGCTTCGCGACTGAAAGGTTGGAATCTCCTCGCTTGCGATACGAAAGTGTGCTTTTTTCGTGACCGCCATACTATTTTCTCAGAATAGACATTGTTATTGTTTTTTGTAATGACATCTCATCCATTATGGATTGTCTTGGCCATGAATACAGTTCACACGATTGGCGTCTTTTCATCGATTCCAGCAAAGTTAATATGAATGGAAACAAATTCCCATCAGTACCAATTGCTCATGCTGTTAACATGAAGGAGACGTATGAGAACTTGAAACAGCTTCTGACAAATATACAATATGAGAAATACAAATGGAATATATGCGGAGATCTCAAGGTAATTGCAATTATGTTTGGCATGCAGCTTGGGTACACAAACCATTGCTGCTTCTTATGCGAGTGGGACAGCAGAGACAGAAAAAATGACTATTGTGGGGAAAAATGGCCTCTTCGTAGTGAATTAGTGCCTGGACAGAAGAATGTGGTGAACACTCCTCTTGTTGACCCCAAAAATGTGTATCTCCCTCCTCTGCACATAAAATTGGGACTAAATAAAAACTTTGTGAAAGCCATGGACAGCACTTCACGTGGATTCATGTACTTCCAACAGAAATTTCCAAGAAACAGCGATGCCAAAATTAAAGAAGGAATATTTGTAAGGCCTCACATAGGGAATTGATGAATGACGAGAATTTCATTCAAAAATTTAACAAATGTTGAAAGAATGGCATGGTTGTCTTTTACAAGTGTATGTAAAAACTTTTTAGGCAACCATAACATAGAGAAGTATCGCAATATTGTACATGGACTAATTAGATCATACCAACGTATGGGATGCAACATGTCTCTAAAATTACATTTCTTGAATGATCACCTGGACTTCTTCACAACTAACCTTGGTGCCGTTAGTGACGAACACGGTGAACGGTTTCACCAATACATTGCTCTAATGGAAAAGCTGTATCAAGGCAAATGGAGTGCCGCAATGCTGTCCGACTACTAGACCTTACGAAGAGATGTTTCTGAGGCAAAGCTTCGTAGGAAATCGGGAAGGAAACATTTTTAGGTATGTTATACACTTTCATGTTACTCATTTCTTTGTATACTGACACAGATTTATTACATTTTACGTTTGTAGCACTTTTGTGAAAGCGAGTCCTTTCGACCAAAACATATAGAACATAGGCTGAGGTAGGAAAATACAAAAAACATTTTTACAGGAAACATGAGCCCTATGGAGAAATTCTGAAATCAGATCTGCATTCAGGGGCTCAGCAACTTCTAGAAACAGCTTATTTTGTTCTTGTAACATTCACAAATATTTTTTTTTGTAGACCAGTGTAAGCCTAATAAACAGATAGAAATTGAGAACACACACTTTGTGTGTCGAAAATGTAACTAAAAGTATTTCCTGAATAGTATAAATAGTGTTATTTTGGTAATAATAAGCCTAAACTTGTGAAACAAACAGTAAAAAGTTGAGAACACACACTTTGTGTGTCGAAAATGTAACTAAAGGTCTTTCCTGAACAGATTGAAGTGTGTTATTTTGGTAATAATAAGCCTAAACGTGTGAAATAAACAGATAGAAGTTGAGAACACACACTTTGTGTGTCGAAAATGTAACTAAAAGTCTTTCCTGAACAGATTGAATTGTGTTATTTTGGTAAAAAAAAAAAAAAAAGCCTAAACTTGTAAAATAATAAATTAAAAGTTGAAAAAATGTCTTTGCGAGTCCAAAATTTAATAATAAATGTTGCCTGAATAGTATAAATAGTGTTATTTGAGAAAAAATATGGATAATCTGGGAAAATGTTTGACATAAAGTCAAACTTTGGTAAAAAATAAACTCAATATTATTTTAAATAGCACACAGTAACATAAATTTACTACCTAAATCAATAATCAATGGGTCCTAGGTTCGATACCCCGTGATAAAAGCAAATAGTGAAAACTGTAGGCCCAGTCCCTGAAAACTCTTTTTTCTTCATAGTACATATAATAAACCCCTACGCTTCGTTCTCCTTGTTTAAATTAAAGTTCTCGCTCCAATCTAATTGGGTATCCAAAAATCCTTTTTTCTTGTGTTCTCAGTAACCCTGGCCTACTTAGACAGAAACATGTTCTAGCATGCAAGCGACGCACAGTTTAAAAAATTTGACCCTTGCTGCACATTACCAGACATACTTTGTTGTCTGGTTGAATCCCTCCCCTGCCCTACAGTATTGCATACCTTTCCCCTGTTATTGCGTACTGGTTAACCTTGGAAAAACCGGTTCTGATTGGTCAATCGGGTTCTTTCTTTGTTCTGACGTTGTGACGTCATTTGACCTTGACCGCACTTCCCCCCAAATTCCTTTCTCCTCTACCTGCGCGGAGTTCACCCTTGTCTGTCTGGCATCAGACTCAGCTCACACGTTATACATAGTTCGTCTCCACTCAATATATTACATGCCATATAACATTATTACATAGTGCACTATATTTATTACCGTTGCATATCACGGGTTCGAATACCGGGATCGTCTTCTTTCGTACCATTACCACCATTCATAGCGGTTCATAAACCATAAACTCTTATTTTCAATATTATAAACATTAATATTATCGATTCATACATTACATACTTTACAGTAATGAATATAAAACCATATGCATAGCGTTTAGTACCTCTAATTAACTTTTATATACATATTTTTCATAAAATAAATAATTATATATTTATAAAAAGTTATAAACATGCAAATACATAAATGTAAAGTATTCTAAGTACGTGCAAATGAATTCTAAGTACATGCGAATTAATTAAAACCCGTGCAAATTAGTTCTAAGTACGTGCAAATAAATTGCGAATATTAAATACCAACATCCGTTATCTCACATCAATACTACTAACGCGTCAGTGTATGCGACTAGCGATCTGCCTGTCAGTTACGCGTGTTGTCGCAAGGTGTTCATCCTGAGGCATGTGGTGAAATTGAGCACATTGCTAAACTGACCATTAGGAAGTACGTAGTGCGTACCATCTGTGTTGTCTGTACGGGGTGGACACGTGTGTGGAGTGTTCAGTGCTGTAGTCGTGAACGGTACATCACAAGTTAGTTTCGTATGTATTCGTGTGCTTCTTTGTGAGCCTGACAATGGCGACATACACCACCAACGAGCTTGCCGATATGCATCTCGTTTATGGTGAGACACACCAAAATAGCCATCAGGCAAGGCGTGTGTATCGCGAACGATTTCCAAATCGGCGCCTACCATCACATGTCCTGTTAGGTCGATGCTTGCTTACGTTAAACTGGATCTGTACGACCTAGGTTGTGGGATCGTGGAAGACCACGCAGTCCAATTTGAGGAGGAAGTGTTGGACAGGATACAGGAGACGCCAGGCACCAGCACCCGTGCCATTGCCCATCTGCGACACACGCACCATACCAATGTGTTTAGCGAGCTGCACGATGAGGGTATGCACCCATACAAAGTGCAGAGGGTGCAACACCTGCAGCCGACGGACTTTCCCCTACACCTTGATTTTTGTCAGTGGTATTTGCAACAAACCCTTGCAAATCCCGATTTTCCAAATGCAGTGTTGTGGACCGACTATTCACCAGAGAAGGCATCTTCAATACCCATAATAGTCACGTGTTGTAGCGATTTACTGCAATTCACATCGCAAAATCCTACAAGGTCCAACTCGTTGTGTTGGAAATTGCTCCGCTCAGAATAGAGATAAAAAAACGACTTATCATTTAATTCCCTGATCTTCCGACAGATGGCACCTCTGCCTATTTGCAAAATATTTCGTTGTAATCACTCCATCTGCAGCTCGGAAGTTAAAGGAAGTGAAGGAGGTGTGTGGGTATGTGCGTGAGCACAAGAACAGTTACGTCCTGTGCTTGGTACCGGCAATACACGTAATTCACGCACTCCACTGCAAAATGTCTCTCGGGATACGTAGTTTGGACTTTGTCGTCTTCAGAAACTCGTGATGAATTGCCGAGATTTATTGAACATTAATCAAGAGTCTTCAATGTAAAAATAGACGTAGCTATGTTTGGAAAATGGTGCCAGTTGCAGAATTGAAGCATAGGAAGGAACGCGGCATTTGACGATTTGTATGCAGCCAGTGATATGGAAAATGGGAGAGTGAGGTACTTCGGTTTTCTTACCACGAGGCACGTACACCCAAGAGTGAAGGAAATCGTCGCCTGTCAGAACCTATAAGTTGCGACACATAAAACGAAGGTAGGAAAGTGAAATTGTAGTTTTTGGTGAATTAGAGTGCGAGTCAAAAAAGGCCGATTTTTACTCGACAAAAAACTACTCGATTTTTCGTAACGTTTGCTTCAAAGTGCTAAAAATAACTATTTTGTTAGCGGACAAGTTCTGTTTTACTTGGTGCATATATGTATATGCGATTGCCAGAGAAATGACTGGATTGAATCCTGTAATTGATACCAAAGACGTAACTTTAGTGCAGTACGTAGGAAAATTAATTGGTGTGTCACGTGTTTGTTAGGAACCTAGTACAGTCTGAACAAATGGATGAAAGTTTAAAATGGCGACCTTAATATGCGCATGCTAATCTGATTGATAATTACCGTTCTTTGGCGTGTGTTCGTTATTTTACGAAAAGACTTGTAGCATTTTTTTAACACGTCGCAAATAGTTATCTTAACTAATCGCGACTGCGTCGTTAAACAACGCAGTTCCTCCCTTCACCCCTTTTTTTGGGATTCCGTCAATTACTGGCGAATATGGCAAAGTAGTTAAATTACTTGGGTTTTTGAATGAGCATCTAGGAGGGTACCTTGTACAGAATTGATGTGAAATTGTCGCAATTTCTTGGTATGGCTTTTTTGCAGTTCATACGCCTATGATAATGATGACTGTGTTTTAAAATGTCGAAATCATTGGATTTAATCATCGTCTCAGAAAATGATTGAAGCATAGATGCTAAAGTAAGACAACAAAATTGTAGATTTCACAAATTTTGCTTATTTCCAAATTTTGAACATTTCTTTTTTTTTGTTGAATAGTTGATTAACATTTTTGAAGTACAAATATCAGCATAGTGATAAATGTGGTACAAAAAAATGGTTCAAACAAATTGTTTCTAGTCAACGTCGAAAGGGGCATAACTTGTTGCTTGATTGGGGTTAGCCAATATTATCTTAATGTTAAGGAGAACCTTGTTAATGATTTACTTAACGAAATCTTGTTGTGGTAATTGTAAAAAAGACTACATTCGTTTTGTTGTGAAGATTTAATTGTTGAATAAAATGCGTCATTGAATTGTTGAAAATTGGGCATCTGTTTTTGACTTCGTGTAAACTTAATTTTCCCTTTATCACTGCGTGGTCGAAAATACCAAAAGAAGAGTAAAATAGGCATTTGTAGTTGCATGTAATTGTAGCTTTTGGTGGAGGTGAATGATTCTAGATTGCAATAAGGTTAGTGTAGCGTATAATGCATTTTGGAAGTTCTTGCAGTACGTCTTTCTTAATTTCCAGAATAAATTCGTAAACGGCAACATTCTTGTTCCCCGCCCTTTTTTTTATTTTAAATTGAAATTAGGAATTGTGAAGTTCGTAGTCAACTTTGAGGTGCCGCGAACAACGTGGCAATAACCTCCACCCCCCACCCACCCACCCCCCAATTGATTTTGTAAGTTCGTACCAAGGTGCTTAAAACCATACCACGGCCTTTGAGGTAGCATATAAGATCAAGCCCAGTCACGACTTTGAAAATAAAAAGCACCTTGCAAACTTGAACGTTACAGTGTGTGATGTGCAAAACTCGCATGCAATCATTGAGCGTCATTTTCAGCGACGGTTTGCAGTGAATGTGTAGTGTGGCATTGTCAGGGACAACCTGATAGGTCCGTACGTGTTGCCCAATACTTTGTCCGGTGGGAACTATTGTGTGTTCCTACGGGAAGTTCTACCTGAACTGTTGGAAAATGTACCCCTTGCAATTAGGCAAGCTGTATGGTATCAACATGACAGTGACCCTGCACATTTGACCGCCAAGCCAGAGCTGTACTCAACAATACATACGGTGATAGATGGATTGGTAGGCGTGGACCTGTTCTGTGGCCACCTCGGTCACCCGACCTCACAATGCTAGATTTCGTCTTGTGGGGCGAAATGAAGAAGCTGGTCTACGAAACCCCAGTGGAAAGTGTGAAAGACCGCGTTGCTCGAGTTACCGTCGCTGCTGGGATGATCACTGACATGCCCAACGTATTTGAGCATATCAGAGCGTCCCTGCTACACCGATGCCGTCTGTGTGTAGATGTGGCTGGCGGACATTTTCAACAACATCTGTGATATGTATCGTATGTCATTTCCACAGCCAATAAAGAATACTACTTGTGTACGTGTGTCATCATACACCTCTTGCACATGTTGTCTGTGTCCCCTCTTCTCTGGGGAATCCCCTTCTGCAGCCTGCTTTTCGGACACTTACTGGCAAAATGTTCTTCATGTGCTGTGATCTCCATCATTTCCCTTTGTACCCCCATTCGATACCTGCGCAACATATTCCCGGGAATCCATCACTTCCTGTGGGGAATCCCTGCCACATTCATTTTCGACACGTGATTTGTGCATCATTCGCTAGCCCAGTTGTGTTTTCTTCGGGGATATCGTGCCACACCTTCTTTATGAGTACTATTTGTCGGCATATGGAGGTGTGAAGTCAATTTTCACACGATTTCGGCATCCTCTAGCTCCGACACGGTGCGTCATTCGACAAAATTCCATTTAAATTTTCGTCTTCATTTCACTTGGCGATTCACCTCCTTCGCGTTGTAAACAGAATTTTGCACCACCCTGTATATATATTGCATAAACTTCCTGATCTGACTCAAATTTAGCAACCAAAATCATTACAAATACGGAACTACTTCGGTTGAGTGCCATACTCACCTGCGAGTAACAGCATGGCAGATCTGACCACAAGTAGTACCAGGTTAAAATCAAGTGAAATTTTCTGCCAAATAGAATAGTGAAATTCATTTTACAATCATTTTCAAGTTATTCAATGTTAAGAGTAAACACTGCCATTGTTACGTTCACGCTATTCATCAATGTTAGTTCCTTGTTATGTAGTGAAACAAGATGTCATCGATCAAAGTAGAGAACATTAACATTAGCTTACATTGTGGTGGACAGAGTGCAAGGATAGTTGCAGACCTCAACCTCACACATCCTGAGAGATGACCAGCCAATTGCTCATAGCACAGTGGTGGCACTCATCCAGAAATTGAAGCAAAGGGGGAGTGTGTGTGTGTGGTCACTACAATGCAGCAAGCACTGCTTGGAAATGCTTGTGAAAAACTAACAAAAGCCGAAAGCCACCCTTTGTGGTTTTAGTGGGGGGCACATGCCCCATTCGTGCGATTTTCAAATGGGAAGGTATGTTTGGAATGCAGATTCGGAAAGGTGAGGAAAAATATGATTTTCATATGAAACATTTGTCTGTACCACCTACCGTTTTCCGTGTAGAAAATGGTTTTGCAAAAAAAGGAAGGTGAGCCAAATTGAGTATGCCGAGCTTAACAATTAAGATAAGTGCAGCACCATAACAGTTTCGGAAAATGCAGGACACAAGCTTTCCAACGATATGCCACATGATGACTCCGGAACTAAAAAAGGATGAAACCACGTGACCCAAAAAAGGGTGTCTAAAGTTAGGGAAGAACTCGAAAATTTCAAATGGCAAGGGGTTTCGAGTAATACCTCGTTTTAAAGGTCACAGAAAACGTGAAAAGGATGCGAACATGATTTTGTAATCCACTGACCGGTTTCAAAATGGCGACCAAAACAATTCCGACCCCTGAAGTTGGTGTTCCAAAGTGAGGAATTACGTATGTAAATAGCAAAACACAAACACTGGACAGAGGACACCAGATCCTGTACAAAGAATGCCAGCAGAACAGCTGATTATTCGTGACAAGGTTTCTAAATGGTTACTGGTTCGCTACCATTGTCAGACCATGCCACCCGTCACATGTAACGTCAGTGTACTGAACGTCCAGGTGAGAGGTTTGCGGTTTCGTATTAGTACATGCCTCTGTGAGTGTACAACATGAAGTGAGTAGAACTTCAGGTCCATTGTGTACGAGTAGGAATAAGCATAAGCACGTTGGGTAGGCTGAAGTACACAACACAGCATGCTGGCCCAGTCGACAAATTACAAAGTACGCCAATTGCCGGTGCATCCAGTTCCATTTGACTGCACGTACGCAGTTCCCACTGACCGGTTCAACAAAGGCAATCGGAAAGTAACACGGGTCAAGGTGTGATGCTGCTTTCATCCAAAACTCAAAATTTGGAGATGGGATGTAGCCCCCATCAATTTCCTAACCCAACCTCTCGAACGCCACTGCTTGGAACAACAGAGCACAACTGTCCTTTTCTCCATATGCCACGCGCATGTCCATGAACCGCGTGAAAAAAAATCGTGTCTGATTCTTTAAAGCTATCCGCAAACTTTCTTCTTATACTGAGATGACAACACTTACCGTGCTGTGGATCTGTGTAGCATGCTAGCAGACTGATTTCGCGAGCTGATTGGCTCCGACCATACCTCCCCCGTAGAACCGAGGGGCATTCGGCCAGATTCGGCATGCGGCGAGGTGGTGAAAACGTGCTATGAAGCCAATAGCACGGTATTCGTTGTAGCTTAACAGCGTGCGGAAAATATTATAGTGCGCTGCAAATTTTTGAGCCTCTTAACGTGAGAAGTTTCATTTCACTGCAGTGTTTTATTAAACTTCTTGAATCTATGAAATGTGTCCCTTTCTTTCTTTTCATTTTAGTAAATTGAATAACGTGCTATAGCACGGTAGCACGTATTAAGCAGCCGCCACTGGTTGAACTTCTAAACTAACAAGAACACAAGACAGAAGGAGTACTTTGTAAGCGCAACATGTAAGTTCTTATTTTTATTATTATTTTTGTTATTATAGTATAAATGTCACCATTTATATATATTTGTGTAGTGTGAAGTTTCGTTTAAAAGTCCTGAAAATTTCATTGTAATTGAGCAAATGGTTTTTAAGATATGTTCAATTTTGTGATATTATGCAAAAATTGCTGTTTTAGTGATTTAAAATTACCGCCTCTCGCAGCGGCTGATGGGTATTTAACTTCCGGCTTAAAGGGTTTATTGTTAAGCTTGCTATACTCGATTTAGCTCACCTTCCTTTTTTTGCAAAACCATTTTCTACACTGAAAACGGTAGGTGGTACAGACAAATGTTTCATATGACAATCATATTTTTTCCCTGCCTTTCCGAATCTGAATTCCAAACATACCCTTCCCATTTGAAAATCACACGAACGGGTCATGTACCCCCCACTAAAACCACAAAGGGTTTGAGCCAAAAAGACTAGCATGTCAAATCAGTCAATTCTCTTTGGTTTGAGCCAGTGTTGTTTGCTGGATGATCTATTCCAGAAACAGGGAATATTGAAGCCTAAAAATTACAAAAAGGGGAAAAAGATGAAACGCATAAAAATGAGCAAGTAAATCGGAAATACTAATTAGTGTTAGATATAACAGTAATATCGGTTATAATAATACTAATGTACTAAACATTTTCAAAAGTGGCGTAAGGGTAAATGTAGTTTAAAAAAATTGAACATTTGTACAAAAAAATGGAGGAGGGAAGGGGTCGGAAGTATGGGGATAAATCGCTGACCACGCCTGTCCAAAAATGCAGAAATCAGTACAGCAGCCAGTACAGAGGATTATCCAAAATGTTCCATCTGATGGGGTAAAAGTTTGAATTTGGGGGTAGGGGTAAAATGGTAAATTTAGAGCCAAAATGACCATGAATTAGGCCTCAGTAAAAAAAAATTTAGGGAATGTGTGGTTAAATCACTGATGCTGAGCTTACAATGTTGGAAAGGTGATAGATACTCCAGCATTGGACTTAATATTTTGTTAAAAAGTCTAATTTTACTGTACTACATTAGAGCAAACTATGAACATGGACACTATTTAAAAACAAGGTACAAGTATCTACATCAGCTTATTAAATTTTAAAACACATTGAAAAACGTAAAAAAAATCCACTGAAAAATTTCTGTCCATGAACATTTATAATGTAACAAGAAAATTTCCCAAGTATACAGACTTAAAATTTGATTTGTATCTCTCGCAACATAAATTATCTACAAAGTTCTATAGCAATGCTGATTTTGTTGCTATTTATAGGCACACTTCAGGAAAAGGTCAAAAGACAAAATTTAAGATTATCGATTCTAAATTCAAATTAAATTATATAATATTAATTTATCTCAGTGCATCAGTAGACAAAGGAGCACAACTTGAGTTCTATGTGGTGAGAGAAATATAGTTTCCAGGAGCTACATCAGTGGTTTTCAAAACACCATTTTAACATGCTGTATTATGTAATCAGCTCTATGAATCTTGTGTCACATAAGAACTATGACAATGAGTACATAGGAGACAGTACATGCAGCTTGATAAAATTCAAGTATAATTCCTGGTTTTCAAGGCAAAATTTCAAAAAAATTCAAGGCCACAAGCAGATGTTTTCTCTATTTCAATATTGTGTATTCTTCTTCTTCTTCTTCTTTTGCTCTACAGCCCTTGGTGGGCTCTGGCATCCCAAACAATCTTCCTCCACCTCGTTCTATCTTGAGCTACATTTTTCCAATTGCGTATATTCATCCTTCTCAAATCTTCCTCAACCGCATCGATCCATCTTCCCCTCGGTCTTCCTTTTGGCCTTGTTCCCCACAATTTCTGATTGAATACCAGGCGTGGTAGCCTATCCTCTTCCATTCTCATCAGATGTCCTGCCCATCTTAAGCGTTGAGATTTTATATATCTCACCACATGTTCATATTGAATCAATCCTTCCAACTCCATATTATTCCTAATTCTATAGGATCCATCTTTATTCCTAACGGGGCCAAAGATCTTACGTAATATCTTCCTTTCAAAACACATTACCTTGCTTTCTGCTTTAGATGTAAGTTTCCAAGATTCTGTACCATATGCTATAACTGGTCTAATAAGTGTCCTATACAGTCTTAATTTTGTGTTCCTAGAGAGGTTTTTTGACTTAAATAATTCTATATGTGCATAATACTGTCTATTTCCAGCCTGTATCCTTTGGTTAACAATCTCTTCTTCTTCTATGTTGTTATGTAGAAGAGCTCCAAGGTAAGTAAAAGTGGGTACTCCCTCAAAGTGATATGTACCTACATTCAAAACCAGAGAGTTTCGTCTGACTGGCGATCTGGACATTCTCATATATCTTGTTTTAGTTTCATTAATTAATAGTCCTATTTCTCTGGATTTACTATCCATCTTTAAAAAAGTGCTTTTAAGATCTGCAAGTGTCCTTGATATTATCACAATATCGTCAGCATAAGCAAGTATCTGTGTTGTTTTGTAGAATATACTCCCCCTTTTTTGCAGTGGACTGATAATATCATGTAGTACAATAATGAAATTTAGGGTGGACAGAGCATCCCCTTGCCTCACTCCTGTTTCTATGTTAATGGTTGGTGAGACTTCTCCCTGCACCATGACTCCCGCTGTTGTATTTTCCAAGGTTACCTTTATCAATCTTATTAATTTATCTGGAAATCCTACTTTCTTGAATACTTTCATGATCCCAGCTCTGTGTAAGCTATCAAATGCTCGTTGATAGTCTATAAATAAAAAGTGTAGATCTATATTTTGCTCATAGAATTTTTTCATAATTTGAGATATGGTGAAGATGTGATCTATGGTAGATCTATTTGGACGGAATCCACATTGATATTCCCCTAGGATTTCTTCCGCCTGCTTAGATGCTCTCATATATAGGATATTGGAAAATATTTTGTATCCAATATTTAATAGTGTTATCCCCCTGTAGTTGCCACAATTCCTTTTATCACCCTTTTTATGGATGGGGAAGATAACTCCATATTTCCAACTACATGGTATTTTCTCTTGATCCCATATCATGCAAACTAGCTCATGAACTTTCTTCCAAAGTGTTTCTCCACCCTTTTTAAATATCTCCGCAGGGAGCAAATCTTCTCCAGGTGCTTTATTATTATTTAATTTTAATATTGCACACTTTACTTCTTCAAACGATGGTCTTTGTACCTCACATTCTGTAACTTGGGTTTGGTCTTCATCTGCATTATCTGTTATATTAAATTTAGATTCATAGAGCTCCTGAAAATATTCTGACCATCTTTCCAGACATTTGGCTTGATCCGTAAAAAACGCTTCCCATTTTTGTCTTTACATAGGTTTAACCTTGGTTGATATCCAGTACTAAGATTTCTAACAGCTTTGTACATTTGTCTTGTATTACCCTCTGTCTGATGTTCCTCTATTTTCCTTACTCGCTCCTCCATCCAATATGTCTTTTTCCTCCTACAGATTTTAGTCGCTTCCTTCCTAGCATCTTTATATGCATTCATCGATGCTCTTGTTTCTCTTTGAATCATCTTTTTCCGTAAAGGTAAAAGGTAAAGTGTTCCCCTGTGCATAGCACCACGCCATGAAGGCGTATAGGGGGTGTGGGGGTAACGCCCCACACTTTCTTGATCCGGTCGTGAGTGGGGGTGATGTGATCAGCATCACGCCCCTGACCGCCTTTACCCCCCAGGGTTTCCCCCAGGTACCCATGTTATTCGACGCTGGGTAGGCGCCGGGGCCGCTTCCACCGTTAGAAAAGTTCCCGGATTTGAACCGGCCGGGGATCGAACCCGGGACCTTGAGCATGGTAGTCAGACGCGTTACCGACTGAGCCACCGCGGCCACCTATCTTTTTCCGTAACTCATTTTTCTTCCCCATTAGTACTCTACACTCTTCATCATACCAATCTTTTCTGTTAGATCTCTTCCTTTGCCCTAGTATCTCTTCTGATGATTCAGTCAGAGTTTTCTTCATATCATTCCATATTTCCTCAATGCTATTGTTTTCATTCTCATCACTTAATTGTTGGTGTATTTGTTCCTGAAAAGCTCTCTTATAGCTGTCTTTCTTTAACTTTTCTATATCCCAACCAGTTCTCCTTTTTCCCTTAATTTTGCCTATATTAGACAATCGTTGCCGCAATATAGATTTGACTAGGAAGTGATCACTGTCACAGTTGGCCCCTCTGCGTGTTTTAACGTCTATAACAGATGTGGCATATCTGCTGTTCACCAGAACATGATCTATCTGGTTTGTGTATGTTCCGCCGGGAGCTCTCCAGGTGCCTTTATGAATATCTTTCCTGGGGAATTGGGTACTTTTTGCAAGCATTTTATTTTGTATACAGTACTGTATTAATCTCCAACCATTCTCACTGGTGACTGAATGTAAAGAATTCTTTCCTGCCACTTCTTTGACTTCAGATTCTCTTCCAATTTTTGCATTGAAGTCACCCATGGCAAGTAGTATATCATGTCTACTTGTACTTTCATTTAACAAGTCCAACTCGTCATAAAATTTTTCCTTGTCCAGTTCTTCTGCATCCTCGTTAGGTGCATAAGCAGAGATGATGGAGATGTTATAGAACTTGCCTTTAAGTCTAATTTTACACAGTCTGTCATTTACTGGTATAAATTCCATTAGTGATTTCCTAGCTTCTCTACTTATTATAAAGCCTGTACCCCTGTGTCCTCTGGTTTCAGCACCACTGTACAAAACTGTACAGTTTCCCTTGTCTATCTGACCACTCCCAGGCCATCTTATTTCTTGCAGTGCCAGAACATGCAACTTATATTTTATAAATTCATCAACAATTTCTGACAGCTTACCAGCTTGTAGCATTGTTTGCACATTCCATGTCCCCATCCTGAGATCATTTACCTTAACTCGTAGCCGTGTTCGTCTTCTGGTTTCCTTCCATATCCGAGGCTCATTGTTGGGTCTCTGAACAGCGGATATTTTCCGAGGATTGGGTCGTCAGCCCAATGCCTCAACCCCCAACCTGGAGGACCAGGATTTGTATTGGGTTTACTCCCTTAGAGAGATTGGCTTCACCACGCCTTACAGAGCTCTCTCTACCCATGGTTTTCTTTCAGGTTTTCCTTCCCTTAGCCTTTGAGTTAATCCCTACCCGCAAGGCAGCGGGGGCAGCACCTATTTAATGGCGGTGCTTACTCGCCATGTCACCAGGCCGTTATCAAGCATTGTGGTATTTAATGAGTGTAGTCTTGCCAAGAACAAGGCTCGCCCTGGGAATATTGTGTATTACCGCCTCTTAACACCCACACACATGCGCCAGAGGTGCAGCCATGAACTTTTGTCTGGGGGGGGGCAAGTATTAGGAAAAATGTACCAATAATAATGTCATTATCATGACGACTAACTGTTATTATTAGTATTAGTAGTAGTTGTGGTAGTGTCAGAGACATTATCATCCTCATAAATTACACAAAGAGAGGGGTATTAGTCGGTGTTAAAGCATTTGTGCTGGATTTCACATTCATTAATAATAGAAAACAAGTACACAAAGTGTATTTTTGAATGACAGAAAATGCACGATGAATGCAGTCCTAATATTATTATTTTTGTATATATACGATATACAAGATAAGAGCCATGGTAGCTCAGTTGTTAGGGTATCTGACTACCATGGGAGAGACAAGGGTTCAATCCCCGGCAGGGGAGAACCGACATTTTTTCCACCTGTTCAAGAGGTTCCGGCACCCACCGAGCATCATATAAAGTGGGTACCTGCAGGAAACTCTGTGGGGTAAAGGCAGCCAGGGGCATGGTGCTTATCACATCACCCTATCTTCGGTCATGATCAATAAAGTGTGGGGCCCTAACTCTACACCCCTTATATGCCTTCATGGTGTGGTGCAAAGCACAGGGGAGCACTTCACCTTTTTCTTTTTTTTTGTATATATAAGATGTAAAACTTTCATGTACAACATATGTTTTACACATATTCAAAATGGAGTGATGTAAAATAAGAAAATACATGCCAACACTAAATTGTGTATGTATTCAACATTACTTTAATACATATATATATATATATACACACACACACAGCATATAGGACTATTATTTATATTCATTACATAATCAATTCATCCACCTCATAACAAACCAACAGCAAAAATTATATCAATTGTCTCTCAAATGTGCACGCTCCTTTTCCTACTAACAATTGTTCATGCATTTAAGACAAAATCAATTAAGAGAAGTCTTATTTCTCTCTTTGGTAATTTACAATGCATTACAGAAAACAATCATATTGCGAGTGAAGCGAACAAGAACAATTTTAATCCATTTTCTTGCAAACTGAAAACAATATTGATTTAATAGAGCACAAATAATTTCTTAAGGGGCCATTGCATTCTCTCTTTTACAACTTTTATCATTTAGATTGACTCCCGCCGCTCCCTAGCTATGGCTCTGAACTTGAGAAGACTAAGAAAAGCAGGCATGCGAATGAGAAAATTTTATGAAATGTATTTTTATTTGCATAAAATTGAAATCGAGTGCAATAATTGCATCTCTGTGCCGTCTGAGGTGCCCTTGGCCATCAATGTTTGCACCCTTGCCCTCCTTAGGTAGGTATTAGATATTTAATGCAACCAATTTATAGAATTGCATTGTATAGGTACCTGATTTACCTAACCAAATATTAAAACAGGACCACTCTGTTAATAACAGCATCTGAAAGTTCATATATGAGGGGCATCCTGAAAAAAGGCTCCAATGGTGACTGTATGCAGCACTAGTGGCTGGAGGGCGGGCAGGAAGAAGTGGCATATAGCTGTATTCTGGTACAGTCTCAATTCAGCAGTTTTAGGACAGTTCTAGGTTAAAGATTGCAGCTCTCATATAGTCTCCCACCGACTGCGATGTAGCCTACGTGTAGTAATCAGATTGTTTCATGCTCAGAATTTGGCACAGAGCCACCAGCAATCGTGTGAGGTGTGCAGACCGAACGTCGTGAGTGATGGTTTGGTGAGCTGAGTACACGTGGGCCCTTTGCATCACTTCAGGTGAGAGATCTTTGACCACTCCGTGTACAGCCCTGGCCTTCCATGCATCGACTTTCATCTCCTTGTTCAATTGAAGAGGTTTCTGGCAGACAAGGATTTGACAGACACACATGCCATGAGCATACAAAATTTAGTGCCATGTGACTACAAATGCCAGAACAAAGGTGGTGATTATGCCGAAAATTAGGTTAGGACTCCCTGTTTTTTTAACACGTCGCAAATAGTTATCTTAACTAATCGCGACTGCGTCGTTAAACAACGCAGTTCCTCCCTTCACCCCTTTTTTTGGGATTCCGTCAATTACTGGCGAATATGGCAAAGTAGTTAAATTACTTGGGTTTTTGAATGAGCATCTAGGAGGGTACCTTGTACAGAATTGATGTGAAATTGTCGCAATTTCTTGGTATGGCTTTTTTGCAGTTCATACGCCTATGATAATGATGACTGTGTTTTAAAATGTCGAAATCATTGGATTTAATCATCGTCTCAGAAAATGATTGAAGCATAGATGCTAAAGTAAGACAACAAAATTGTAGATTTCACAAATTTTGCTTATTTCCAAATTTTGAACATTTCTTTTTTTTGTTGAATAGTTGCTTAACATTTTTGAAGTACAAATATCAGCATAGTGATAAATGTGGTACAAAAAAATGGTTCAAACAAATTGTTTCTAGTCAACGTCGAAAGGGGCATAACTTGTTGCTTGATTGGGGTTAGCCAATATTATCTTAATGTTAAGGAGAACCTTGTTAATGATTTACTTAACGAAATCTTGTTGTGGTAATTGTAAAAAAGACTACATTCGTTTTGTTGTGAAGATTTAATTGTTGAATAAAATGCGTCATTGAATTGTTGAAAATTGGGCATCTGTTTTTGACTTCGTGTAAACTTAATTTTCCCTTTATCACTGCGTGGTCGAAAATACCAAAAGAAGAGTAAAATAGGCATTTGTAGTTGCATGTAATTGTAGTTTTTGGTGGAGGTGAATGATTCTAGATTGCAATAAGGTTAGTGTAGCGTATAATGCATTTTGGAAGTTCTTGCAGTACGTCTTTCTTAATTTCCAGAATAAATTCGTAAACGGCAACATTCTTGTTCCCCGCCCTTTTTTTTATTTTAAATTGAAATTAGGAATTGTGAAGTTCGTAGTCAACTTTGAGGTGCCGCGAACAACGTGGCAATAACCTCCACCCCCCACCCACCCACCCCCCAATTGATTTTGTAAGTTCGTACCAAGGTGCTTAAAACCATACCACGGCCTTTGAGGTAGCATATAAGATCAAGCCCAGTCACGACTTTGAAAATAAAAAGCACCTTGCAAACTTGAACGTTACAGTGTGTGATGTGCAAAACTCGCATGCAATCATTGAGCGTCATTTTCAGCGACGGTTTGCAGTGAATGTGTGGTGTGGCATTGTCAGGGACAACCTGATAGGTCCGTACGTGTTGCCCAATACTTTGTCCGGTGGGAACTATTGTGTGTTCCTACGGGAAGTTCTACATGAACTGTTGGAAAATGTACCCCTTGCAATTAGGCAAGCTGTATGGTATCAACATGACAGTGACCCTGCACATTTGACCGCCAAGCCAGAGCTGTACTCAACAATACATACGGTGATAGATGGATTGGTAGGCGTGGACCTGTTCTGTGGCCACCTCGGTCACCCGACCTCACAATGCTAGATTTCGTCTTGTGGGGCGAAATGAAGAAGCTGGTCTACGAAACCCCAGTGGAAAGTGTGAAAGACCGCGTTGCTCGAGTTACCGTCACTGCTGGGATGATCACTGACATGCCCAACGTATTTGAGCATATCAGAGCGTCCCTGCTACACCGATGCCGTCTGTGTGTAGATGTGGCTGGCGGACATTTTCAACAACATCTGTGATATGTATCGTATGTCATTTCCACAGCCAATAAAGAATACTACTTGTGTACGTGTGTCATCATACACCTCTTGCACATGTTGTCTGTGTCCCCTCTTCTCTGGGGAATCCCCTTCTGCAGCCTGCTTTTCGGACACTTACTGGCAAAATGTTCTTCATGTGCTGTGATCTCCATCATTTCCCTTTGTACCCCCATTCGATACCTGCGCAACATATTCCCGGGAATCCATCACTTCCTGTGGGGAATCCCTGCCACATTCATTTTCGACACGTGATTTGTGCATCATTCGCTAGCCCAGGTGTGTTTTCTTCGGGGATATCGTGCCACACCTTCTTTATGAGTACTATTTGTCAGCATATGGAGGTGTGAAGTCAATTTTCACACGATTTCGGCATCCTCTAGCTCCGACACGGTGCGTCATTCGACAAAATTCCATTTAAATTTTCGTCTTCATTTCACTTGGCGATTCACCTCCTTCGCGTTGTAAACAGAATTTTGCACCACCCTGTATATATATTGCATAAACTTCCTGATCTGACTCAAATTTAGCAACCAAAATCATTACAAATACGGAACTACTTCGGTTGAGTGCCATACTCACCTGCGAGTAACAGCATGGCAGATCTGACCACAAGTAGTACCAGGTTAAAATCAAGTGAAATTTTCTGCCAAATAGAATAGTGAAATTCATTTTACAATCATTTTCAAGTTATTCAATGTTAAGAGTAAACACTGCCATTGTTACGTTCACGCTATTCATCAATGTTAGTTCCTTGTTATGTAGTGAAACAAGATGTCATCGATCAAAGTAGAGAACATTAACATTAGCTTACATTGTGGTGGACAGAGTGCAAGGATAGTTGCAGACCTCAACCTCACACATCCTGAGAGATGACCGGCCAATTGGCCATAGCACAGTGGTGGCACTCATCCAGAAATTGAAGCAAAGGGGGAGTGTGTGTGTGTGGTCACTACAATGCAGCAAGCACTGCTTGGAAATGCTTGTGAAAAACTAACAAAAGCCGAAAGCCACCCTTTGTGGTTTTAGTGGGGGGCACATGCCCCATTCGTGCGATTTTCAAATGGGAAGGTATGTTTGGAATGCAGATTCGGAAAGGTGGGGAAAAATATGATTGTGATATGAAACATTTGTCTGTACCACCTACCGTTTTCCGTGTAGAAAATGGTTTTGCAAAAAAAGGAAGGTGAGCCAAATTGAGTATGCCGAGCTTAACAATTAAGATAAGTGCAGCACCATAACAGTTTCGGAAAATGCAGGACACAAGCTTTCCAACGATATGCCACATGATGACTGCGGAACTAAAAAAGGATGAAACCACGTGACCCAAAAAAGGGTGTCTAAAGTTAGGGAAGAACTCGAAAATTTCAAATGGCAAGGGGTTTCGAGTAATACCTCGTTTTAAAGGTCACAGAAAACGTGAAAAGGATGCGAACATGATTTTGTAATCCACTGACCGGTTTCAAAATGGCGACCAAAACAATTCCGACCCCTGAAGTTGGTGTTCCAAAGTGAGGAATTACGTATGTAAATAGCAAAACACAAACACTGGACAGAGGACACCAGATCCTGTACAAAGAATGCCAGCAGAACAGCTGATTATTCGTGACAAGGTTTCTAAATGGTTACTGGTTCGCTACCATTGTCAGACCATGCCACCCGTCACATGTAACGTCAGTGTACTGAACGTCCAGGTGAGAGGTTTGCGGTTTCGTATTAGTACATGCCTCTGTGAGTGTACAACATGAAGTGAGTAGAACTTCAGGTCCATTGTGTACGAGTAGGAATAAGCATAAGCACGTTGGGTAGGCTGAAGTACACAACACAGCATGCTGGCCCAGTCGACAAATTACAAAGTACGCCAATTGCCGGTGCATCCAGTTCCATTTGACTGCACGTACGCAGTTCCCACTGACCGGTTCAACAAAGGCAATCGGAAAGTAACACGGGTCAAGGTGTGATGCTGCTTTCATCCAAAACTCAAAATTTGGAGATGGGATGTAGCCCCCATCAATTTCCTAACCCAACCTCTCGAACGCCACTGCTTGGAACAACAGAGCACAACTGTCCTTTTCTCCATATGCCACGCGCATGTCCATGAACCGCGTGAAAAAAAATCGTGTCTGATTCTTTAAAGCTATCCGCAAACTTTCTTCTTATACTGAGATGACAACACTTACCGTGCTGTGGATCTGTGTAGCACGCTAGCAGACTGATTTCGCGAGCTGATTGGCTCCGACCATACCTCCCCGGTAGAACCGAGGGGCATTCGGCCAGATTCGGCGTGCGGCGAGGTGGTGAAAACGTGCTATGAAGCCAATTCGCGATTAAAATTACCACCTTAGCGCTAGTGTCGCTTCCAATATGGCCGCTCTAAGTAGGATAGATCTTTGTTTACATTCAGTTAGTAATACGTAGTAGCAACGTGTTCGCATTACGGGTATGGAAGAAACGCTGAAATTACGCGATATTTTTAAATATTGCGAATGCGACGTGCATTCCAGGAACTATAATGAAGGCGAAGCTGTGCTGAGAGCGAAGCATTTAATTATGATTGAAAAAAAGACCACAGAAAACGAAGACGAAACTAATGTTTATGCACTGGTTCTTCAAAGCAGTGGTGTATCATCTCCACCTCATGTTGTAACTGGAACTCTCGGAGATGATTTGCAAATAAAGCAATTCACGTGTACTTGTAAAGCTGGGGCAGGAGAAAAATGCAAACATATCGTTGCTGTTCTTCTACATTTAAATAGGTAAGTGGTGACTAGCGTAACTTCGGAGACAAACACTTCTATATCATGCAACTGTTAGGTGTTGTGATTTTTTACTTTATATATTATTTTGTTTAGGTTATTCATAGCTGTAATGCTCATATTCTAGTAAGGTGTTGAGACGTGTGTACTGTACGCTGAACAAATAGAGCAGAATTTAAGAAATAACAAACATGCTGGCTATGGTGATTGAGATTCCTTCTATATTTTACTTGCATTTTTGATAATCTTGCATTATTATTAGTTTGTCATTTTGGAGGGTCAAATGAACATGTGAAAAATATTGTCTGTAATTTCTGTATAAAATGATGGGCGAGATCATTATACTTCAGCACACAGGTTGAGAAACCTCTCGAAAAGTAAAGGTCTCCTTTTTTCATAAGGTCTGCGTGGTAGTGATGGCGAGGGAGTGTATTCCCTCGGAGCTCACTTTTCCCCTTTCAAATACTTTTGAAAACCATAAATATCCGAGAAATTTGTTATTGAAATGTGTCCAACATAAGAAAAAATGATGGCAGTAGGGTATAGTGAAAACATATTTCACTCGTTTATTTCCTAATTATTTACACTTGTACTTACCTGTTATGCATAGCGGAACATTTTTGAACATGGGATTTTGCTTTTTTCACATTACAAGTATTTATTGTTCGTTGCTAATTCGCTTTCGTTACACACAATATGGTGGGCAAATCGTGACACATGTTGTCTATCGTCAGCTGATCTGCAGTGTTTCCAAACCGAAAAATGCCGCACAAACTATTCACAGAAGATTTTTAAGCGAAAATTAATCCACAGACCATTCACGGAAGGTTATGTTCAGTTAGGTTAGGCAAACATAGAAAATTAAATTGAAAAAAAAAAACACACAAACTATTCACAGAAGGTTTTAAAGCTAAAATTGATCCACAAACCATTCACGGAAGGTTAGGTTAGGCAAACAGAAAATTACATTTAAATACAAAAAAAAAAAAACGCTCACACGTCATCTTGTAAAACTACCGCGTGGTTGCTACACTAACATGGGGTTACATAATCGAAAGCATGGAACATTTGATTCACGTAGTCGACGGTAATGGTGGCAAGAGCTATCGTGCATCGGAGATACATTAATGTCGAAAAATACATGATTTACCGGCCGAATAAGTTGAACGAAGGGAGAACAGTTCCACAAGCTTCCTAAAGTCTACAGAAACTCAGTTCCGTAAGTAGTTTCTCCTGTAAATTTGAAGAAATGTGTTTTCATTATACTGTTACCGAAAAAATAATTTGTATCCCAGAGGAGGTTCACAATTTATTTTCTTGAAATGCAATTACGACACATGTACAGTCACAGACACTGCCAGCTTGTAACGATTCCATTGAAAGGCAATGTATTTATTACAAGCCGGCAGTGTCCGTGACTGTACATAACCAAAATATACCATCAAACCAAACTTAATGAACCTAAGCCGGCAGTGTCCGTGACTGTACATAACCAAAATATACCATCAAACCAAACTTAATGAACCTAACAGAAACACACAATTTCTAAAATGGAAATAATCAAACAATAAGTACCATCTGTGAAACATAAAATGTAACCATGACAGATCATTTCCAGAACTGGCACATAAAATTACTAAACTAATAAATCAAGGCAGTCTAAAATTAAAACATCTTTATTATGTATAATTAGTAATAACATGAAAGAAACTATTTTTATGAGTCACAATACTTTCAATTTGTGTTTTAATTTCAATTTCATTAATTTAGACCTCAGTTTTAAAATTCAGAGTGACTATTTTCACCAAGTGGTTAAGCTAGGTTTTGAGCTATTTTACCAGATTTTAAACTGTGTGTACATGATCTACAACCTGGCCTGCTTCACGGATGTATGTATTCTTTAGTTGATGTGTATGAAGCTTATGTGGACTGGTGCTTGTAATGTCATATGACAAGTATGAAAGGGTTAGGTAGGTCAATTTTAGGGCTATTAGGAAGTATTTATCGAAGCCATTTTAATGCTAACACCTGACCATGTAATATCTGGTCTTCAGCACTTTCTGCCATTCTCTCTACCTGGTGAGAATTTTAAATAACTTCTTAGCAGTAAGTTCAGCAACACTGCTAATAAATGTAATAAGATAAGATACAATGGTATGGTATCATTTAGGTAATTACTTTTACTGGTGAAAATAGCCCTACCTGCTATTTTAACCACCTTGCAAAAATAGCCTATATGCTATAGAGCGACCAGAAGAAAAATAACTTTCGGCAAAAAGTCTCTGTGCATCTTCCCCTTCTTCCTTTCAACTCTGGCTACAATTAAGCATGCTCTACTCTGCCCTTCCCCTCCATGTGGGAGTAGGGTGTACAGGAATCGCTGGTTTGTGCAGGCTTTTTTTTGCTTGTTACACTATATTCTCACCACCTGGTGAAAACAGTCATAGCCTTTGAAATTAGTTTGTGTTATGTGGAACCTGTAAGTAAATCAAAGCTCTTTTGTTTTCTTTTTTCAGAAATGATGTGAATTCATTGGACGTTGTTTCCTCAACTGATGTCAAATGCATATGGTCGCAGAAGAAAGTGGAAGCAGGTGAAATATATGCCCCAGCTTCTGTAGATAATTTTTGCTGCATTAAGAAACCAAAGTATGAATCAGATGAACTGCAGAAAAATGGAGAAACCCTGCAAAACTTGCAGAGCTCCTTTGCAAATGCATGCCCAGGTTCTGCATTTTCCAGGTTTTTTGAGATGTCTAGGAGAACAGGTCAGGAGGGAAACTCCAGTGATGTCAGCATCCCAGTGAACCTTTGTCAGGATGGTGGACTGATGCAGGAACTGACAAAAGTTTTTGTTAAGGATCTGCCAGAGTGTTGCCGCAATACATACAGCACTCTGATACTGTTGGATTCTGGAAATGATTTGTTTTCAGTTCCGCAAAATAGTGCACGCTGGCACAAAGAAAGGCAGTACCGTGTAACAGGCAGTAGGTGTTACGGATTATACACCGGGTACGTGAATGGGAAAGTAGATTGGGAGAGTAAAGCAAGAAAGTATTTCTGGCCAAAACAATTTGAAAATAAGTATATAAAACATGGGCTGGCAGCGGAAATTCATGCTAAGGTACTCTACGAAAAACATTCTACTTTCCCAGTAATTACCAAATGTGGTTTGGTGGTGAGTACTGAAAATCCGTGGCTGGCCTTTTCTCCGGATTGTGTGGTGATGAAGGATGGTAAACCAGTGAAACTAGTTGAAATAAAGTGTCCATTCAGTGGAGTGAACCAGTGTATTGAAAATGTATTGTCGCAGTGTAAGTTCTTGAAGAAAGATGGTGTTAAGTATAATCTTAAGAAAAAACATCAATACTATGCCCAAATAACACTAGGAATGATTATGTTAAATGTCACCGAATGTGATTTTGTTATTTATAGTCCTCATGATAACTCCATGTTCTTAGAAACGATAACTTTGGACATGGAATTTGGATGGCATTTGCTATGCACTTTGAAAAAGTGCTTCTTTGAGAAAATGATCCACGTTCTTTGCGGATCATGTCTCACATGAGGATCATGAATGTAAATATTTTATGTATCAGTAGGATAAGAATGTAAAGTGTGTGTGCTTCTGTGTGTAGAAGGATGTACCCATCATTTCTGTAAATAAGCTTAAAAATGAGTGTGCACAAAGAATTTGTATAATCACATGTAATGGCTTTTTATATGTAATATAATGTAATACCTTTGGCAAGGCAGCCTTTTGTAATAGACGTATGGCAGCCGTTCAATTAGTAGTAGCATTTAGTCATGGCTGGTATCAAACCTGAGGTGCAGATGCTGCTCAAGGACGAGTGTGTAAATATTAGTTCAGTCTTCTTTTTCCGAGTTCTTTTTTTCCAATCATAATTAAATGCTTTGCTCCCAGCACAGCTTCGCCTTCATTATAGTTCCTCAATTTCACATCACATTTGCAATATTTAAAAATATCACATAAGTGCAATTGCTTGATCTGTAGCAGAAATTCTGTAAGTGGTTTGTTTGGAGTAGAGGGTATTAAGTAAATCATTTTGAATATTTTCAGTTTGAATTTTATCAGATGTATCTCAAACATTGTGTAAATATATATATGTGAAGTATTTTATTCCTCTGATGATTTATATATATATTTTCTTTCATAACTTCCCACATATTTATTTGTAAAATATAAAATTTTGAAAAAATACCTGCATCGAATGTGGTAAGAAGATGGTTTGGAACTCAAGAGGCTGGGAAAAATCACGTGTCACACGCTATGCTTTTGTGTTGCTTTTAAGTCTCGCTAAATAAAATATAATTTTATATTGGCCATGGGTAAAGATTCTAAACAGTGATGATCCAACATGTGTGCCATGCCTCTGTTTGTTATTAATATAATAAGCATACAATAACTACCTCCTGTACAGTTGCATTACATAAGTGATTTTTCCCCCAAACAGCCTAGCTATGTTAGGACCACTTCTGACACCACATTGTGTGGCTCTTCCTCTTGGATTCAGGAAACAACCAGTTTTAAAGGATCAAGGTGGTGAAGTAAAATAAATACGTCCATTTTCCCATTCTCAAGACCACAGAGGTGACGTCGAGTGTCCTAGGTTGAGAATATTTCAAAGCTAGGGGATTCGCCCCTGCTTTGCTTGCATGTATCCTGTTGGGACTGATTATAGGCCGGCATTCAGTTGCTTGGGGATGATTTTGTTTGTGCGCCATCTGTACTCTAAAGGTCACATGAAACGTTCACTGAAATTCAAATGTGAGTTCTGGTGACATAGTTGATGTGAGCGGATATAGTTATAGTGCTGAGGATGAGAACGCAAGAGGCAAATAATTTACCGTAGCGTAGTGTTTGAAAGTATGTTGTAATGTAAAAAAATAAAAAATAAAAATTAAACAAGTCATATCAGGGTATGGGGACTTCTTGGATAGGGTTACTTGACGTCCAGTTTTCCCTGGACATGACCTACATTTTAGTCTTCCATCCGAGGAGGAATTTATAAAATATAAATGCCCCACATTTTGAGTGTCACATAGTATTAATTAGGAGAAAAACTTGTTTCAGTTTAACAAAGAGACATAAGGCAAATTACACATCTATGGACCGAACTCCCAAACTCAATAGTGAAATTTATTTTGATTGTCATTGCAGTAAATGTTTCTTCTGGAACAAAAATGGAAGCAAATAATGAACAAAGTTTTTGGGCCACATTCAAAGTGTTTACTATTCTCATTCAATATTTTGATTGTGAAGCAGGGGTTACAGAAAACTACCCTAGATGAAACTTCTGTAACAACTTTCAGTTACGTTAATTGATTAATATTTGTATTCCTTTTCAAAGTTCAAATTTTAAATTACTTTCTAAGATGTTATGGAAATGTGTATTATTTATTGTGAAAGTTTAGTGTCCATTTTGGAACATTGTCCTACTTTTTCCTGATAGCGATCTGGTAACCCTATTGAACAATGAATATGCACACAAAAAGTTGGCAAGAGGGAGAGCTTAACATTCATCCGATGAAGTACATCATGAGACACATACATCTACCCAGGATTCGAACCCAGCTAAGCTAACAACCCGGGGGATGCACTTTTTTTTTATTGGCATTATACAATGGTACTCAACTGGCGAGAATAAAACTTACAGCATTTTAACAAAAGATAGGTGTGTGTGCATGCTTTTGGATGCATGATTATTTGTGAAAATAAAATTTTGACGTACTTCAACAGTACTGGAACCTTTCTTCTCAGAAAAAGAGCACTAATATAACTTTTTTAAAAAAAATATTGTAAGTAAGGGATCCTGGGTTTGATATCCGGTGAAGGCACATAGTGGTTCAGAACCCACCTTAAACTGTAGGTCCAGTCCCGATTAGCCTTACTGTGCATAACATAGACTTAAAAAAACTCAATCATATTTTAGCATGGAAAGTATTTTAAGGTGCAAAATTGTGTTTTGATGTTTTTTCTTTTCAAAAAGGTGCTGATAGAAATGAATTAATTCAGGTCTAAACCAGTTGCATTAACATTCAACATGATACACCTTCTGTACATGTACATAATGCAGACTGCAGAGAACTGTTTTGAGGTGGTTTTGTTAAAGCTTGTTTTCTCTTGCAGGTTTTGCTACATTAATCAGGAAACTACTGAGGCTGTATGAGTATATTATAAAATTCTATAGCTCTCATTCTGCTCTACAAAATGGGACTATAAGATTTTTGTAGTTGCTCAAGAATAGTGAAAATCTTTGATTTTTCTGTCAATTTTTTTTAACAAAAGACAAAAAGAAAGGAAAACTTTGCTGAAGCATGAAAGAGGGATAAAAATGGGATGAACGTGCTAATTTCATGAAAAGGTTAGGTTAGTCTATATTTTTGAAAAGGTGATGCACCTTAAAATCAGTCCCCCTCGTCAAATTTTAAGTCTGCCATATTTAATCTTCTTGGTTGGTTTTATCCACATTGTATACAGTAGAAGTCCTCCAAACTATCCTGGGTGCTATGATGAAAATGGCAGTCCGCATGGTCAAAACATAGGCGACCCCAAATTTGGTACACTCCTGGTCAGATGAAGTACTACATGCTTCACCTGTCCAACCATATAATCTGTGCTACTTTATGTGAACAGGAGTGTACCAAATATGTTTTAAAAAACTTTGTCAAAATTTATCTCTAAAAATGCAGAGATGTGAAAGTGACACCAGAATTTGGAGCTACATGAAAAAACATTTTTCAACCTTCTTGGAATAAATGCAATACAAAATAATTCATTGGGCATTTTCTAGAGAGATACGAATTTCAGCTAAACCTCTCTCAATTTGCTGTAGTTATCGTGGTCTTACTTACCCCCACCTTTCCTAAACCACACACTATATTAACAGTTTTTGGTAAAAATGTGATATTCCCCGGACACCTCTAACTTCTTAGTTTTGTCAATTTTTGACATTTGTACTTACCTATCTGCTTCGCGGAACATTCTTTAAGGTGTATTCATGTTTTTCGTCCCGGAATCGGTGGGAAATTTAAAGAAACAAATTATTTTCATTTGAAATTTTTGAGTCCTAATTTCCCACCGATTCCGGGCTCCACCCCTGGGGTAATTGACCTAACGCGGTCCCACCTCCGCTCCGGCTTTCTCTATAGACTCCCTGTTAAAGCAGGTTAGAAATTGGTTGGACTCACCTACCCCCAAATGAGTCCCAAACTTTTAAATTTGAAGAAATCCGTTACATCACACAAAACACCTTCCAGATGTTAGACAATGCTACAGGAACTTATTACCGTAAGTAGTTTCTTCTGTAAAAATGAAGAAATCTGTCCAGGGAATATCAGATTAGTACCCAGTGCTTATTAAAAACTTAAAGCTTAAGTGATGTTCTCACACTGCTGAGACTTGTTTTTCTTAATCTACGAAAATATAACCTAGTCATATGTGAACATAATTTAAATCTATTTCAAGACATGTTAAAATGGGTATGCGTCACCTTCAAACATTATGACCATTTTTTTCTCAAATACAATTAAGAGACCACCTCAAGTTACCTTGCAACAGTAAAAATTGCACTCAAAAGCTTTCGTTTATCATAAATTTGTAATTTTACCACTGCTCCTCTCCTAAATTATGAAATACATTTTTTAATAAAAGTGTAATGCAAAATTGGAGATTATGAAGTCTATAATGACTTGAGTTTATTTAGTTCCTCATACTCAGAAATTGTATTCAACACAATTTTGGGGGAAAAATATAGAGCATGGTGTGGGGAAAATTGTTTTTCAGCTAACATCTTGAAATACATTGTCCAATTTCGAGCACATGTAATACGATTGCAGGTTTATATAGGCAAGCAACTCGTTACATTCGATCAATACACTGAAGCTTCCATGGGAACAGAATGCAGGTAGTGCGGCACCATCATAATACATCATATTGGAAATAAAGCAGCACATGAGAAACATTTGCACATATACTATATTTTGAGAAAAATATTTAGGGGTTCCAATTTAAATATACCACATTAACTTTATTCTACTTTCACAACATTTCAATAAAATGGATACCCAGTTGTCCCTTGTCATGTTTTATGCATATAACAACTTATTATATTAACTGATCGTGAGTAGTGAAGATATAATGCAAGCACAGCTTACACTATATTAAAATATCTTAATGCACTTAATGTTAATTGCCTTATTTAATTTCAATCGCACTCAATTTCACAAAATTTTACGGCCACAAAATCACTCCGCAAGCCGTTGGCAAGCACCAGATACCCTGCTTGCAGATGCAACACAAGAAAGAAAGAAAAACAAATCTTGTAAATGTTAATATGGCAAATGGTGAATGCTGGAGAAGGTACAGTCCCCAACCTGTCAAGATTCTGTTTTTATGCAGCTTTTCGGTTTCTGCTGAGCACAACCAAAAGAAGACACGCTACTAGCATATGAGTGTTAACACGATCTCGAAGATGAACATTTATTTACTTAAAAACACAAAATTATTTGGTTTATTATAACTATTCCAAATTCCATGTAGACAAACATCAAAGCATTACTTTAAGTTTACCGGTTTGTAAAACGTGTCAATAATGTTTATGTTAAGGGGTTAAGCGCTGGGAGTTTCCAGAATTCCAGAACAGCTGGCTGTTGCCCACCTCACTCATCTTCAATTGCAATGCCAGTCAGGTACGTAGCCAGGGAGAGGGCTGTAGCACCACCAAATATCTAATTTTAATAGTCTATAAAGGTACTTAGTTTTACTTCTGTAAATGGTGGCTACTGATAAGGGATGAGCCCCTCCCAAAAAAAAATTCTGGCTATGGTCCTGACACCAGTCTTAACAACTACCAAATAATATACACGACATTTATCGTGAGTTTCCATGTAAACAAATTTAATAAACTGATGTTTTTTGGATAAAAATTGGAAATGAAGACTGAAGGTACACCCTTGTTTTTCTGTCGGGGTTCCAACTACCTCTGCCTTTCCGGATCCATCCAGGTCCACAAGGCAGTGGGGCCAAACACTTGGTAAGAATTTACAATACCAGACCCCTCCCCGATTTTTGTAATTTTTTGCATGCTCACTAATTGAAGCTTCCTAATCATGAATTTGAAGTTAAAATTTGGGGGTCACGTGTAGAAATTGCAAAATAAGCGAAATTGTGTGTTCCGTGATTGGAACAGAAACACTGGATTTCTCCATGATAACAATGTTTATTGCAATATTTTAAATTCTAGAACAAAATTAATATATTCCTGATGTTACGACCACCTCAAATTTTAACTATTGGCCCACAAACTAGTCACGGATAAGCCCCACGAACCATTCTCGGTAAGGTTAGGTTAGGCAAACATACATAAAATTTGGGGTCATAGAACCATGCACAGGCAGCCCCACGAACCATTCACGTTAAGGTTAGGTTAGGTTCGGCAAGCATAGTTAAAATTTGGGGTCATAGTAATATCAGGCAACTGTTTTGTTTCTCAGAATCTTTCATCGGAAAGTATGGGTGGACTTAAGTTCACAATAGCACAGGCAACTATGAATGCTTCTCTGATGACATTCACTAATGACCAATCCAATTTAGTTGACAACATCTTAAATATTTTTATCCTTTGATTTGCCCTCTCAACATGTACTCTTGCTCGAGCAATATTCCTGCTTAGGACGGCCTCCTCTTTTGTTAATTGTTTTTTATTTCTAAGAAAAGGTGGCCTCACAATTGAAATGCCATGTGCAGAACACACATTTTCAATTAAAAATCCCTTGTCCACCATCACTTCATCCTTATGTGCTTCCAACTTTTCAATCAATTTTGAATCTTCAAATATAAACTTGTCGGATACTCTACCCCCATATGGCTTACTTACAAATGTAATCAATCCATCTGGCGACACACCAGTCATGAACTTGATAGTAAAATTAGATTTATACTGAGAGTATAATTTAATTCTACACTGGAGACACTTTGGTTTCTGCACCACAAGTTCTGTACAGTCAAGCACAATCCTCACTTTTGCAAACTGGCTGAAGCACAATGGCCTTAACCGGCCAATTATGTCTGCTGAAGGCCATGGTATTGCTGCTTCGAGGCACTCGGAAAGAAGCAATAATGTATCTACGAATATTCTTTTTACACTTGCACTGGTCACAACACCAAACAAAACACTTAATACAGAAAATGTACAGTTTTGTTTCAGTTTCATCATAGTTAAAATTACTCTTTCTTTTACACTCAATTTATGTACTCTCTTATCTTTGCAAATTGCATCCACCATAGATACTAGCTGATGTAACAACACAAACGTTGGAATCCCTGTCATGGTGTTTAGTTTTTTGTCATTGTTGATTAAAGTGACAAATGGCTGTATAATCTCACCACTCTTAACTTGAACACTTTTATCCTCTTTCAGAACTGTCACGGGGTTAAGTAGATCATCGGTTTCCGATTGTGGATGTTCATTTGCAGGCTCACATTGCATTAATAACATCAAACCATCTGCTGCCTCTCTGTCAGCTTCTGATACTTCTGCTTCCTGTGCTTGTGAATATGTACAGTTTTGTTTGCTGTCCATGTCAAGTCTCCTCACAGCTTTACTTCGTCCTTGCCTTTTACTAATCATTCCATGACCTGGTGATTTTGGAAGATTCTGGCTTGGAACAGCATTTTTTTTTAGCCCGCATCTACTAGCTGGGATATCTGAAAGATAAAATTATTGTTAAAAGTTACAAAATAATATATATTTCATACTCATATTTCGAGCAATATCCAATGATAAGAAGTGCTGCATTCTATTATGAAATATATATTTTTAAAAGGGCTGTAATGAATGTACATTAAATATTTTTTTAAAATTTTGTTGTTTTAGTGGCTTTTCTATGTGTTGGTTAGTTACGATAAACACACAATTATGCCTTGACTTTCATTCGAGTCTGGGTTCACCACTCCTCCAAACAGGTAGGTTGGTTTATTAATAATACAGTATACTTCCATGACAAGGTTATCTACACTGAAAAATAACATCATACTAAATGAAAAACAAACATTAATATGGCTCTTTTTCATTCCGACTACATTTAAGACATTAATTCATTCTCAAACTATTTACATCTTTGAACTTAAACGACTTGCGTTTGTTCTAATACAATATTCATGTGAATGCATTTGGCGAGACACTTTATGACATTTCGATGCAAAAACCAAAAGAAGTTTTATTTATGAAGTACAATTTAAAACTTTACTTACCAGGTAATATATAATCTTCTTTCGAAAAATGAAGTGAGCAGACTCGTGCATTCTTTGCAACTTTCTTGCCACATTTCAGTTTTATCTCCCATGCCAATCTTCGATCAATAAATTCGGTTTTCCCCGATTTATTTAAAAATTCTACTTTGTTGATTCCTCGGGGTGGAAAATAGTGAAAACTTCTCACACGTTCTGTTCCATAAAAGGATTTACAGCCAAAAACTGAACAGTACACGTTACTCTTTCGTACCCTTTCCATGTTTTCGACTACTTCAACACACAACAGTATCCTACTTAGAGCAGTTCCGGAAAATCCCACCAGATGTCACATCGGATAATTTAAATCGCGAATAGCACGGTATTCATTGTAGCTTAACAGCGTGCGGAAAATATTATAGTGCGCTGCAAATTTTTGAGCCTCTTAACGTGAGAAGTTTCATTTCACTGCAGTGTTTTATTAAACTACTTGAATCTATGAAATGTGTCCCTTTCTTTCTTTTCATTTTAGTAAATTGAATAACGTGCTATAGCACGGTAGCATGTATTAAGCAGCCGCCACTGGTTGAACTTCTAAACTAACAAGAACACAAGACAGAAGGAGTACTTTGTAAGCGCAACATGTAAGGTCTTATTTTTATTATTATTTTTGTTATTATAGTATAAATGTCACCATTTATATATATTTGTGTAGTGTGAAGTTTCGTTTAAAAGTCCTGAAAATTTCATTGTAATTGAGCAAATGGTTTTTAAGATATGTTCAATTTTGTGATATTATGCAAAAATTGCTGTTTTAGTGATTTAAAATTACCGCCTCTCGCAGCGGCTGATGGGTATTTAACTCCCGGGTTGAAGGGTTAATTGTTAAGCTTGCTATACTCGATTTAGCTCACCTTCCTTTTTTTTGCAAAACCATTTTCTACACTGAAAACGGTAGGTGGTACAGACAAATGTTTCATATGACAATCATATTTTTTCCCTGCCTTTCCGAATCTGAATTCCAAACATACCCTTCCCATTTGAAAATCACACGAACGGGTCATGTACCCCCCACTAAAACCACAAAGGGTTTGAGCCAAAAAGACTAGGATGTCAAATCAGTCAATTCTCTTTGGTTTGAGCCAGTGTTGTTTGCTGGAGGATCTATTCCAGAAACAGGGGATATTGAAGCCTAAAAATTACAAAAAGGGGAAAAAGATGAAACGCATAAAAATGAGCAAGTAAATCGGAAATACTAATTAGTGTTAGATATAACAGTAATATCGGTTATAATAATACTAATGTACTAAACATTTTCAAAAGTGGCGTAAGGGTAAATGTAGTTTAAAAAAATTGAACATTTGTACAAAAAAATGGAGGAGGGAAGGGGTCGGAAGTATGGGGATAAATCGCTGACCACGCCTGTCCAAAAATGCAGAAATCAGTACAGCAGCCAGTACAGAGGATTATCCAAAATGTTCCATCTGATGGGGTAAAAGTTTGAATTTGGGGGTAGGGGTAAAATGGTAAATTTAGAGCCAAAATGACCATAAATTAGGCCTCAGTAAAAAAAATTTAGGGAATGTGTGGTTAAATCACTGATGCTGAGCTTACAATGTTGGAAAGGTGATAGATACTCCACCATTGGACTTAATATTTTGTTAAAAAGTCTAATTTTACTGTACTACATTAGAGCAAACTATGAACATGGACACTATTTAAAAACAAGGTACAAGTATCTACATCAGCTTATTAAATTTTAAAACACATTGAAAAACGTAAAAAAAAAACCACTGAAAAATTTCTGTCCATGAACATTTATAATCTAACAAGAAAATTTCCCAAGTATACAGACTTAAAATTTGATTTGTATCTCTCGCAACATAAATTATCTACAAAGTTCTATAGCAATGCTGATTTTGTTGCTATTTATAGGCACACTTCAGGAAAAGGTCAAAAGACAAAATTTAAGATTATCGATTCTAAATTCAAATTAAATTATATAATATTAATTTATCTCAGTGCATCAGTAGACAAAGGAGCACAACTTGAGTTCTATGTGGTGAGAGAAATATAGTTTCCAGGAGCTACATCAGTGGTTTTCAAAACACCATTTTAACATGCTGTATTATGTAATCAGCTCTATGAATCTTGTGTCACATAAGAACTATGACAATGAGTACATAGGAGACAGTACATGCAGCTTGATAAAATTCAAGTATAATTCCTGGTTTTCAAGGCAAAATTTCAAAAAAATTCAAGGCCACAAGCAGATGTTTTCTCTATTTTAATATTGTGTATTACCGCCTCTTAACACCCACACACATGCGCCAAAGGTGCAACCATGAACTTTTGTCTGGGGGGGGCAAGTATTAGGAAAAATGTACCAATAATAATGTCATTATCATGACGACTAACTGTTATTATTATTATTAGTAGTAGTTGTGGTAGTGTCAGAGACATTATCATCCTCATAAATTACACAAAGAGAGGGGTATTAGTCGGTGTTAAAGCATTTGTGCTGGATTTCACATTCATTAATAATAGAAAACAAGTACAGAAAGTGTATTTTTGAATGACAGAAAATGCACGATGAATGCAGTCCTAATATTATTATTTTTGTATATATACGATATACAAGATAAGAGCCGTGGTAGCTCAGTTGTTAGGGTATCTGACTACCATGGGAGAGACAAGGGTTCAATCCCCGGCAGGGGAGAACCGACATTTTTTCCACCTGTTCAAGAGGTTCCGGCACCCACCGAGCATCATATAAAGTGGGTACCTGCAGGAAACTCTGTGGGGTAAAGGCAGCCAGGGGCATGGTGCTTATCACATCACCCCATCTTCGGCCATGATCAATAAAGTGTGGGGCCCTAACTCTACACCCCTTATATGCCTTCATGGTGTGGTGCAAAGCACAGGGGAGCACTTCACCTTTTTCTTTTTTTTTGTATATATAAGATGTAAAACTTTCATGTACAACATATGTTTTACACATATTCAAAATGGAGTGATGTAAAATAAGAAAATACATGCCAACACTAAATTGTGTATGTATTCAACATTACTTTAATACATATATATATATATATACACACACACACAGCATATAGGACTATTATTTATATTCATTACATAATCAATTCATCCACCTCATAACAAACCAACAGCAAAAATTATATCAATTGTCTCTCAAATGTGCACGCTCCTTTTCCTACTAACAATTGTTCATGCATTTAAGACAAAATCAATTAAGAGAAGTCTTATTTCTCTCTTTGGTAATTTACAATGCATTACAGAAAACAATCATATTGCGAGTGAAGCGAACAAGAACAATTTTAATCCATTTTCTTGCAAACTGAAAACAATATTGATTTAATAGAGCACAAATAATTTCTTAAGGGGCCATTGCATTCTCTCTTTTACAACTTTTATCATTTAGATTGACTCCCGCCGCTCCCTAGCTATGGCTCTGAACTTGAGAAGACTAAGAGAAGCAGGCATGCGAATGAGAAAATTTTATGAAATGTATTTTTATTTGCATAAAATTGAAATCGAGTGCAATAATTGCATCTCTGTGCCATCTGAGGTGCCCTTGGCCATCAATGTTTGCACCCTCGCCCTCCTTAGGTAGGTATTAGATATTTAATGCAACCAATTTATAGAATTGCATTGTATAGGTACCTGATTTACCTAACCAAATATTAAAACAGGACCACTCTGTTAATAACAGCATCTGAAAGTTCATATATGAGGGGCATCCTGAAAAAAGGCTCCAATGGTGACTGTATGCAGCACTAGTGGCTGGAGGGCGGGCAGGAAGAAGTGGCATATAGCTGTATTCTGGTACAGTCTCAATTCAGCAGTTTTAGGACAGTTCTAGGTTAAAGATTGCAGCTCTCATATAGTCTCCCACCGACTGCGATGTAGCCTACGTGTAGTAATCAGATTGTTTCATGCTCAGAATTTGGCACAGAGCCACCAGCAATCGTGTGAGGTGTGCAGACCGAACGTCGTGAGTGATGGTATGGTCAGACAATGGTGAGCTGAGTACACGTGGGCCCTTTGCATCACTTCAGGTGAGAGATCTTTGACCACTCCGTGTACAGCCCTGGCCTTCCATGCATCGACTTTCATCTCCTTGTTCAATTGAAGAGGTTTCTGGCAGACAAGGATTTGACAGCTACACTGTGGTAGAGACTGTTCCAGTCTTTGCTGTCAGACACACATGCCATGAGCATACAAAATTTAGTGCCATGTGACGACAAATGCCAGAACAAAGGTGGTGATTATGCCGAAAATTAGGTTAGGACTCCCTGTTTTTTTAACACGTCGCAAATAGTTATCTTAACTAATCGCGACTGTGTCGTTAAACAACGCAGTTCCTCCCTTCACCCCTTTTTTTGGGATTCCGTCAATTACTGGCGAATATGGCAAAGTAGTTAAATTACTTGGGTTTTTGAATGAGCATCTAGGAGGGTACCTTATACAGAATTGATGTGAAATTGTCGCAATTTCTTGGTATGGCTTTTTTGCAGTTCATACGCCTATGATAATGATGACTGTGTTTTAAAATGTCGAAATCATTGGATTTAATCATCGTCTCAGAAAATGATTGAAGCATAGATGCTAAAGTAAGACAACAAAATTGTAGATTTCACAAATTTTGCTTATTTCCAAATTTTGAACATTTCTTTTTTTTGTTGAATAGTTGCTTAACATTTTTGAAGTACAAATATCAGCATAGTGATAAATGTGGTACAAAAAAATGGTTCAAACAAATTGTTTCTAGTCAACGTCGAAAGGGGCATAACTTGTTGCTTGATTGGGGTTAGCCAATATTATCTTAATGTTAAGGAGAACCTTGTTAATGATTTACTTAACGAAATCTTGTTGTGGTAATTGTAAAAAAGACTACATTCGTTTTGTTGTGAAGATTTAATTGTTGAATAAAATGCGTCATTGAAATGTTGAAAATTGGGCATCTGTTTTTGACTTCGAGTAAACTTAATTTTCCCTTTATCACTGCGTGGTCGAAAATACCAAAAGAAGAGTAAAATAGGCATTTGTAGTTGCATGTAATTGTAGTTTTTGGTGGAGGTGAATAATTCTAGATTTCAATAAGGTTAGTGTAGCGTATAATGCATTTTGGAAGTTCTTGCAGTATGTCTTTCTTAATTTCCAGAATAAATTCGTAAACGGCAACATTCTTGTTCCCCGCCCTTTTTTTTATTTTAAATTGAAATTAGGAATTGTGAAGTTCGTAGTCAACTTTGAGGTGCCGCGAACAACGTGGCAATAACCTCCACCCCCCACCCACCCACCCCCCAATTGATTTTGTAAGTTCGTACCAAGGTGCTTAAAACCATACCACGGCCTTTGAGGTAGCATATAAGATCAAGCCCAGTCACGACTTTGAAAATAAAAAGCACCTTGCAAACTTGAACGTTACAGTGTGTGATGTGCAAAACTCGCATGCAATCATTGAGCGTCATTTTCAGCGACGGTTTGCAGTGAATGTGTGGTGTGGCATTGTCAGGGACAACCTGATAGGTCCGTACGTGTTGCCCAATACTTTGTCCGGTGGGAACTATTGTGTGTTCCTACGGGAAGTTCTACCTGAACTGTTGGAAAATGTACCCCTTGCAATTAGGCAAGCTGTATGGTATCAACATGACAGTGACCCTGCACATTTGACCGCCAAGCCAGAGCTGTACTCAACAATACATACGGTGATAGATGGATTGGTAGGCGTGGACTTGTTCTGTGGCCACCTCGGTCACCCGACCTCACAATGCTAGATTTCGTCTTGTGGGGCGAAATGAAGAAGCTGGTCTACGAAACCCCAGTGGAAAGTGTGAAAGACCGCGTTGCTCGAGTTACCGTCGCTGCTGGGATGATCACTGACATGCCCAACGTATTTGAGCATATCAGAGCGTCCCTGCTACGCCGATGCCGTCTGTGTGTAGATGTGGCTGGCGGACATTTTCAACAACATCTGTGATATGTATCGTATGTCATTTCCACAGCCAATAAAGAATACTACTTGTGTACGTGTGTCATCATACACCTCTTGCACATGTTGTCTGTGTCCCCTCTTCTCTGGGGAATCCCCTTCTGCAGCCTGCTTTTCGGACACTTACTGGCAAAATGTTCTTCATGTGCTGTGATCTCCATCATTTCCCTTTGTACCCCCATTCGATACCTGCGCAACATATTCCCGGGAATCCATCACTTCCTGTGGGGAATCCCTGCCACATTCATTTTCGACACGTGATTTGTGCATCATTCGCTAGCCCAGGTGTGTTTTCTTCGGGGATATCGTGCCAAACCTTCTTTATGAGTACTATTTGTCGGCATATGGAGGTGTGAAGTCAATTTTCACACGATTTCGGCATCCTCTAGCTCCGACACGGTGCGTCATTCGACAAAATTCCATTTAAATTTTCGTCTTCATTTCACTTGGCGATTCACCTCCTTCGCGTTGTAAACAGAATTTTGCACCACCCTGTATATATATTGCATAAACTTCCTGATCTGACTCAAATTTAGCAACCAAAATCATTACAAATACGGAACTACTTCGGTTGAGTGCCATACTCACCTGCGAGTAACAGCATGGCAGATCTGACCACAAGTAGTACCAGGTTAAAATCAAGTGAAATTTTCTGCCAAATAGAATAGTGAAATTCATTTTACAATCATTTTCAAGTTATTCAATGTTAAGAGTAAACACTGCCATTGTTACGTTCACGCTATTCATCAATGTTAGTTCCTTGTTATGTAGTGAAAAAAGATGTCATCGATCAAAGTAGAGAACATTAACATTAGCTTACATTGTGGTGGACAGAGTGCAAGGATAGTTGCAGACCTCAACCTCACACATCCTGAGAGATGACCGGCCAATTGCTCATAGCACAGTGGTGGCACTCATCCAGAAATTGAAGCAAAGGGGGAGTGTGTGTGTGTGGTCACTACAATGCAGCAAGCACTGCTTGGAAATGCTTGTGAAAAACTAACAAAAGCCGAAAGCCACCCTTTGTGGTTTTAGTGGGGGGCACATGCCCCATTCGTGCGATTTTCAAATGGGAAGGTATGTTTGGAATGCAGATTCGGAAAGGTGGGGGAAAATATGATTGTCATATGAAACATTTGTCTGTACCACCTACCGTTTTCCGTGTAGAAAATGGTTTTGCAGAAAAAGGAAGGTGAGCCAAATTGAGTATGCCGAGCTTAACAATTAAGATAAGTGCAGCACCATAACAGTTTCGGAAAATGCAGGACACAAGCTTTCCAACGATATGCCACATGATGACTCCGGAACTAAAAAAGGATGAAACCACGTGACCCAAAAAAGGGTGTCTAAAGTTAGGGAAGAACTCGAAAATTTCAAATGGCAAGGGGTTTCGAGTAATACCTCGTTTTAAAGGTCACAGAAAACGTGAAAAGGATGCGAACATGATTTTGTAATCCACTGACCGGTTTCAAAATGGCGACCAAAACAATTCCGACCCCTGAAGTTAGTGTTCCAAAGTGAGGAATTACGTATGTAAATAGCAAAACACAAACACTGGACAGAGGACACCAGATCCTGTACAAAGAATGCCAGCAGAACAGCTGATTATTCGTGACAAGGTTTCTAAATGGTTACTGGTTCGCTACCATTGTCAGACCATGCCACCCGTCACATGTAACGTCAGTGTACTGAACGTACATGTGAGAGGTTTGCGGTTTCGTATTAGTACATGCCTCTGTAAGTGTACAACATGAAGTGAGTAGAACTTCAGGTCCATTGTGTACGAGTAGGAATAAGCATAAGCACGTTGGGTAGGCTGAAGTACACAACACAGCATGCTGGCCCAGTCGACAAATTACAAAGTACGCCAATTGCCGGTGCATCCAGTTCCATTTGACTGCACGTACGCAGTTCCCACTGACCGGTTCAACAAAGGCAATCGGAAAGTAACACGGGTCAAGGTGTGATGCTGCTTTCATCCAAAACTCAAAATTTGGAGATGGGATGTAGCCCCCATCAATTTCCTAACCCAACCTCTCGAACGCCACTGCTTGGAACAACAGAGCACAACTGTCCTTTTCTCCATATGCCACGCGCATGTCCATGAACCGCGTGAAAAAAAATCGTGTCTGATTCTTTAAAGCTATCCGCAAACTTTCTTCTTATACTGAGATGACAACACTTACCGTGCTGTGGATCTGTGTAGCATGCTAGCAGACTGATTTCGCGAGCTGATTGGCTCCGACCATACCTCCCCCGTAGAACCGAGGGGCATTCGGCCAGATTCGGCGTGCGGCGAGGTGGTGAAAACGTGCTATGAAGCCAATAGCATGGTATTCGTTGTAGCTTAACAGCGTGCGGAAAATATTATAGTGCGCTGCAAATTTTTGAGCCTCTTAACGTGAGAAGTTTCATTTCACTGCAGTGTTTTATTAAACTTCTTGAATCTATGAAATGTGTCCCTTTCTTTCTTTTCATTTTAGTAAATTGAATAACGTGCTATAGCACGGTAGCACGTATTAAGCAGCCGCCACTGGTTGAACTTCTAAACTAACAAGAACACAAGACAGAAGGAGTACTTTGTAAGCGCAACATGTAAGGTCTTATTTTTATTATTATTTTTGTTATTATAGTATAAATGTCACCATTTATATATATTTGTGTAGTGTGAAGTTTCGTTTAAAAGTCCTGAAAATTTCATTGTAATTGAGCAAATGGTTTTTAAGATATGTTCAATTTTGTGATATTATGCAAAAATTGCTGTTTTAGTGATTTAAAATTACCGCCTCTCGCAGCGGCTGATGGGTATTTAACTCCCGGGTTGAAGGGTTAATTGTTAAGCTTGCTATACTCGATTTAGCTCACCTTCCTTTTTTTTGCAAAACCATTTTCTACACTGAAAACGGTAGGTGGTACAGACAAATGTTTCATATGACAATCATATTTTTTCCCTGCCTTTCCGAATCTGAATTCCAAACATACCCTTCCCATTTGAAAATCACACGAACGGGTCATGTACCCCCCACTAAAACCACAAAGGGTTTGAGCCAAAAAGACTAGGATGTCAAATCAGTCAATTCTCTTTGGTTTGAGCCAGTGTTGTTTGCTGGAGGATCTATTCCAGAAACAGGGGATATTGAAGCCTAAAAATTACAAAAAGGGGAAAAAGATGAAACGCATAAAAATGAGCAAGTAAATCGGAAATACTAATTAGTGTTAGATATAACAGTAATATCGGTTATAATAATACTAATGTACTAAACATTTTCAAAAGTGGCGTAAGGGTAAATGTAGTTTAAAAAAATTGAACATTTGTACAAAAAAATGGAGGAGGGAAGGGGTCGGAAGTATGGGGATAAATCGCTGACCACGCCTGTCCAAAAATGCAGAAATCAGTACAGCAGCCAGTACAGAGGATTATCCAAAATGTTCCATCTGATGGGGTAAAAGTTTGAATTTGGGGGTAGGGGTAAAATGGTAAATTTAGAGCCAAAATGACCATAAATTAGGCCTCAGTAAAAAAAATTTAGGGAATGTGTGGTTAAATCACTGATGCTGAGCTTACAATGTTGGAAAGGTGATAGATACTCCACCATTGGACTTAATATTTTGTTAAAAAGTCTAATTTTACTGTACTACATTAGAGCAAACTATGAACATGGACACTATTTAAAAACAAGGTACAAGTATCTACATCAGCTTATTAAATTTTAAAACACATTGAAAAACGTAAAAAAAAAACCACTGAAAAATTTCTGTCCATGAACATTTATAATCTAACAAGAAAATTTCCCAAGTATACAGACTTAAAATTTGATTTGTATCTCTCGCAACATAAATTATCTACAAAGTTCTATAGCAATGCTGATTTTGTTGCTATTTATAGGCACACTTCAGGAAAAGGTCAAAAGACAAAATTTAAGATTATCGATTCTAAATTCAAATTAAATTATATAATATTAATTTATCTCAGTGCATCAGTAGACAAAGGAGCACAACTTGAGTTCTATGTGGTGAGAGAAATATAGTTTCCAGGAGCTACATCAGTGGTTTTCAAAACACCATTTTAACATGCTGTATTATGTAATCAGCTCTATGAATCTTGTGTCACATAAGAACTATGACAATGAGTACATAGGAGACAGTACATGCAGCTTGATAAAATTCAAGTATAATTCCTGGTTTTCAAGGCAAAATTTCAAAAAAATTCAAGGCCACAAGCAGATGTTTTCTCTATTTTAATATTGTGTATTACCGCCTCTTAACACCCACACACATGCGCCAAAGGTGCAACCATGAACTTTTGTCTGGGGGGGGCAAGTATTAGGAAAAATGTACCAATAATAATGTCATTATCATGACGACTAACTGTTATTATTATTATTAGTAGTAGTTGTGGTAGTGTCAGAGACATTATCATCCTCATAAATTACACAAAGAGAGGGGTATTAGTCGGTGTTAAAGCATTTGTGCTGGATTTCACATTCATTAATAATAGAAAACAAGTACAGAAAGTGTATTTTTGAATGACAGAAAATGCACGATGAATGCAGTCCTAATATTATTATTTTTGTATATATACGATATACAAGATAAGAGCCGTGGTAGCTCAGTTGTTAGGGTATCTGACTACCATGGGAGAGACAAGGGTTCAATCCCCGGCAGGGGAGAACCGACATTTTTTCCACCTGTTCAAGAGGTTCCGGCACCCACCGAGCATCATATAAAGTGGGTACCTGCAGGAAACTCTGTGGGGTAAAGGCAGCCAGGGGCATGGTGCTTATCACATCACCCCATCTTCGGCCATGATCAATAAAGTGTGGGGCCCTAACTCTACACCCCTTATATGCCTTCATGGTGTGGTGCAAAGCACAGGGGAGCACTTCACCTTTTTCTTTTTTTTTGTATATATAAGATGTAAAACTTTCATGTACAACATATGTTTTACACATATTCAAAATGGAGTGATGTAAAATAAGAAAATACATGCCAACACTAAATTGTGTATGTATTCAACATTACTTTAATACATATATATATATATATACACACACACACAGCATATAGGACTATTATTTATATTCATTACATAATCAATTCATCCACCTCATAACAAACCAACAGCAAAAATTATATCAATTGTCTCTCAAATGTGCACGCTCCTTTTCCTACTAACAATTGTTCATGCATTTAAGACAAAATCAATTAAGAGAAGTCTTATTTCTCTCTTTGGTAATTTACAATGCATTACAGAAAACAATCATATTGCGAGTGAAGCGAACAAGAACAATTTTAATCCATTTTCTTGCAAACTGAAAACAATATTGATTTAATAGAGCACAAATAATTTCTTAAGGGGCCATTGCATTCTCTCTTTTACAACTTTTATCATTTAGATTGACTCCCGCCGCTCCCTAGCTATGGCTCTGAACTTGAGAAGACTAAGAAAAGCAGGCATGCGAATGAGAAAATTTTATGAAATGTATTTTTATTTGCATAAAATTGAAATCGAGTGCAATAATTGCATCTCTGTGCCATCTGAGGTGCCCTTGGCCATCAATGTTTGCACCCTCGCCCTCCTTAGGTAGGTATTAGATATTTAATGCAACCAATTTATAGAATTGCATTGTATAGGTACCTGATTTACCTAACCAAATATTAAAACAGGACCACTCTGTTAATAACAGCATCTGAAAGTTCATATATGAGGGGCATCCTGAAAAAAGGCTCCAATGGTGACTGTATGCAGCACTAGTGGCTGGAGGGCGGGCAGGAAGAAGTGGCATATAGCTGTATTCTGGTACAGTCTCAATTCAGCAGTTTTAGGACAGTTCTAGGTTAAAGATTGCAGCTCTCATATAGTCTCCCACCGACTGCGATGTAGCCTACGTGTAGTAATCAGATTGTTTCATGCTCAGAATTTGGCACAGAGCCACCAGCAATCGTGTGAGGTGTGCAGACCGAACGTCGTGAGTGATGGTATGGTCAGACAATGGTGAGCTGAGTACACGTGGGCCCTTTGCATCACTTCAGGTGAGAGATCTTTGACCACTCCGTGTACAGCCCTGGCCTTCCATGCATCGACTTTCATCTCCTTGTTCAATTGAAGAGGTTTCTGGCAGACAAGGATTTGACAGCTACACTGTGGTAGAGACTGTTCCAGTCTTTGCTGTCAGACACACATGCCATGAGCATACAAAATTTAGTGCCATGTGACTACAAATGCCAGAACAAAGGTGGTGATTATGCCGAAAATTAGGTTAGGACTCCCTGTTACTAATGCAATAAATTACAACTGATATTCTTGTTTTTTTTTATGCCTAATAGGTAGGGACCTTGATTTTTGTGTTTTTTTTTCAAATTCGTGTATTTTTTTATTTTTTTACTATTCGGTGTTATTTTACCCGAAATTCACATTTTTGTTTTAGTGCATTTTCTGGCAAATACCTGAAATTATACCTTCATGGTGTTTTTTAACTACTGTTTCAAATTGTAAGTCACATGGCCTACCCTCTTCGTGAGAGTTTGATATCTTGGAAGTTATTTCAGGAAACTTATGTTCCATACCACCTTTTTAATTTTGTAAGGGTTTTAGATAATGGAATTTTCCCCGTAAATGGAATTTTCCCCGTACATACTGAAGGGTGCATAATGACCATAAGTGGCGATGCACCTAAAAATTTTAAACCAATCAGTCTCAGGTGGCATTATCTTTTTTTGACTTGTTAGTGTTAAGTTTCTCAAAATTCGCATTTTTGTTTAGAACATTTTTCTTCCAAATATACCAAAACCTAATGCTTCCATTGTGCTTTTAAACTATTATTTTAAATTGTAGGTCACATGGTCTACGTATTTTCGTGACAGTTTGATATGTTGGAACAGATTTTTGAGTAAGTAAAAGTAAAGTGCTCCCCTATGCTTAGCACCTAGCCATGAAGGCATCTAGGGGGTGTGGAGTTAGGGCAACAAACTTTCTTGATCATGGCAGAAATTGGGGGTGATGTGATCAGCACCACGCTCCTGGCTACCTTTACCTCCTCGCCCCAGTTTCCTCCAGGTACCGGCTTGATACGACGCTAGGTGGGTGCCGGAGCAGTTTGAACAGGTGGAAAAGATTCTGCTTCTCCCCCGCAGGGGATCGACCCCGGGTCTCTCGCATAGTAGTCAGTATTTCTCGCTCGACAAATGCCAATGGTGCGCACTTAGCTTGGTAATTCAAAACACATCTCGCGCGACAAATACTGAAGATGCAGCTCCCGTGTGATGGTAGATATGCACTCAATCTTCTGTTAGAACTCTGCCACTTTGCCCTGTGATGCAAATTGTTTTCATAGCGGTTGAAAAAATCGTGGGAAATACATGATTTAATGTGGCTCTCGGAAGCATTCCATGCATAACAAGCACTATAGTTTACTCTTGAATAAAATGTTGGAAAATTTGCACATTTTATGTACAAAAAATATGGCACATTTTGTTTCTTTAAGCCTAGAAAAGACAAGAATCTTGGATTTCATGAAATTTTTCACTGTTTTAGGACATTTTTTAAAAAAAATAGCTAAAAACGCAAAAAAATCGCATTTTATGCCAAATTTGCGTTATTTCGATATTTTGAACAGGCGAAAAATGTGTCCAGACATCACTGCACATTCATAAACACAACTTATCTTAATAATAATTTTTTAAAAAAGTCAATCAAGACAAAATTCCCTGACTTTTTTTGACACATCAAATTCCCTGACTTATCCCAGTTTTTCAGGTCTGTCGCCACCCTGCCAGTGTCAAAGCTCCAGGTCAGACTCTGAGATCAAGGCCAGCTTCTAGCTTCACATGGCCTCTGCCTCAGACTCGGAACTCAAGGTCGACCTCTGGTCATACATGGTCTCACACTCATAAGTCTCTTGTAGGCTCAGTATCAGTCTCTGGAGGCTTAACATTTGTGTGAGAAATTCATTCACAGGCGTCGGAAAGGGGGGATGCCTAATATTCAAAAAATGATTTAGGTGCCGTATTTGCATGATATTTTCAGATACACACTATGTACATTCCAATAAAATTTATTAGGCACAAATACATAAGACTGTAATTCCTTGTAAGCATGAATGCTATAGAAATTACAAAATGCTTTTGTAAATATTCTCAACATATTTACATGTAAAATTACAGAAAGTCATTCTAGAAGGTAACATTGGACAAATGGAAAATGGGAGCTCCACATTTCAGGGTTTATGAGTTTTCAATATGCTTATAAGTGATCACTGTAAAGTGCTCCTTAATTTTTGCTCACCACTCTCCACCTGCATAAAGTATACTGATATTTAAAATGTAAGCATGACACTTCCTTCTTATTAAAATTCATATTTAACTTAATTTATTTTTCAATCCACAATTAACACATATGTTTCCTTACAAATGGCTGTGAAAGGCATCAGGATTTGGGCTCGGGCTATGGGACGTATGCTGGTTCAAGTCTCCTGGGGGAATTGTAACAACTTTTATCATGAGATTTCAACCAGTCCATGGGACCGTTGGCCACCCACAATTGTGAGAATATTTGGAAGCTAGGAATGAGTAGCATAACCCAGTCATGAAGACCTACAACAATGACTCGTTGTGCCCTCAACACATCATCCTGTAACTGGTTGGATGATGGCCCACCTCTGCTGAGGCATGTGGAGTGAGGCCAGCAGTCAGTAAGTAGGCCCTCGACTTCACAGGCTGTAGCACCATGGGTTGAAATAAAAAGCAAGTGTATTCACTGCAACTGTATGTGCCGTGGTAGCTCAGTCGTTAGGGCATCTTTCTACCATGTGAGACACCCAGGTTCGATCCCTGGCGGGGGAGAACCGGGATTCTTTACACCTGTTCAAGCAGCTCTGGCACCCAACCAGCACCATACAAAGTGGGTACCTGGAGGAAACTCTGGGGGGTAAAGGTGGTCAGGGGCATGGTGCTTATCACATCACCCACACCTTCGGCTGTGATCAAGAAAGTGTGGGCCCTAACTCCACACCCCCTATATGCCTTCATGGCATGGTGCAAAGCACAGGGGAGCACTTTACCTTTTTACTTTTTTATTCACTGCAATTGATTGACAATTTTTATATATAAAACTACAAGTAGCCAAAAGTAAATCATTTGTGAAGATTTTGTCAATGTACATTAAAATTTCTATTTGGTGTGTGTTGCCATTACACAAAAAATGATTTATTTTATGTTATGTTAAAGAATAGGCCCAAATTCCCAGACACAACTGTAGCACTAATATAGATTCAGTAAGGAAGAAATTTTCTGATATGAAAGATTGTTTTATTCACTAGAATCTGGAATATCTATAATTTTGTTACAATTAAAGGCATTTAAGTAAATAAGAGAAAATATAATGTCTCCATCAGGTTCAAACTGCTGCATGCAGATGGTGTTCAAGTGGTAGTTCTTGTCAAGACTGGTGCATTTTTGTCTCCTATGACTAGTAAGGAAGATTTTGTTGTGAAACAACAAATCCAGTATGTAGCCGAAAGTACCTGAAATACTATGTGAAAAGGCGAACATCTTTTATATCTTAAGAAAGTAGTGGTTATGTTCATGGTTTTTGAAGTGCCATATCATCGTGGTGCTAATTTTAGCATACACTGTTGCCAAAATTTCACTCTGTGATTTCTAACGATATGATCAACTTTTTTATTCGCTGCAATTTATTGACAATTTTTTATATAAAACTATAAGTAGCATAAAGTAAATCATTTTTGAAGATTTTGTCAATGTACATTAAAATTTCTATTTGGTGTGTGATGCCATTATGAGGATTATGAATGATGAGGATAAATACAATGCAACCAGGGTTCGAACCTGGACGAACCTGACTCCATAAAGCATTGTACTTGCCACATTATATGAAAACATATCCAACGATTATTTTGTATTTTTCAATGAATGGCACAGTGGCAGCGTCGTCACTTGTAATCAAGAGGTCCTGGGTTCGATACCTGGTTCAGATTCCACTTAAAACTGTAGGTCCAGTCCCGATTAGCCTTACTGTGCATAAAATAGACTTTTATACCTGCCGCAAAATTAGTTTGGTATTGAGAGCTGAAGGAACACGCGTCACGGTGTTGCCATATCATGCGGTACAGTACGCACTGCAGCCGTCTGACGCTGTGTCGAGGAAAACGTGTTATGAAAAGGAACAACAATGATGAAATGTGTTACTGTTTTTCGAGGAAAATGGAATAACAATGATGACAACAATGATGAATGTATTATTGTTTTTTCTATTCATTTCCATCTCCCTTACAACATGAACGAATTAATGAAACGAGCATTGCTTACAGGTTACCTTTTCAATCCATTCTGTATATACACTTTCAATAATAACTTCTTTCCGAAGTCTCCGTTAAAGTCTGCCCGTCTTTCAATTATACCGCAACTGAAGTGCACAAAGTCCAGTTGGTGGGGCGTCTGACTTTCACGCATGAGACCCGCGGTGGTTCGTGGAACTTTTTCAAATATCCCCAGGCTCCGGGGTCGACTCAGCCCAAGTGACTACCTGGGGCAAACCTGTGGTAAAGGCGGTTTGTGAACCATATCACCGCCATAATATGGCCTAGGTCGAGGTCGAGAATGTGTGGAGCTCTACCTCCACATCTCCATATGCCTCCATACTTTATTTTGGGTCCATTATTTTTTTTCTGCATGAGAATCCCAGATATTTTATGACTGTCCTTAAAGATGTTTCCCCACCTTGTAAAAATGCCGAATCTTTCAACGAAATGCGCAGTTTCCCAACAGTGGGATGATCTTTCCTCCTATAATAAGAGTAAATATGGCGAGAATAGCATCTTGCTGAAAAGTATCTAAATTTGTCACGCGTTTACTGATATTCCTATTCGTTCCTGGGATTTCCAATTGTGAAGCCTCGCATTTATTTATTTATTTATTTCTACCACATTATATTTTTCTTTCCCTATGGTAACAATAGTGTTCTTAGACACGCCGAAAGCAGCAGCAGTCCTGTCCAGAACTTTGTTTACAGAAATGATTCGACCCCCCATTGTTTTACTCTTGCTCAAATTATTTGCGCTCAGAACAAACCATCTCCCACGTTTGATCTTTGAGAAGAATTCCTTTTTCTTTTAGTGCATGGCCTCTTTGGTACATTGTCATCTTGAGTATTGCCTCCCGTGCTTGACATTCTTCACACAAGCACACGACACACTCAAGCAGAACACAGAAAATTATGTACAAAAAATAACACACTAAAACAACACGCTATATACAACAAAGAATACTCTAAATTCAATAAACACTAAACAAACGGACTGGTTAAAATATCACAGTAACGCAACGCAACAAACAAACAACACGTCCTCTTCCAACAACATGAAATCTGATCGCAGGAAGAATCGCCCGATAAGCGGCAACACCGAGAAAAACGTTTTCTGTTGCTAGGTAACCAGGGCCTGGGTGAAGCACTGGGAAGATTTTGATTGGCTCGCATGCCAGCAACCCACCCTCCCGCAGTGACGTAGACCCGATTTCAACACGTGGTTCTCAAGTGTCAATACCAAACTAATTTTGCGGCAGGTATAACACCAAATCAATCAATCTATGAATGTAACAATAAGTGCTGCTATTATTTATTATGCACGTTCCTGTTAGGTACAAATTAATGTTTAACAAACATTATAAAGTTGGAACTGATGCATTGAAGTGATCGCCTACCGTGTAGCAAACCAGTAACCCTTTAATTACAAGACGATATCGTCAACCGCTGTAGTACTATTTAGATCTATTATTTTCACGTCCATTTACAGAAGATATGTAAGTTTTGTATTTCATTATTAATATTTAACTTATCTAAGGTTGTAACAAGAAAATGTAAATATTTTTAAAATGCATTATAAGTTGACTCATACACGATATTAACTTTATTTTTATTCTTCTTTTTCAGAGAAGCATTTGAGAGTAACTTTTGTAAAAGAGGACAACAAAATTGATTGACAATGGCAGCTGTCCACCATCACAGTTTGCAGATAAGATGCTGTGAAATACGAGGCTTGTCCGGAAAGTAAAGATACAAACCAAAAATAAGATATAAAAGAAATGTATTGCTCGTAACTAAAGTTACACTTGATGCACTGATACAGAGGCTATTTCTCCACATAAGTGCCACCATTGTCCAAACATTTGTTCAGACGCGGAACAAGTTTTTGTATCCCTGAATCGTAGAAATCCGCCGCCTGCATCTGGAACCAAGTTGTGACTTCTTCCCGACTTCATCATAATCGGCAAAGTGTTTTCAACCAAGATTTTTCTTGAGGTACAGGAACAGGTGGTACGCTGGGTGCAAGGTCAGGGCTGTATAGCAGATGGTGAAGGACCTCCCATTGAAACTGTGCAAGCAGATCCTTGGTGACATTCGCTGCATGGGGGCAGGCATTGTCATGAAGAAAGCGGATTCCACTTGACAACATGCCTCTCAGTTTGTCATGAATTGCACATCGAAGATGTTTTTAAAGTCTGGCAGAAGGTTTCAGCATTAATCGTTCTTCCAGGCGGCATGAATTCCACCAGGAGGATGCCGTGGCGATCCCAGAAAACGGTTGCCATCAGCTTGCGGGTTGAAATTGAAGTTTTGATTTTTTTTCTTTTGGAGAATGAGTATGGCACCACTGCAGTGACTGCTGCTTGGATTCAAGCTAATGGTGGAACACCCATGTTTCATCACCTGTCACAATGGAGTCCAGGAATGCATCTCCCTCTTCTGCGTTAGCGAGTAAGAAAGTCCAGTGCATATCCCAGTCGTATTGTTTTGTGTTCGTCAGTCAAATGTTTTGGGACCCAGCGTGCACACAACTTTCTGTACCCTAACCCACTCACAACTTCATGAATAGTGGTTTTCGAACTGTCAGGAAACATCACATACAATTCTCGAATTGTCACCTGCCTATTCGCATGCACCTCTGCTTCATATACACAATACGATTGCGAAGGTCGTCCGTGATCACGGACGGCCTCCCACTTCTCTCTTCATCATGAACATCACGTCGACCTTCTACGAAGGCACGGCACGATTTCTCCACATTTTGATGATTCATTACGTTTCCGTACACAGTCACAATTTCTCGGTGGATCTCCGATGAACGGTTTCCTTGTGCCTGCAAAAACCTGATCACAGCATGCACTTTGCACTTGGCGGGATTTGGTATCGCCGCTGCCATTTCCAACGAGTGTTCCTCGCACAAGACTCAGCGCAGCACTAACGACTCACTCCCAATCCTCGTCGTATGGATCACGGTTATTGCCAGTGTTGCCAACTTTGGTACACATTTTTCCCCTACCGTGCAAATGTGTTTGTATCTTTACTTTCCGGACAAACCTTGTACAAATCATAAATGAGGATTGTGTGTAATTTACATAACAGAGTAATATATGCTATTTGGAGTGCATAGGCCTTCATTGTGTTTCGTTTCTCTAGACAACTTGGTGCAATGGAGATGATTTACTAGACATCAAGAGTCCATAATCTGCTCAAGAAATTATGATGTAGGCAGTATGATGTATACAGAAATTGTGAATTATATTCTAGAGCTACTAAAAAGGAACAGTGCATGTGGTGTGATTTGTTTGTCTTGTGTATTAATGAATGGCAAATAATCAGAGATATTTTGGGCCCCGGGTTTGATCGATACCCGGTGGAGGCACATGGCACAGTGGTTCGGATCCCACTTTAAACTGTAGGTATAAAGTGGACTTAAAACACGAACTCAAACAAACTCATTGAGATATTTGTTAGTTGCAATTTTAAGGGATATTTTTTTCCCCAAAATGTAGGACATTAAGTTTGTCCTGAACTACATGATGAGTGTCGCACAGCAAGAAGCATACCTCTCAGAGAACCAGATAATGATTTACAGGTTACGAGGAGAAAAAGTACCAAAATACATTGAAACAAAATATTAACGTAAATTTTGATGATACCCTAAGTATCTAATTTTAGTAGTCTCTGTAAGCAGAATTTGTTGTACGTACTTTTGACTTTTTGAACTAAGGACTATTGCATTGTATTTGATAAAACTAGTTAAATATGTTTCATAACAATGATAACACTTTTCACCGATGACCACCTTAAGTCACATAAAATTAAAATTTAGTTAATATATGTTTATACTTAAAAATATATGTGCAATAACGTTTAAACTAAATCTCTGTTACTTAAAAATGAAGATCAGACTTTTATTTTTGTTTGGAAAATTATATTTTTGTAGGAATGCTGATTAACCAAGAAGTTGTGTATTCCCAAGATAATTGTCGAAGATTGCATGTGTTTGTACTCATGTCGTAGGTGTACTAATATAAATAAGGTAGGGACACGTGCAGTTGTTGATTTTTGGTGATGGAAATAGGTTGTAGATATAGTTACCAATTAGCCTTTCTGTGCATAAAGTGGATTTAAAAAAAAAATTTAAAAAAAAAATTATATTAATTTATAAAATATTTAATAATCTATATAATTATTTAAATATTAATTATATAAAAATATATTATTATTATTATTATTTTTACAATTTTAATAATCATCCTTCTTTCAGTCTGTCATTTGCTTGAAAATATTGCCAATTTGCAGCTGAAGAAAATTAGCATTAAGAGTGAATTTTAAGCATTTATTCATAATGCTTTTATTTCTTTAAAAAGCCGGCCTCCATCGCAGTGTGGTTAGCACATCGTGCCACAACACCAGCCGTCGGGGGTTCGGATCCTGGCCTGGGCATGGATGTTTGTGAGTGTCCATTTATCAATTTCATCATATCATCACTCATCCACATCTTTGCAAATTAGCCAAAAGTTGCACAAGAAGCGAAGTAAGATAAAGCAAATCAATCAATTTCTTTAAAAAGTAACATCTCTAGAAAATATATTGTGTCTGTGACTCCATTTTCTAATTTAAAAACTCTCAAAACATATATTATGAAACTAAAACGAATACGTTACGTGGTTTCTAAAATACTCAACTCTCTTTTGTCTTTCTCTTGGAAAATGTTATCTATTTTGGAAATCATCTAAACCTGAAATGTCTACCCAAGAAAATTTTGAGGTAATAGTAACAATCACCATCACATGCAAGCAAAAAATTCCTAGAACAAACACGTTTTACTGACTTCAATTGTGGACCCAGGACTCTTGCGTTTTATTTTTTTTCCCAAAATTGTTGTATTTCTGTAAAATATTTTAAAAATGAAACATAACTCCAGAAATAGTAAGTCCAAAGAACTCAATCTTTAGTCACTTATAAGCAAAGGACTGGAGAATGACTAGAGAGTAACTATGAGAAATATTGATATACTGAAGACGAAACTTCCTCCTGCAAAGTTATGAAGAAAATATGGTAAAGATTTCTGACAAAAGCGAGAAATGTCATCAAGTAGTGTTATATAAAATGGGTTATCTGTAAGTATCTTCAATAGGTGGGTTTTATGTGATGTCAGGATGCACACAGCAGCCATGTTTGCGGTCAATTTTATTTGTCGTTTGCAAGGAAATATCCACCACGTAACGTTTGTTACATCTCTATGAACTGCACGTTTGTTTTAAAGCACAAATATCTGTGTTACTATCTTCCGCCTGCCTGCTCCAATTCTGTATGCTTACAAGAACTGGTCTCAATCATGGCTGCTCGAAGTCATAATTCAACAGTTTGTGACATAGGTGAAACACACCTATTATCTTGTAGGCAAGGCAGCAGTTGCTTCAAACAAAATTGCATTATACTTACTTGCTCTGTTCGGTGCATGAACTAACTACACAGATGTTTTTATTTTTTTGTTAATATTTTGGAATATTTTGGACTTTTACTACTTTTCATTGCTGATACACTCGTTCTGGTAAAGAGTTTCTAACTGATCTCATAAAAATCAATAACATTGCTGCACCCCTACGAATTTTGTATAAATTACACTAATTAATCTGATGTTATCTTCCATCAGTAAATAACCTGATTGACCAACCTGTCTCTACTTATCTTGATTATGCACATAGATCTGGCAACATGGCACTCAGTTGCCATGACAAACAGTACTGCAATCTGTTATCGAAAAATTACTGCAAAATCACCTTTAGTACGGCCTTAATGTGTTTGGCTATGTTTTAAACAAAAAATGGTAACATTTATTAAATTCGGTAATTTTTTACCAACATATTTAGTAACTTCAAACATATGTTTAACATTACTAACAGGGTTTGCCTCTGGTTAAGAATCATTTATTTGTCGACATCTCAAAAACTAGCAAAAAGAAGTCACAGATGGTAACACTGATATCAAAGTATATCAAATGACGACTCTCAATCTAATAATGGAATAATGTGATGCAGGGCATCTTGCCACCTTCTGGTGAGGGAAAACTCATCTTTGGACTAGGAAGAAATATGAGTTGCTTGGTGGGGTTCATTGCCTCAGTATTCTGTAAAACTTCTTCTTAATATGCTGAACGGTGGTCAATGGTAAATTGCTCAGTAAAAGCAGAGAAAGAGATGATGTCAAATATAAATTGGGAACCTTTTATCAGACAACAACTTTATGTTAATCAGTTGTTACTGCTTAAATCAAGAAATAAAAGATTCAGAAAACAACAAATCAATCATATGTTTTGAACAGACAGGTAAGGATCACCATCAAAACATGAGTATGTAATCACATAATGCCAGGTCTCAAGTGCTGGAACAAGTGTACCCTCTTAGTTCAAGGCATCACAAAAGAACAAGAGTGCCAATGTACTCACACTCCTTGGTTGACAGGCCGTCAAGCTGTGACTGTGAAAACACACTGCTCTCTTGAACACTCTACTGCAATGACTGAAACACAACTCATTCCCCTTCCTCCACTACAACAGCACCTTTCTGTTTTGAAAATGGAAACTCACTGCATTTGTCTACATACAAGAACACGTCACTTTGCCTTGGCAAAACTCATGTTTAGGCTACAGAATTGATTCTGAAAATACATTAGAAGGAAAGAATGAATCTAATTATGACCACTCCCCCTTTTCCAATATAGTCATCATAAAATTAGTATTCATTAATACTAATGATATATTTTAAAGTTCTTGTAGCAATAAAAGCATTTATCTCTGAACATTATCTGAGTCAAAGAAAATTCCAAAAGGTAAAAATATGTACCAGCTGGGCAATGGAAAAAATTAGAGGTATAGATCTAGGTACAAAAGAAATAAAGTGGCACTCTACTACATCGATATACTATAGTTGCAACAGAAAACATATATTTTGGAAATTATAAATATTCTGAACGATTATATTTGTTAGTGTTAAAACCGAATATTAGTAATAATATAGTAGACATTGAAAATTACACATTACTTCGATGTAGATTAAACAAATCTAGAGGTGGCGTGTGCTTATACATATCTAAATCGCTTAAATGGAAATTTTTAGACGGGTTTGTTAATAATGATATCGGTGTAGAGTCCCTTGTAATTTAATTAACTATCGACAGGAAAAAAATTGGAATTATGGATGGAAAAGAGTATATAGAACTTGCTCAGGATAGGGACAGATGGAAGGCCTGTGTTGCTGCAAACATGAACCTTAGGGTTTGAGAAGGCTAGAGAGTTAGTTATAACCTTAGTGACAATGAAGTTCGACCAGTCACAAATATAGGAGTGCGTTGTGAAAGAAGGAGAACACATGCATATGCTGAATATATTTTATTCAGCAGGCTACATGGAACAAAGGAAAACATAAATTTCCGCTGCAACGCAGCAATGTATGGTGTCCACACAAAATAAAACATTTTCGTCCATCTACACGTGACATTGAAGTTCAACCACTGTTAGAGGGGATCCTGTTTACCATGGTGTGACGCCGCCCCGTCGGCGAATAACTGTGGCAATGCATCGGGGCATGCTGCGGACGAGTCGTTCAAGGTATTCCACATCGATGCGGTGCCATTCCTCCTGCAGGCAGGCGATAAGAGCAGCCACTGTCGTGGGTCCCCTCTGTTGCACACGTCGCTTAAGAACACGCCACACATTCTCAATGGGCGAGAGGTCGGGACTCGATGGTGGCCATGGCAGAGTTCGCACGTGATGGCGAGTCAACCATTCTCTTGTCAGCCGCGCTGTATGAGGCCTGGCATTGTCGTGTTGAAAGATGAGATGCCGGCTGTGGAACAGGTGCCTTCGCACTGTGGGAAGATGCCGCTCCAGTATGCGTGTATAGGCGTGTGCATTCACAATGCCCTCGCAGACGTGTAGTGGGCCAACCCCAGATGCCGTCATGCATCCCCATACCATCACTGACGCAGGTTTCTGTACCCGACGTGCATAACATTTTGCTTCATTCTGTTCCTCCTTCCGACAAATGACTGTTTTCCGTATTTTCCCGTACACAACATTGAAAATGGATTCATCCGGCCACAAAACCCTGTTCCACTGCCGAAATGTCCATCCCCGGTACATTCGTGCCCACCATAGTCGATTGACTTTGTTCAACATGGAAAGGAAGGGTTTACGTTTCGCCTTGTACACTCGGTAACCGCATCGCTGCAGGTAACGGCGAATGGTTCTGGTTGACACTTCAATGTGAAAGCGTTCTCGAGTCCACAGTCGTAATTCGGCCACAGAAACATGATTTTTGGTCTGGATATAGCACCTAAATATTCGTAGGTCAAGTACGCTCAGCAGGCGTTTTCGACCGGGGACCTTACCTGGCTCTGTAGTACCCGTATTTTGGTGGTGTTTGATGATGCAGTGGATGGTTGACTTGGGTAAGTTCAGTTGGTGCCTTATTTCCCGTTCACTGAGTCCATCCCGTTGCAACTCCACCTCTCTTCTCCTCACGGTGTTGTCAATAGGTTTGCCCCTGGCCATGGTGATGATGCACTGCGGTTCCTCGGTGCACAGCACGCACTTATATACGGCAGACTCCCTTATCGTGTCCGTGACGTCATGCTTCCATTGAATGCGCCACTATCTGGAATTTTCCATAAGGGTCTGGTGCCAGGTCGAAGTTCAATGTCACGCGTATTGTTCCCCGTTTTCGTTCTTTACGTGACCTTGGGTGCAACATGCTGGGATTACGATTCTTGCCTGCTCACACGCCTCCTCTTACACACATGCGTCACTTCTGCGGGTCACCCATTCCACCGCCTATGCCTCTGTGCATTTAATCACGTATTCCTTTCTGGTCGAACTTCATTGTCACCAAGGTTGTAGATATATCATCCTTTAATACTACGCTTACAGGAAACTAAAGGCAGACAATATGAAACATACAGAATTGTTCACTATTGTTTAGGCTCACCCTGAACGAGGTATTAGCATATATGTCCATGAATCAATACCATATCAGGAAGTACAATTATCCAAACATCGTAAACTCTTCCGCGATTACAAAATAGAAGCACGGACTATCCAAATCTCCATAGAAGGACAAAAATAACAATAATCAATATTTATATTCCATCAAATTACAACTCTCAGAATATAAAAACCTTCAGAGTTAGAAGCATTGATACCCCTAGTCCATACGTTATTGCTGGTGACTTTAATAATCATCATGTCATTTGGGGGACACACACATCAGATAGACTTGGGTCCAGCATTGCTGACTAGATAGAAAACAACTATTTATTGTCATAAATGATGGATGGCCCACACATATTCCATGCAATGGAAAAAACTCCACATCAATGGACCTTACAATAATATCAGTGTCATTATTCCCCAAATTACAGTGGACCACAGCGGAGGAACTTCATGGCAGTGATCATTTTCCCATTTATGATAATGCCCAATTTTTATCATCACAACCAATCCCACACATCATATTTCCAGTAATTCTCTTTAAAATTAATAATCTATCATGGATCATATACAGTACTGATAGATTCTCATACACTAAAAAAACGAATAAATTCCTCTCATAAAGTACTAATAGATTCTCATATACTAAAAAAATCGAATAAAATCCTCTCAACCGATTACATACAATACATTACTCCAAATCATCACAGAAGTGTTAGACATTCTTAGTTCACAGAATCAATTTTTCGCAAACAATATTTCGAAAAATACATTGGTGGACCACAGAGTGCGAGATGGCAAAAACCAACCGAAAAAAGAGTGTGTTTCATTTTGTATCATACCCCACCCTTGAAAATTGTATATTATGGAAAAAGTCAATAGCACAAGCAAAGAAAATATTTCTGCAAGCCAAACGTCAAGCGTGGATTAAATATTGCAATTCAGTACACATGCAAGAATTATACCGAAACGTGTGGCATAAATTTAATTCCTCACATAAACCACATTCACCTCGTCAACAGCCAATAGATAATAGCTGGCAATACCAATTTTTAATGCAATTGATTCCGCCGTCGGTACATCTTCCATATGATAAAATGGAGGACAATAATTCAAATTTTACACAAGAATTCCCTCCGGTTACTACAGAGGAACTAAAAAATATAATGAATGATGCTAAACTCACAGCACCAGGCTTGCATGGAATACCTTATGAAGCTATAAGATATTTACTGGAAGCAGGTTTAGATATACTTGCAACATATTCTGTACTGCTATAGTACCAAGGGAACGTAAAAATTACGTAGTTCTCCCAGTTCTGAAAGTGTACAAACAACCTCATTGCGCAACATCATACAGACCCATAGTGCTAATTTCAGTCTTAGAAAAAATATTCGAGCAAACAATCTATTTCAGAATTACCTGGACACTAGAACGTTATCGTTTTTTTATCCTACTCAACTTGGTTTTAGAATTAATTATGGCAGTCAAGATGCAATAGCCATCCTTAGTGCTCCAATTCAAAATAGTAAATTTAATCGATCATACTGTTAGTCTTTTTATACATTTAGAAAAAGCATATGGTTCAATGAATTTATATATGCTCTTCAATAAATTAGAAAACCTTCATATTCACCCCAACTATTGTTAATTTTATGGAACCTACATATATTCCAACAGAAAGATGCATGGATGGTTCTCAGAAAAACTTAGTGACCTTCGCTTTACTTCAAATGGAATTCCTCAAGGTGCACCATAGAGTCCTTTATTATTTAATATTTACACTAATGAAATGCATACCTTAGCTCTTTATCCATTCCAGATAGTACAATATGCACATGATTTTTGTTTTTATAGTACTACAGATGATGCAACCCAAGACGTAATAAAAATGCAGAAATTAATCATCAACCTACAAGAATGGTTCTACAATGCAGGATCGACCCTTAGTGAAAGCAAATCCAAAATTCCGGCACATATCCCAATAATATTCTACAAATTTCCGACATCCCAGTGACAGATACTCACAAATATTTAGGTGTGTATTTTGATAAATGCTTTAGATGGAATACACTCATTATGCAATTTACAAATATTTAGATATTTTTAAATATACTCTGTAGTATGACAACAACTAAATGGTGTAGGGACAACAACTAAATGGTGTAGGCACCCAAAAATTTTACTTCTCTTTTATAAAAATGCTTTTCGTTCATTTCTGGATTATGCAGCTTTTAGTTACCGGGAAGCAAGATCCAGTCTACTCGACAAAATAGACATATTACAAAGAAAAGCATTGCGAATTTCTTTAGGTCTCATGCAATCAAGCCCCAATGTAAGTGTTTATATGGAGAACAAAGAAACATGCTTGAGACACAGGTGGATTCAATTAACAATAAAATTCCTCCTTAAATCTTGGGAAAATCATCCTCATCCATTTAATAAACTGTTTGAAATACAAAAACAATGGACTGAAGCCGATGTTATAAATCCACAAACAACCTCATATTTCTTTGTATACTGCCATTACTTAGACCCAGAACTTCGGTCCAAGCCTTTCACTCTCCTACATCCTTTGATTTATCAACTTGATATACCATTAACAGTGGCAAAGCGTGACATTTTTACGTAGTCATCGCAAGACTTGCCAAATGTCAGGAGGTGGGGGGAGGGGGGATATTTCTCCAGGATAAACACAAAGGTCATGCGTTATGTTGTATGATTCATATTCTAGTATCTGAGTGATGATAATATCTGACAGTAATTAGCATGTGTAGATTATCTGAAGAAAACGAAAAAATTTTGAGTCTGTTTACCATATATTTTCGTCAGATGAGAAGTTACGAAAAATTGGGAGAGCAAATCCTATACAAAATACAAAATTTCAGATAACCTGAAAAATGGAAAAATTGTTAAACCTCTCTCCCCGAATTTCGTATTGCCTCCAAAATCCGGTCACAGAAAGCCTACTGTGGTTGTAAACATGGGGACTGAAAAAGGTATTTTATGACCAGACCTTCAAGAGCGGTAGAAACCAGCGGTCGAAGGACTTTGGATTCGCAGACCTGCTGTGATGACTTGGGCTGCCTGACACCATTGTAGTCAACAGGAAACATAGTGGAAAGGTTGGGCATGGGTGGTAGAACTGGGCTCCCATTTTGATGTGCTAAACTTAGCGAATCTCTTGCGTATTTCTATCTGTATCATGGCATCATTTGACTAATTTCGCACAAAAATGCGAATATTCTGACTCATTTTTACTTTTTCTCTAAAATATTTACAATGCAAAATTTTTATTACTTTGCTTCGTCTGACCATTAAAAACACAATGTACAATACACTTCAGAGATCTAGGACTACATGCATTGTACAGAGAAAAATGGCCAACACACGTAATTATATACACTGATGGTTCAAAGGATAACCAAGGGGTAGGATGCGCCTATTACATCCCAGAGAAAAGAAAGTACAAGCAGTTTAGATTACCTATAGATTCATCAATTTTCACTGTGGAAAGTTAAGCATTATACTGAGCTGTACAAAGTAGAATATCCGATGGTTATTAAAAAAATCTTATCTTACAGATGCTTTGAATGTATTACAAGCTTTATCTACATCTTATCCTAAATTATGCCATGAGTTTATATTCAATATTCTAATAATTCAACAAGTTCAATTGGCTCGTAAAAGGAACATTGATATACAATTTAGTTATGTTAAAGCATATAATTATATATTAATTTGGGAAATGAACGAGTGGACATATATGCTAATATAGCCAGAGATTTACAACACATAAGTTTCAACAGATTATGGTACACAGATTTATTACCTTGAGTAAAAAACAAACTCATGAATCATTGGAAAGACTGGTGCAAGGAACAATTTATGGTAGTGGGTTTTTTCGACCATAGGCTTATAGCCTAGTCAGTACTGAAGAACACATGGTATAATTTGGCGCTCTAGCATTCATACAGTGCGTTTGAAAAGTCCCCACACTCATACTTTTAAAAAAAAAAGCTTCTAAGGCATTCATCTGAATTAGTTGTCAAGTCTGCCAGTAGTGATTGGTACGACCTTGAAGAACGAGTTCATGTTATGCTTAGAGCAGTGCCGCTGCTACAGTCCTCGGTGTGAGACGTACAATCACAGTTTGTCAACAATGCCTTTTAAGCACACCACCCAGTGACTGAGATGCGGAAAAACACTGAGTAATGTGGCAACAGGACTTCTGTTGTCTGCTTCCACTGAAATCGAATGGTGTAATGCCCACTACAGGGAAACGTGGGGAACAGAAGCACAAAATTTCCGTCCCAGAAGTCTGCAGGTTATCTTGAAGGTTATCGCCCACTGAGACGTCGGAAATGCATCAGTTGGGTTCTGCTTCCGTGTCTCTCCACGTCTCAGTGGGCATTAAGCTTTACGCACACAGAGCGAATCACATGTTGGAAGCATATTTTCAGTACGTCATATGAAAGATATGTGGAGAAATGGAGAAGTCTATTTGCTGATTCCGGCACCAGGTAAAACTGCAACGGAGGATTGTTTCAAATTTAGTTTCCATATTCTTTTTGTGCATTTCATCGCACGGAAAGTTGTATGCCATCTTGTCAGTGTGTTACTGACCTCAGAGATTGCAGTATTCCTCACATTTAGTTTACAAATTATTTTTTGTGTATTAGTAGACATTAGTCAAACCTACTGAAGAATTCATCAGTATACTTTTGAAAAACTTCCGAAACTTCTTCAACACTCATTTCTTGCTAGTCAACAGTCCAGTTACCTCACCCATCTGAAGCAATCTCTGAAAGAAGGTGGTTATCTTGTAATCTGCGACTTCGCTGACAACTATTCATTCATTCTCCAGGATGCAGCCCAAGGTTTCCACTGGAACAATGCCTAGGCAACAGTTCACCCCTTCACAATCTATTTCCAAGATCCAACAATAAAAACATTGATGCATACATCTCTTGTCATCATTTCTGACTGCCTCACTCTTGACATGAATCTGAAAGGTGCATTTATTTCCGTTGATTTGACGTGGAATGACCCACATACATACTTCCAGAATATGGTTGAACAGGTGCTTCTACTTGTGCTTAGTAAAAACCATGCATTTCATTGTGTGGTTCACAATGGTCTATATTTTACAAACTTGAATATCTGCATAAACAGCAAACCACACAGTTGTATTTTGTTTATACAAAAAACAGGCAAAATAGCCAACACTGATGGGAATAAGTCCAAGTTTGTAAAAATTAATAGAAAAGTTACAAAAGCAAATATGTGCATATTAAACGCCATATAAAATTTTGATTACGTATTATGATAAATTTCAAACTTTCATGTTAATAATTGGGTCTGAAACTTTTAAGCAATGTGAAGTAGAGCATGTAAATTCACAAAAAATTCCATCAAATGGCAGAAAATTTTAAAGAACTATAAATTTCAAACTAGAGTTGATATTCCTAAAATGAAAAAAAATTGCTTATTATATTTATCCACAGATATCACGCACCAAATTTCATCCAAATCTGAGATGGTGGGGTGGATACCTGGATGATCTTGTATGGAATAACCCACTACCACTGCAGCATTGGTGGCAATATTCAATAAATTAATTGCATTGTAACTCATACGTAATAAGGTCCAATTTTGAATTTTAGTACTGTCATGTTCGCTTTCAATCCTTGTACTAAAATTTCCTGCACCTACCTTTCTCCAGGATCTGTCCCTTGGCCTTCCACTTCTTCGGTGATCACTGCATTCTTCTTCCTGTCCTCGTCATCACTTAATACTAACGCATCATTGTCACTATCCTCAGCTGGCACTTTCTCCACAAATTGTTTACAGTCATATGGATAAAATCCTTCACTTTCACTAGGAGCTTCCTCACTTGTGCCTTCAAAATGCATCAATTTTTCATCACTCTCACTTTCAACTTTATCAACTAAAGTTTCATCAATGTACTGACTGGATAAATTGATGTCAACATTAGGAGGATCTTCGAATGATTTGGTTTCAGTCTTGACACATGATTCGTCTGGAAGCCAAACATTCTCCAGAGATGATTGTTCACAAACTAATGAATCAGCACTTTCCATTTCAGACTTTATTGTTGTCACTTCTGGAAGAGGGAAACCCATATCAGATACTGGAGCAGGCACAGTTTCTTCACTACCACGAGACAAGGATGCAGAATGCTTCTGAAATACAACCGTAAGGTACATAAATTTTATGATATTGCCTTTTCATATATAAAACAACCCTTCCCTCTTCCTACAGAAATCACTATCCTAATTGTGCAGCTTATACTGCAGGAGGTCTTAGAAAGGCCGCTTCGCAGGCTAACAGCAGACATCGCTCGCACACTGTTGCCGATACTCTCATGTCGTCTGCTCCTCAGCCGAACAAACAGGCCGAGGTAGCAACAGGCAGAGGTCACTCACCCTTCCAGAAGGGTGCAGCCAGCTAGCTGTGGCAACCAGGCTCGCTCATTCGCGGATCTGATTGGTTCTTGCAGACACACCCCGATATTGTCGTCTGCTGCAAGCCCCCGAAGCGATCTGTTTAAGGCCTCATGGAGTATAGTAGCCACCAACAAAGAAAGGCTGCTTCAGTGTTCCCAGGCACACCTCAACGGCGAATGAAGGATAACATTTATCCTCCATGACATAAGATTGCATCTGCACTGTTTATTTCTTTGCATTTGCTTGGTATGAAGGCTATTAGTCAGTACCATGACTCCTCAGTAATATTTTTTTCTACACCAGATGTTACAATGAACACACACACTGATGTAGAAGTTGATATTTTGTCTGCTAGAGTACACCATCATGCAGCACAATGTAAATTGGGAACCCATTCTCTACAGCAATTATGGGACTGAGTTACAAGGCTGCATGGGTTGTTTTTACAGAACGTGTAGTTGATTCCCGGAGTGAGTGATCTCAGGTGGAGTTTTCAGGCAACATCCCAGCTCCAATTATCACCAAACCTCTAATCAAAGAGGCTCTGGTGAATCTGGGGGAACGAGTACTGGCTGGAGTCTCATGCTGATCACTTCACCTTGACTATGGCTATAGCCTGACAAGTTAAGTCCCGATATGCACAGATCGCTGCGGAGCACTTTCTATTACGTCATCCTCCCCACCACTCTTCTACTCACTGGTCTGGCGTTGAGAGTACCAGTGGTACCAACTCAGCAAAATTAAGCTAAAACAAACATAACAAACAATTTTCACTGTTTAGCGTGACGGTGCATGCAGGCTTCTATAATATCAGTGGTTCGTTTTATTTAATCCGGCCTTTGAAAATGCGTGCGGTGCGCCGATCGTAAACTGTAGTATTACGCACAAGATAAAATCAATGCTTCTGAAGAATGTTTTTTATTCTATAGCTGAATACATGGAAGCGACTTTTACATAAGACAAATGTACATAATGTAGTATAATCACATATTATTCTTGTAAAATTAAATGTCAAATGAAAGTGGATAATTAGTATCACCTAGAATTAGGCTGCAATGTTCTATATCTTCTCATGTTATATTTTTTTGTGATTTTGATAATACCAGAGTAAGACTCAATTTTTTTTACAATTTTTGGCTATATATTTTGTATTTGTAAAATCTATTAATGTAATATTGTATTGTAATGTAAGTATTTACATGTCCTATATTACCATTTACTGTAATTTGTACACACCGGTAGTCCTTGGACGCAAACAAACTAAACTAAACTAAACTAAGGTTTATAACGAAGAGAAACTACAGGGCGAATGACTTCATTTTCTGAATGCGACAACG